>NC_135786.1:109320500-109624500 GCF_051106095.1 Pogona vitticeps
CAGCACCCACTTGTATCTCTTTTAGGACGTCTATCTGTAAGGCTCTTCCCCAATGCCACATTGCAGATGAGTTGATTTTTGTCCCTGTTTTTCTTCACTGTCTTTCTTTCACATTGTATGACTAAATTGTGGTAAGGATCTGTGGATTGCTTGTGGACTAAATTAAGCAATCCACAGACCCTTACCAACTTTTTTCTTTTCTTTTTTTTAAAAAAAGATCCTTGGACAGCTCTCCCTGAAATTGATGCCCAAAGTCTAAATCCAAAAAAGTGCTATTGGAGCTGTCAGATGAAAAATAGATTTCAAATGTAATTGTAAGAGAACTTGGCCCTGTATTCATTTCTTTGCAGGGAAACTCAGAAGCCTGAAAACATGTGAATACATGAGAGTGTGGAAAGCAAATGCTACTATGATTATGGCTTGTACCCTTTTTCCTAATATGTGCTGTAATGAGGTGCCTTGACCAGTTTGAAATCCCCTTGAGCTATCATATTTCCCATCTCTTTGTCTCTTTAGTAGGGTTAATATTTCATGGAATGGTAAAGTTCCTGTATAAAAGAGTAACTTTCATCAAGGTCATCTCCAGACGCTGTGCTTGTACCTGCCAGAAATGGCGGTGCAGGATAGAAAGCATGCAATATTATCCCATATAGTTGCCCAATTTTGTCAGCACTCAGTGCAAAGCACTCATAGTTCAAAGCTTCAGTTACTTTATGCCTAATATAATTCTGTGCCCTATTTGTTGAACAGGTATACTGTATCTCTTATTGAAAGAAGCTCAGGATTTCACTCTTTATCCAGAACCAGCCATTCTCTTTTCAGATGCAGCCTTTAGGTACCATGCATTGGTTTTGAAAGTGACATCTATGCTATTTCTCTCATAGAAGAAAATTACTTTGTGCCTTATAGAAGATTAGTTATGGACCATGTCTGTGATATATCATTGACCAAAGCGTTGTTGAACTAGAATACCTTGGGGCAGTGGTTCTTAACCTTTGTTACTCGGATATTTTTGAACTGCAGCTCCCAGAAACCCCAACCAGCACAGTTGATGGTGAAGGCTTCTGGGAGTTGCAGTCCAAAACTCCTGAGTAACCCAAGGTTAAGAACCAGTGCCTTGGGGTATTCTTCAAAAGCTGCTGGCCTGGTGGTTCATGCTGTTTCATTTAGCAGCCAAACAGGTGTTTGACACTTCAGAGTCCCACCTCCTCTCGTGGGCACCCACTCAAAGGCAGCACATAGGGGAGGTGGGACAGAGAAGCCATGCTGCTGCCTCTGAGTGGGCGCCCATTAGAGGAGGTGGGACTTTGAGGCACAGAATACGTGTTTGGCTGCTAAACCAACTGGCACGAATTGTCAAACCTGTTCACCTCTGACTGTTTATGTGTAACGTAAGCACAAACTATCAGGGGTGCCAGTGGCATATAAACAAAGAAACAAATAGACCATGATCCAAGTGATCCACTCTGACCAAGGAATGTTCTGCCCCCTTCCAATCATTTTAAAAGAAAAGCTGGTAAAGACTGCCATGCCCTCCTTCTCCATCCCCTCCATGCATAATTTTCATCAGAACAAGGCTTGTGTAAAAATTGGCCCTGAGCAAAAACAGGAGGGCTCGAGGGAAAAGATTTCTGAAAGGCTTAAAAATATACTATCTAGGGGTATTTTAATGACACACTTGCACTGTTATCTCACTGTCAAAACAGTTTCATCTCTGTGACACCTTCAAGTTCTATATAATTGAAGTGCATATTTTGTAATGTTCTGTGGAAAGAGAAGAATGGGAAAGAAAGAACAATTTCTTTCTTCACTGAAAGTTGGAATATTTCTCCATTCATACTTTACTGCAGTCTTTGGTCTGTATTATAGTCTTGAAGGGTTCCTTCCAGCTCAACAAATTTGTCATCCAAAGTAATTGATCAAAGGTAACATATAAATGTTTCGGATAAATACATCTGGCCTTGTAGTATTTTACTAAATGTCCTAAATACCTTCCAGTATTACCACTGTTTACATGCTCATTTTACTCTACTTGATTGTAATGTGTTTTATCACCTGAAATAATGGTCCTTATACTATTCTTATATCCTGTTTTAATCTGAACCACTTGGACATCTCATGCTATCAATAGGAAAGCAAATATTATAAACATATAAACCAATTAATAAAGTGACCAGCTGTAAATTTTCTATCTATACTTAGAATTTTATATTATATTAGACTTTAATCAGAGGGGTTTCTAGGTAAGTGGCATCACATTCTGTCACTACAGAACCACGTCTGAGATGAAAGATGAGTCCTTACAATGTGACAAGGACCAGTCCTTGTGATAGCTTCGGACCTTGTGGTCGTCCTGTGGGTTATACAAGAGTTGAGAGAGAGGCTGGAACTGTGGTTTGGTGAACCAATGATAGAACTGGGTATGAAAAGATCATAGGTAAATGGGTCCATAATCCAGTTAGTTCAGATACCGGGGGGGGGGGGATTCAATTTTGGTTAGGATGTTTGCCACAACACCTGTTAGGGTTCACGTGTACATGTTTCAACATTCATGACACATGGTTTTTCCAGGCCCTATGTTGCTATTGAAAATCTCACAACTAGCTAACGTGTTTTGTTTTTCCAAGGACACATACTACTGCTGGCTGGCCTTGTGAAACAAGAAATCTTACAGGTTGTACTGTCGCTGCTCCAACCTCTTCCTTGTGGTGAAAGGCATAGTGAGCAGGATTGCATTCATCCACTAGCAATCACCTGAGTCTCCTCTCCTTACTGACTTTAATGTGCCAAGACTACTCAAGCATAACATGCATAGGAACACTTTTGTGCTGAGCCAGTGAGGCGTGGTGCCACCTTGGAATGGGTAAATATGGTTGTTCAGGCTGATTGGAGAGAATATTCTCTATTGGTGCTCCTCAATTGGTGCCTGACACTTTTTTTCTTTTTCCTTTTCTTTTTCTGTTTCTCCTGTTTGATAATTTTATATGCCTTGCATTCCACGTTTTATTCTTGCAATATATGTCTCTTTACGTTTTGTGATTTTTAAACTGTTTATTTAATATTCTCTCATTATGTTTTTAACTTCTGTAAACTGCCCAGAATAGTGAGTGCATCATACTAATAGGGTGGAAAATAAATTTAATAAACAAACAAAATCTTTTTTTTTTTTTTTGCTTTCTCCAGTGCTGCTCAGCCTCAAACTTGACTCCCCATTTGGAGACCTGGAGAAACACTGCCATTCTCTGAAATTTCAGCCAGTGTTCTAGGTGTGGCAACTCTGTTCACTACACTTTCACCATATAGTAAATACCAGGGACACGAAAGATTGCCTAGTTGTACAAATTCCATGGAGCAGGTGTTATCACTGAACAAGTCTTATTTACCATATAACTTACCTCTAAAGGCCATCAGAACAGTGCTCATGTTGGTATCATTGGCCCATACAAGAAGTGAACATATGAGAAGGCAAGTGCATAAAGTATTTTGTTTAGGACTGGAGGTCTGAAAAACTCACTAAAATTGTATAATGCAGCAAGCAAACTTATGGGTTTACTGTTTCTTCTTTTGAGTTGTATATGAAACATCCCTTTGTATATCTCTAAAGAAAAATGGGCTAGTTTGATTCTGTGGTAAATCCTTTGTCTTCTGAGAGGCAGAAAATAGACAGTAGCCCTTATATTATCCCAGTATAGAAAGCACAAGCTAGACTCTCAATTTCTGCCAAAACAAATGGTCTAACGGTTGGCATGCTTCATCAAAGTGAGGAGTCCACAGATGCTTTCCTACAAGAATACTTCTTTCATTAGATTTTGAGGACAATGTGTCCTTTTCTTAACTCTTAGCTGCATCTTAATTGGTAAGTAAATGAATAAAAGATGTGCTTATTACTACTTAATTGATTTGTTTGCTTTCATTGCAACCCTTGATAAATTTTGGAGTAGCAAATAAAAGCTGCCATTCTTTCAGTTTAATACAGCCTCTGGAATAATTTATCTGCAGCAGTAATCAAAACCTGACTCCATTTAAGAATCTGCTTTGCTAACCTTATCCTGGGAAGTGAGGAAAGCAAAATGGTGTTTTCACACACCTGCTTAGAGGGTTTATTTTCCCATTGTTTGTTACAGGCTGTAGAGAGAACTCCTATAAAACTGGGCACCTTTATTGTTTACTTGTTTGGTTTATATCCTTCTTCTTAACAACAACATCATCAACAACAACAACATAATCAAAGACTGGTAAAACTAAGAGGATAAAATATTCTTTACCATTCTGTGTAGTACAACTAATTTTGGAGGGAAGTTCTATTTGGAGGATTGTAGGGAAATTTTTGAGGAAATTGTAGAAAAGGACTACGGGATTTTGAGATGTGTTGCTTACTGCAAAACTTTGGGAAGGGGTCTGTACACAATGCCTAAGTTGCATGTGAGGGCAACTGTTACAAGATCTACAGACTTGCATATATATCCCATTTATTCAGGATTTTGTTTTATTACATTAAGTTTCTGTTCAGAAGTCCCCAGGGGTGGAACACTGGCCAGGTTGTTCCAGTTCAGATTTATCAATAAGATGTGAATGGTCAAATGATTCCTGATAACTTTGATACTCATTGAAATGCTTGTTATAATTCCAGTTTTAGACATTTGGCAGGAAGGGCGAGAGAGAGAGAGAGAGAGAGAGAGAGAGAGAGAGAGAGAGAGAGAGAGAGAGATGTGCCATGTATGAAAACACTCTTCAGAACTGCTGCTGCTTTCTTTTGCTAAAAACAACAGCTGTGTACAAATTGCTGTTTCAAACTAGGCAGCCTACTTGTGGAGATATAAATTGGTGGCACCATTTCAGTGAATGTCCACATGGTAAGAAGAAATTATCCAACTAATTCACAGAAGTGGGGCTCAACATTAGCAGTGATTATAGCATAGGTTTATTATTAATAATTGTACAATTCTGACCTATGGTGACGCTTTTCACAATTTTCTTGGTAGAGACTACTCAGAAGTAGTTTACCATTCTTTTCTTCTGAGGGTATCCTGGGACTGTGTACCATACTGTTGGGCTTTTCTAGGATGCACAGTGGATAACTGGACTCTTAGCCTCTGGTTCCAAAATCAGATATCTAACTCACTGAGCTGGTATGACCTGTAATACTGGGTATGATCTCTAAAGCCCATTATACTTCCTCTTCAGTGCTCTCTACTGGTGTAATTTTAGATCACTGTGGTGATGGCAAGGAAGATGCTGCAGACAAAATTGCAGGAGACTGCTCATATTTGTATGGTGTATTTGACACAGGTCGTACTAATAAAACTTTGGCCCTTGTTTGTCTGTTGATAATGGATGGGTTCTAGTTTCTGCAGCCTAAGGATGTGAACTGGGTCTTTGGAGAAATGTGTTCAATCCTTACTTTTCCTGGCTTATAAATTTACCCACTTATTCAGTAACTAAAGGGAGTGATGAATGCATCTTAAAGCAGAGCAAGGTTCTGTCCTGCATAAAGGAGGCACTTGTTAGACTGCTTCTGAAAAAAAAAAGCTTCCTGGAATTTTCCTGAATTGGGTAATTACCAGCCAGTCTCCAATATTCCATTCTTGGACAATATTGTAGCATGCAATAGCCTATCAGCTCAAAATATTTCTGTACAAAATGTCTTACATAGTTCCAATTGATCTAGTTCAGATAATGGGACAGGGACAGCTTTGGTCATGTTGTGACAGGGACAGCTTTGGCTTGCCTGTGTTGGGAACTAGACAGGGAGTTGGTGCTCTGTACGTTCTGTTGGAGCTCATGATAACTTTTGATGCTCTTGACCATTGAATTCTTATGGGCCATCTCTCCAGGATGGATCTTGGAAGCATTGTCTTAAGTGGTTCCCATCCTTCCAGTGTGTGTATGTGTGTGTGTGTGGGGGGGGGGTTGGTCCCACCAGAATATGGATAACACCCAAATCTATTTATCATTTCCATCTAAATTCAAAATCTATCAGTATCTGTTGTCAATAGTTACTTGAATGAGTCTGAACAAATTAAATCTTAATCCAGAGCTGTTCTTGGTCAGTGAAAAGACGTATCAGAGAACAGAGATTCAACCTTTGCTTGATGGCCTTGCACTCAACATAAAATATCAGGATTGTAGTTTGGGTATGTACCTGGATTCATCTCCTTGCCAATGACCAGGAGTGTGTTTGCACAATTATAACTATTGTATCAGGTGTACCCATTCCTGGAAATGTGTAATCTGGGCACAAGCCTTAGTTATATACACTTGGTTTACTGTCATGCAGTCTATGTGGGGCTGTATTTAGGAAGTGCTCTGAAATTTGAATTTCAGATATTGTGGCAGATGGTTGCTGATTATAAGGAAATCCAACATACATGTTGTTAAATAACCTGGTAATGACACAAGAGTTCTTTATGCTTCCTGAATAGTCTCTCTAATTTGGGGCAATTTGCACAATTTGTGCCATTTTTGAATGACAGAATTTTGCCCCCAAATCTTTACTTGCTCTGCCCCTTTCCCATCTTTGTTATTGCTGCTGTTATTCTTCATCTAGCAGATGTTAGCCATAAGAGTGGTTCTGCTGGTAGATGGCTTTATGGTGAGCCTCTAAAATCAGCAAACAGAAAAGGGTTCTACTGGCAGAAGGACATGCATAGAAGGGTATTCCTGATGGCATGAGAAGCTCTGAACTAAATTTTTACAACTGCCACATCTTTGAATTAGAATATCATTGAGGGTCTGTGGTAGTAAAAACAACAAAAAGTTAGATTTAGCACACATATGAAGGCATGTACTTTTGTAAACCGGAGTTCATTATATGAGATAGTAATCCTTCTTTGATTCTGACTGGCTTCTTTGGAATTTTGGTCCTGTCATAGTTTTGGTCTATTCTCTGTTCTCGTATTGGTCATATCCCCATCTAGTCATATACATGTTTTCTGCCAGGAAGCATGTTGTGACTTGAAATGATGTCACAGTGCTGCATCACCAATCAGACATGAATGTTTGATGTTTGTGAGGACGGTAGCAGGGGGGTGGGTTCTGTGGGTAAATAAATCATTCTGAAAATTGGAAGGGATTAATCAGAAACAAGATTTTGACTTGGTTCTCTTCTAGTAAAATGGGTGCTTGTTGCCCAAGCTGAAGTTTTTCCTGAGGTAATATTTTGGGAGCAAACGCTTTCATTTTCTGATATAACATAACAGAATTTGAAAACATTCCTGTCCATTGTTGAATCTTCTTTGTAGTCATCAACCTGTGTAGATGACAGCAACATGTTACACTACAGAGGGAAAGAACCAATGACATTACCGCCACCTCTTTTTCATGCAAAGATTTTGTTATGGACTAATCTCTCATTTTTCTCCTTCTTGCTGTTTTATCCATACAGTGCACAGCAGAAGTACCTTGTGTAAATTTATTGGCAATCAGATAGGAAAACCTTGCAGAAGATATGCCCAGTTGTAATATTTTGGCTAACCCACACAAAACACCAGCAGCCACTATCACCTCAACAACAGGATGGTGTAATTTGCAAAGGAATACAGTGGTTTGAATTACTCATTTCTGCATGAAGATTTTATCTTATTTATTTTATTTGTCTTCCAGGGAATTTGGCCGTTGGAAAGTAAACAACTTAGCTGTTGAGAGAAAGAATTTCCTTGGCTCTCCACTGCCTCTCGCCCCTGAGTTTTTCCGAAACATAAGACTACTAGGACGTAGGCCAACTCTTCAGCAAATCACAGAAAACCTTATCAAGAAATATGGGACACATTTCCTACTATCAGCTACTCTGGGAGGTAAGAGTTATGGAGCAGCTTAAGAAGCATTTAAGAAAGGATATGTGTCTTAACTGGAGGGCTGATCTACTCAGAGCTTCATTAATCAGATTTGAAGTGTATTCAAGAAAAATCAAAACATTTGTATAGCTTTTGCAAAATACTGTGATGGTTAGTGGATCTATAAGATAAGCTAAAGAAAAGCTTAGCAAAACTTTCTTATCTGTTATAGGAATTCCCAAAGCTACGACAAAGGTGCCCCAGAGGCCATATCCACAGGTTCTTGTGCAGTCCCAGACTGGAAGCAAAAACTGAAAGTGGAGCTGTGGATTCTGTATTTTCTTCTCTTTATCCCTTCTAGAAGGCAGCAGGGCAGATAAACAAATGCAAAGCAGGCGGAAGCTTCATTGTCTGCTTCCCCCACATCTGGAGAAGGGGAATTAGTTTACCAGCTAAAAATGATTATGAAGTACCTCATAACTGGAATGTGACAAGTCAGCAGGGTGAAAAGTTCTTTGCTGGCCTAATACAGCTGTGCTTTGATGACTATTCATAAACCTATGCTAAGAACAAGTATATAACCTTTTCACATGATCATATACAGTGTGGTATTTGTGAAGAGCTGACGTACTTATTTCTCCTCATGACAATTATTTTTCAGATAATGTGACCATGACACTATGGAAACTTGACAAGAGGAATAAATCAATTATGTAACATGAAGAGGGTAAACTTGGCTGAACAGAGAGCAAAATAACACTTTGTTTGAGAGCCTCCAAAAATTGATGGCCATCTCTAGTTTAAAAAAAGAATAAAAATATGCCTGTGACAGGGAAGAGCAGCACACCCTTTGTGTTCCTTTTGTGAAATCTTCATTTTTTGTCTTCAGTAAAAACAAGTTTCCAATTTTGGGGGAGGTTGTCAATGCTGAAATTTTCAAAGTGCTCTGTTCAGAAAGAAATCTAACAGAGGACAAAATTTATTAAGGTTGGCATTCCTATACTCATGCTTGGGAATTAGTCAAATTTAGAAAATGTTTGTGCTGGGCTGTATGTTTCTTTATTTTACATGCTTACCAGAGTTCTCTGTTCTGTCATCATTAATTTAGAAGGTAGGAAACAAATCCTTCCAAAATGAGAAAAAAAGAAAGAGATGCATAGATTGTGGGTTAGATCCTTGTTCCTGTTCTGTATCAGGTCTGTGAATGAGTAAAAGTAAGGTTATTATCTCTTTGACAAAAAGGTTTGCTCAAAGTGATCTTAAGAATTTTTCAAGTCAAATTCTTTTGTTTTTTTCTTCTTGCTTTCAGAATCTGTTAGAAAGATTTAGAAAGTTGAAACAAAATAAAAGATAACAACTGAAACAAATTCCTAGAATTGGCTTTTTCTGTAGCACTGCATGTGCATTTTTCTTTCAAATAATGAGGACCAATTCTTTGCCTAAATACTCATCTATCAACATCATTTGATGAGTTACAGTGAAAAAGTCTGAACTGATTTTCTTGATAGGCATTGTGCATGAGATCCTGTAATTGTGGAAGGATCATACAATCACTTCTTTCCATATTTTTTTCAAAACTTATCAACATTCAGAAATATCGTTCTAAATCTGAATGAACACATAAAAGATTTAAAATTTAGGGGGGGAAAGAACAGAAAAAACCCTCAAGTCCAGGCAGAAGGTTTCGAATGCTTAGCTCTTAAAATTTAGATTTGATTTATGGTGCTGAATTAGAATTATTAGCTTTTTTTTCATTTTGAGAGGCTCTTCATTTTCAACAGCTAGATGGCAGACAGTTCTCCTTGCTGAGGATATTTTTATCAGTGAAATTTGTCCAGTGCAGATTTGAGAATTTTGTTGCATTGCATTTCTTTACTTCTTTTTTTGCATGAACCTTAGAAAATTTGTGGGCTTGTTCACAAACACAATATAAAAAAACTTGTGGTTAAAAAAAATCAAAAACTAGGAGATTCTTCCTAGATATGACTGTTCAATTGATGGCACTTGATCACAGTGATTTGCATATATAAACTAACAGCCAGCATTTATCAAATGACCAATACCCACACACACATTCTATGTCAACTGGTCCTCTGGTCAGTCTATCTGAAAAATCCCAGAAGACATATATCAATACATAAATGTCTGACACACAAACATCCATAGCAATAATGTGTCACCTAACATTTGTTGAGGTAGAAGAGCTCTGGAAGTATAGTGTGCTTTTTCACTGGAACTTGTGTAAAACCAAGCATCTGTGCAGACATATAATTAAATGTGCTCGAGCTTTAAAGAAAGAGAGAAATAAAGTAAAAGATACCCATCATGTCAAGATTAATTAAGTGCTCTCACTCTTTTCCTATACCACCTCCAGTTTCTCTCTGACTTCAACTTCACTGTAACAGTTTCAAAACTCTCATCTTAGCTCTTTCTGTATCAATCTCAAACTAAAGCTTAACTAAACTCTACACACACACACACACACACACACACACACACACACATACTGTGTGAGATAAATCTTTATATATACAATAGCATCTCTACAGCCAGACAGCATAACAGACCATCAGAATATGGCTTTATCTACATACATTTCATCCTTCCAGTCAAAGTGTTGTCACTCATCATACACGTCCATAGATACATATATGCAGATATATGTACGGTGGTTCCTCGCTAGACAGTTATCCTACATGACAGTTTTTTCGCTAGACATTGACTTTTTGCGATCACTATAGTGATTTGCAAAACAGTGATTCCTATGGGGGAATTTTGCTGGACAATGTCTGGTCCCTGCTTTGCAAACCGATTTTCGCTAGACAATGATTTTGACAGCTCCCTCCGCGCTCGCAAAACGGGTGTTTTCAGGACCTAAGCTTCACAAGACAGCAATTTAAACAGCTGATTGGCAGTTTGCAAAGCAGCTTTCCTATGGCTGATATTTGCTAGACATTGATGATTCTTCCCCATTTACTATAAAGAACAACCACACAACTGGGTCTATGTTGTGATAGTTATCTCAGTCATTAAATTAGCTGGATGCATCTTTTGACAAATATGGGGTTTTACATTTCATCTAGGAACCTCTGTTTGTTATATCTGGTTCAGTGTAATAGCCAAAAGGATATTCTATTTGCTTCTTTACTGATTGCAATGATTATACAGAAGAGGTTTTTTTTCTTTTTGCCTGTCTTATATATAGAATTCATGATATATAGAATTCAAAATTTCTTTTTGCATGTCTTATATGTAGAAATTGAATGACGCTACGCTAAAGGCAGAAGTCTTTTTATTTTCATAACTAATATAAAATTTGTTGCCCCCAGTTATGGTTACGACCACTGACTTAGATGTTTTAAAGGCAATTAGATACATTCATGGAAGACAGATCTACCAATGGATAGTGGCTTATTTGTTAAACACTTAGAGCAAAATCCTATTGTGATAAACAACATCTGTAAGGGCCATCACACAATTGTTTTTCCCCTTTTCTCAGACTACCAGTTATATGCCTAGTTGTGCAACCAGTGGCAATGCAGGTGTGACAGGCAGACATGTGATAGACAGCCTCTATAGGAAAAGTATTCAGAGCAAAGGTTCCGAACCTTGGGTCCCCATGTTTTCTTGGAGTAAAACTCCCAGAAGCCTTCACTAGCTCTGCTGGCCAGGATTTTTGGGAGTTATAGCCCAAGAACATCTGGGGAGCCAATGTTGGAACCCACTGATTTAGAGGAATATAGCCAACATTCTGCTTGCTCAGTCTTTGCCCTTCTTAACTGTTAATGCCAAGCAGGGTGGGTTGGCTGGCTACAACTGGAAAATAATAATAACTCTCTGAAAGACAAAGTGCATTGATGGAAGAAGTTACAGAGGCTTTCCTAAAGAAAGCATCTCCTCATCCTTAAGAACTCCAGCTAACAGTCATGTGGCTTGTTAGTTGCCCAAGGCAGGAATTGAAAGCACTGTGTCTCCCTGGTTTCATTCCCATTTGGATGGGAATTTGCTGGGGCATTACCTCTGTACTACGTGTGGTGTATGCTGTACTGTGCTGGAAAGTCTATTGTTGCCCCATCTACACGAAATTGCTCTGAAATCATACACTGTTTATGGTGAAGTGTTGTTAGCATGTTTATGATACTCAGCCCAAGGGATGGGCTTTGGATTTGGAAATTATTTGGCATCTAAATTTAAGAGGGAGTATTTATCAGTTTCTGAACTAATCCAAAATAAAATGGGGAAGCCCAAATGAGGATTGCATTCTGGCTTTCAGAAGCACCAAATAGTGTTTTGGTACTTTGAAGACAAAAAAGTAAAAAACCCAAACAAACAACCACCACTCACTGAGAAAACAAAAGTAATATTGGAACAGAACCAGGAAATCGATAGCAGAAATACATTGACAACTGAAGCAACAATGAAGAGCCCAAGCTGTCCTGGAAACCTGAATCATGAAATTCCTGGCAACCAGAGAGCCCAAAGTAAAAGAAGGTTGATATTTCAAGCACCAATGAAAAACCTAAGCTCTCCTGGAAACCCCAGCAACAGAGCTTTGGGGAGGAATTACTCTCCTTGATCAGTGACCATTTAAAGACACAGCATTATTTAAATTTTCAGGAAGTAGATTGAAGGTGCATTGAATAATTTTTGTTTTGTTTTGTTGTAAGCAGCTGCATGTCCTCTCAGTCCAATTGACTGATATTATGGTTGTGTGAAATGTATGCTGTTGTGCATTATTTAAGTGGTCTGGGTCACAGCAGCATTATGAAGACAATGAAAGCTACCTAAATTGCACAGTGAGCAAGAAAGGAGGGAAGAGAGGAATGAAACTGGTGGGGGGGCTTGACTGCACATTTGAGGTAAAGCAGTAACTGATGGCACTGAGTTGTACACAGCACTATCCTCCACAGCTTTTAAATCAAAATACATACAAATACTTTTAAATATTTGGATCCAAATCAAATCAGATGGGCTACAAATCAGCTCAAAGCAAATAAATTATAATTTGTAAGCCAAAGCAGATGGTATTCACACTCCTCCTACTCAGCATTACTATTATTTATTTGTCAAATTCAGATGGAGCTGGGGTGGACATCTGACCTAATATTTGAAATTAGATATAGATTGGATGAAGGCCAGTAAACAGAAGCTCACTGCAGGCAGGATAAAGGCACTGGTCAAAATCTTACTGCATTTTCACAGCAGTGTGACACATTGGGGTAAATATCAGCTGCGGGGTGCCACCAATTAATAAGTTAACACAGGCATTTGCTATTGCCCTCTGAGTCTAGGCATAACTATTTAGATTTTGGTGATTCATGCTATTTGGTAGGTATTTTCCAATAGAGTCTGGATAGAATTCTGCTCCTTTGGAAATATCGTGTTCACAGCATAGAGATATATTAAAGCTGGTCTTCACTTTGGAGGCCCAAGTGAAACATATGGCCCATACCAATATTTGTCAGCTGTGGCTGGTACATTAGACCTATTGGACAGAGGTGATTTGGGCATTGCTATCCACATTTTAATAACATTGGTTGGATTATTACAATGTAATGCAACATTACAATGTAATGTGTTGTATTATTTCTAATCTATTAATTAACTACTATCATTTTAATATAAAAACAGTTGGCTTGCTGCATTGGAGGGGTCCTATGAAATGCAACTTAATTATAACAACTAATAGCAGTCTCAAATTATTGTGACTGACATCTCTTCATTTTCTGTGACAATCAAAATGCTGTTTTTTCATATTTAAAGGTTTAAAGTAATTCTTCTCCCACAAGAATCTATGTAGATTTTTAAGATGATTTGTTTAGAGTTGCTACTCCAAGAATCCTAGCCTTTGTAAATGGGATGGGTTATGACATAAGAGAAGGGCTTTTTAGCTGTGGTGTCCTGCTGTGTAGTACTGTCCAATGTGAGACCTAAATTTTGCTAACATTGATGTCTTTTCTGCTCATTTTCCTTCTCTCTGGTTAGGCCCCATTTTGTTTATTTATTTATTTTGTTTGTTTCATTAACTGGGTTTCTGGACTGGAGATTTATATCCAAGTGGATTTTAATATAGAAAGTAAAGTGTGCTGTTCATATACCGCCCCATAGCGCTTAACACACTCTCTGGGCAGTTTACAATTTAATTATGCAGACTATGTATCCCCCCCCTCGTGAACTGGTTATTCCATTTACTGACCTCAAAGGAATGGAAGGTAAAGTTGACCTCAAACTATGTAGCTGACTCCACTGGGATTGAACTCAGGTTGTAAGCAGAGTCTTGACTGCAATAGTGCAGTTTAACCACTGCACCACAAGGCTCATAGAAGGACTATGATCTCTAGTCTAAGCAAATTGCAAGGCTTATTACTTTTTTAAAAATTCCAGAAATGAGTTTTGTTTCATGTTCTGATGGGTGTATCTCAGGGTTCTAGCAAACCCAACATAGATTTGCACTACTTGCTATACTTCTGTGGATCATATTATAGTAGAAGCTGTCCGGTTTCGACAAACAGCAGCCAGTGATTTTGAGAGTGTGTCCAACTAGCACACCTTTCAGGCTACTGAGAAACACACATTTTCTCCTGGGAGTGAGGCCGCAGGGAGATAAAAATATACAAGCGAGTGCAGATATGGCTCTCGCTACATGGCTCCCATTAGCCTTAATGGAAATGGCATACCTAAACTCTTAACATGCTGTTTTGAAAAGTGAAGCTTTTGTGTGTAACATTTAGAAATGAGCTGGGGTGGCTGAATATACCATCTCTTTGATAATAGGCTAGGTGGGCAGAGGAAACAATCCAGCAGAGAGATCTAGTGAAGAAGAAGTACAAATAATGCAGCAGGAAAGATAATTAGTGCTTGAAATTGCCCACCTAGGCAGCTTCCAAAAGTGACAATTGTGCAAATCTATTTTATCTTTTGGTGGGTGATTATATTAAAGATAATTCCCATGATTGTGTCGTCTTCCTGCTGAACAATCTTGCCAAATGACTTCCATTCATGTAAATAATGACTTCTTTTAATTCATTTTTCTGCATGTGAAGCCTCAACTGTGTATTAAGAAAATGACAGTCACTCGTGTCTCCTTTGGCAGGTGCATGAATTCCATAGCATCTCACTACAGCATCAGTTTGTAAAGGTCCTTTCCTGATATAGCTTCCTTTTGTCGTTTTATGTTAAGTCCCATCATAGTGGCTTCTTTTTTGTAAAGGAAATCAGTGAATAGATCAAAATTGCACAGAAGTGAAAGCACATCATATATGTTCCCAGTGTGCTGTGACTGACAGTTCAATTCTATAAAATTTGCAAGATTGCTGTAAAATGCTGGATACATGCAGTTTGTGTGTGTGCATGTGTGTGCACACATGCACACACATGCATGCAGACACAGACTGTATAACTGTTCAGTTGTCAGCTACAGAGCAAAAGAATAAGTTGTGTCAGGGGCTGTCCGTTTTGAGTTAGTGTGTAACTAGCTCCTATCTATACCACCTGAAATGGTGGGAAGATCATTCATGGCTCTCCAGGGTTTTAATCATTATCATCATCTTAGAGCAGCAGAACTGGAAGGGGCCCTATGGACCATGGAGTCCAGCCCCTGTTAAGGAAGCAATATTGTGGGGAATCAAACTACCAACCTGCGGCTCCGCAGCCAGTTCCCTACCAGTGGTTTTTAGCCTTGGGTTACTCAGGTGTTTTTGAACTGCAACTCCCAGAAACCTCAGCCAGCAGAGCTGATGGTGAAGGCTTCTGGGAGCTGCAGTCCAAAAACATCTGAGTAACAAAGGTTAAGAACCAGTGCCCTAGATCAACAGTCCATGTATATCTCTTGGTCATGCTGTGCTGGGAGAATGTCTGTAGAAAAACAGATATTTTAATGGGGCTATATGTAAAAATGTGAAAACTCACCTTTGATTTTATTACATTTCATCCAGATCTTGCCTGCTTTTTCTCACACATGGGAATTTGTATATATTTTCTATATGTATTCTTCTTAATGTGCATATTTTTGCTCCTATTTTCACCTAAAGCACCCTTTAGTCTCCCATATTTGTATAACCTTTCCCTATAACTAAAGCATATACATGCTTTCAAAGTTAGTGTATGATTTTCTAGCTGTTGACACTTCGAAAATGGCATGTGTGGTTTTCTGTATATGTGTTTTCTTTGAAATTGTGCCTTCTACAATTGCAGATTTCTTAGACAAACTTTGCCTCACAATGTGCCTTTTCTCATTAGCTTGAATCCAAAAAAATTATATTGTGTTCCTAAATATTCACAGCTCTGCAACACAGTTCAGGAATCACCTTCAGGCAGTCTTTTCACTTACTGTTTACATAGAAACACAATCCTGCACAGCCTTAGCAGCAGGGCAAACAAAAGGCTTAAGGACAATTTTTAAATGAGGGCCAAGGTACGGATGTGTCCTCGGGGGGTGTGGGGAGGGGAGTACTCGGGCCTCCACACCTTTTGTGTGCTGGCAATTAATCCAAACCTCCAGGAAAGTATCCTCTTGTACCAATACTGCAAATTGTCATGTCCTCCCCCCCACCAAAAAAAAAACACCCCACTGGTGTTAAAGTATCCCACCTCAAGATATGTAACCATTTATAATCCAAGGAAGTTTTCAGAAGGTCAAGTGGTCACACCAACTTTGAAAAGAAAATTCAATATTTACAGAGCACCTTCAGTTTATTGGAGGTGGAACCCAAGGATAAGAATTCTATTAGTCTACTGTTATTTAGAACAGTACAAGAACAGTGTTACGACAAAACTATAGGTTAGGCTGGGATTCCATAACACTTTCTTTTAAATGAAAAGCAACCACAGGGACCTGAAACCATGAGTGCTTAGAGATGGCAGAAATGCACCGTTTATCTGTTGGCCGTTTTCCTTCTTTAAAACTATTCTAAGCTGCTTTTCATTCCAGGTAAGGGAAAGTTATGGAGCCCAGGAACTTTTCTTCTAAAGGGAGAAGTGCTGTGTGTGAGGGGGAGGGCACAGGTACAAAATTAAGGATGCCTTAGAGAGAACAGGATGAGGTTCTGCTCCTGAATGCATCTTCCCGAGGCAGGTGTTTAAAAAGGAGCAATGTGGTAATTGTACAAAATTCCATTAAATGTGCACTTCAGCCCTTCACTGATGCACGTGTGGTGCAAGAAGCATGCTGCTTTTCAGTATTCTGATCATGCCTTTAAATAATTTTGTAGCATGTTATGGTCATTCATGGATTATATGGGCACACATTAATTAATTTAAGTTAATTTAGATCCCATAGCCATCTATGAAAACCTCATACAAAAACTAAATCCAATTCTGGTTCTATGAAAACCTCATACAAAAACTAAATCCAATTCTGGTTCACACTCATAGTGAAAATTCTCAGAAACTGTATAACCGCTCTAAACCATGGTTTGATCATAGCTGTGCATCAGCAAAAAAAATTATTAAACCAGCAATTTCAGCAATACCAAAGATCAGAAGGTCAGGCCAGAAGTGATGCCCTGTCAAAATCTTGATTTTTTAAAAAAAGAATATAAATTGCTGATACAAGAAATATGAGTAATATACCAGAAAATACTGGGGACAGTTAATTGAAGCATTTAAAAATACAAAAACCCATCCCTTTTGGGGGAGTTTAATCTTGGGTAGACCCTTTGGTCAAAAATCCCCTACATCCTCATGTATAACACCAGATAAATGGCTCTCCTTTTTTGCAAAACTGTATGAAGATGCTATTCAACCTTCCTCCCCAACAATTCTAGAAAGCACCTCTAAATGGCCTGCTGTAACCCCAGGAGAGAGTCAATCAGATAGATAGATAGATAGATAGATAGATAGACAGATAGATAGATAGATAGATAGATAGATAGATAGATAGATAGATAGATAGATAGATAGATAGATAGATAGATAGATAGATAGATAGATAGATAGATAGAAGAGAAGAGAAGAGACTCTGGGATTCCCTTTCTCTTCTCTTATAGACCAGTAATATATATACCAGAAGCCCTTTCTCTTCTCTTATACAGTGGTGCCTCGTTTGACGATGTTAATTCATTCCAGCGAAATCGCTGTAGAGCTAAAACATCGTCAAACAAAATGAAAAAAACATTGAAATGCATTGAAAACCATTCAGTGCGTTTCAATGGGTTGAATACCTGTTTGTCCAGCGAAGATCCTCCATACGACGGTCATTTTCGGTGCCTGTAAAGCGAGGAATCCATCCTAGAAAACAGTGGGGGGCCATTTTCTTCAGCCGGTGGCCATTTTGAAACCTGATGATCAGCTGTTTGCTGATCGTCGTAAAGCGAAAATCAGTTCCTGAAGCAGGGAACTGATCATTGTTAAATGAAACAAACCCATTTAAAACATTGTTTTGCGATCGCAAAAGCAATCGCAAAAACCTAATCATATAGCGATTTCCTCGTTAAGCAAGGCAATCGTTAAGCCCGCATCTGTACTTGTAATGGGAGGAGGCACCGTGTTGCCTTTCACCTCAGGCAGCTATATGACTTAGGCCAGCTTTGCCTACATAAAAATCACAAGAAGCTGTATTTGCATTGAATCAGGCCATTACTCTACCAAGCCCAGTACCATTTATGATGACTTAAAGCAGCTCCCTCAAATAAATCTTTTGTAATACTTCAGCAGAAAATGCTGGGAGCTGAGTCTGGGACTTTCTTATTGCAGAGGCTGTGTGCAGTTACTGAGCTGTGGATCATTCCACAGGTGTGAGAACCTCCCCTGTTCAATCAATAACAGGGAATCTCTGCATAGACTCCTAAATCTGCCTTTTACCCTGAACTAAATGATGAGTCCTTGCAAAGTTTAGGGTAGGGCAGGTTTGCCATGTTGACAAATTGGTCTGATATTTGCATGACAACCACTCATTGTAGTGAAATGAGATTGGATCACATATCCTGTGTGTGTGGGGGGGGGGAATGCTCTTATGTTATACACTCATTGTGGTCAAACTATTTTGCCTTATTGCTTGCTCTAAATAAACCATCGTCCTCCATGCTATAATACTTCTTGGTTTAAAGATTTCATGACTAATAGCAAGAGAAAATTGGAAGCCAGACTATTAAAATATCTACAGGAGGAAAATGTCTTGAGGCAGGAAACAGATTCAAGTGTTTTAATCGTAGGAGCATCTATTATTACACATTATTAAAAAAATGTTCCCAGGTTATATTTATGTCTATTTAGCTAAAGCTGTTAACAGCATTATTCTAATTCTTCTTTTACAGGATCTTGTCATTTGCATTTCTATTTAAAAAATTCCTGAAGTTGCTCCTAAGACCTATGTGGAGTTAATTCTTTATTGCAGCCTGCCATTTCCTAACAATTTTGTGGAAATTGGTGGTGTCCTCTTTGCTGAAGTAGCCACACTGGGGTTCCAAATCCATGTTCCTCGTCATCTCCAGCACCACAATATAGCAATATAGCAAGCCTCTGTGTTTGCAAGTGCCAAGATACCGAAAGAGGAGCTCAAAGTGGAAATTTCATAGAAAACAAAAGCATATATCTGCAAAAAGGGTTGTTGAAACAACCAAGGTTGCAAGCTTGGCTACACTTACTTGGTACTAAGCCCTGTTAAACTCAGAATTCAGCTTACGTCTGAATAAAAATACATATGGTCAGGCTACATAGAAAGATTTCTTCTATACATCCTTATTCTACTGGAGGTCAAACATCACTACAGTATATTGATTTTGGATGCAACAGCTCTGAAAAATGATGCACTGCGTCCCAACTTTTTTTCAGTGTTCTTCAGCTATTATAGTATTTTTCTTTGTGCACTTTTTTCCTAATTATTCTACTGTGAATGATCAGCTATAGCAATCTGTACTTTTTGTTTCCCTTTATGTGACCAAAATAGTCTAGCCTTCTATGTTTTATTATTTGTATTATTTCTTGATTTTTTGCTTATTACTCTTGGTACTTCTTTATCGGTCAATGTCTTAATTCAAGTAGTAGTTGTAGAAGGGAAGCCATGTAATTCTGTACAAGCATTACAGATAAAAGCAAAATAGAAACAAAAGGTTCAAAAAGACAAAACTTTTATATTTTTTTAATGTCAGCTTTTGTGGACAAGTCCACTTCATCAGACATGTCTGATGTCTGAGGCAGTGGACTTGTCAATGTAATCCTACATTTAAAAAATATATAATTAAAAAGTCAGTTTTTAAGGTGCCACCATGCTTTTGTCTTTTTCCCTTTTCCCCCTATTTTTCTTTTATCAATAATTCCTAATTCAAGAAGTGCTTAGGGTCAAAAAGTAAAGCCAAATCTAAAATGCTTCTATCTTTTAATAGCAGTGTAAAAGCCCATGATTCCATGCCATGCAGTAGAACACAGCACAATATTGTGCATGTTCTTAAAGCCACTTTTCATTATTATATACTATATTTATCCTCTTAAGGAAGCTATTCCAGTCATTTTTAAGTTTTTTCAAGAAAATTCCAAGGTACTTATATTTTTCAACAAACTCAAGCTTTCATTTTAGATCTTCAAGCACATTTCATGGGCTGCTTGCTTTTTACTGATTTCCATGAATTTGGATTTTCCTACCATTTATTTTTTGTCTGTTGTCACTACTTATTTCATTGATTTTTTTCCAGCAAACCTTATTGTGTAATGGGAAAGATTAGACACTATTATATAAAGCTGTTGCTAAAAATACTAAGCGCTTTTCTGGTTCCAAATTCTTTTCCTTGTGTTATTCTCTTCTAATTCAACATACAGCAATGAATTATGTAATGCAATAGAGTGTAATTTTGTCATAGTACTAACTGAAGGACGCCTTGTCTCTAGAGGTTAGAGTCAGGAAGAAGAGCGTGTCCTCAGCAGACAGAATTCTTCTGCTGGGCAAAATGTCATGCTGTTGGCCGAATCTGCTGGTGCCAGCTGATCTCTTAGATACACTTACAGAATCCAGGACAGCAGAACCAATGCAGTAGCTAAGATCACAGATTGAAAGCCAAGAAGATCAAGTGAGAGAGGGGAGGATGAGAGGGATAAGCCAAATTATGTCATGTCTATACCTTCTCCAGCCTAAGAGACAGGCAGAGAGCCAGCATAAAGATAGGCCAAGATGAAGGTGATTTTTGTCTTGCTGCTGGTCACTCCTAGGGTGGTGTCAGTTTGGAGTAAGCATATTAATTACCATACTATCAGCTCAGCTGGTTTTTGGACACCTTGGCTAATTAGGACTAGACTGATACTGAGGCATTTCCATGCATCACCTATCTCCATTTCACAAAGCAACTGGTGACGTGAAGCAGAGTGACAAACAACAAGATGGCATCATAGCACAGAACTCATTACCAGCACATGATACAAAGATATGTGGAAATAAACATGAATCTGTTCTCCGTGACCATAAATATTGTCATGAATCATGAAATAGGATACATTTCTCATTTTTTCAGTCAAGTTGCTATTATGTCACCCAGGGAATATTTCATATTCAATAGCAACATAGAGATATACTGTATGTTTTTGTATACCTGTGAAGGATTAAATCCAAATTAAGGTATAGATTGCACATTTCAAGGATAGTCAGGATACCAGAAAATACCACACAAAGGTCATTCTCTATGAATAAATAAAAGTCTCTATCTACTGATCTGTCTGAAACAAGGACATTCCTGGAATTAAAAAACAATATATATCTAAAAAGCCTGCTAATCCCTTGAACCAATTTTTGGATTATATGGGGATTCTTTTTTTCTGTGAGTATGAAACAAAAATGTACTTTTATACTTTTCTTTTGCTTCAGACAAGTGAAACAAAACTTCTAGAAGTTTTCCAAATGCTGTTTCTTACACCATGTAGGACTCACAATTGTGTAGTTACAGTACTAAGTAATCTCCCTGCCTTTTCCTTTGGCTAGACATTATGATTAATCCATTTTACTTCGTAAGGGGCACAACCTTGAATAGTTGCCCAAATCAAGTTCATTTGCTAATTAATGTTTATATTCTCTTCTAAGCCATTTTCATGTTCCTTGCACTACAGCTTGAGAGAAAGCAACAGCAGTGTGGCAGAAGCAGCTACGTGGATAACTTGAAAAACTGAAAACTTCATTTGCAAGAATCACACCCTGGCTCCCATTTTCTCCCATATAAACTCCAGATCAATAGTTCTCATATGGGTACAACTGGTAGGATAGGGACGTAGTGTAGGTGATACACAGGGATTTCATAAAAATCACCAAGAATTCTTTGTGTTTCTTCCCAACAATATCATTGCAATTTGTGTCTTTAAAAAGTATCATGTATACATGATAAATAAACTAATCATGTCCATAAGTATATATACCCTTTATTGACCTTGGCATTTTTGTTTATGTCATGAAATACACAAATTGGGGTAGAAGGATTGGCAGGGCATACAGTACAGAAGACTGAGAAACACTTAACTTGATATCGTTTTATATTCTGCATGCATGGTGCCTGATTTTTCCTCATGGAGAATATGGCTGGAGATTCATGGAAATGTGTCTCTTTTATGTAGATACTAGCTGCAGCTTTCATCGGTCTGGAATGGGATTTCTTTCTCATCCCTTTTGATTACATACTTTATTTCAGATTGTGGTGCCATGGACTGCAGCTGGGACCTTGTGCATACTCTTGTACTCTACTTCTCTTCCTTGCAAGAGAACTGAATTTGATGCATTTTGGTCATGGAAAATGAAAGGAATTGTGGGGCATTTTCCCACTAATTATTTGCTGTCTTCCTTGCACAGGAGAGGAGTCTCTCACAATTTTTGTGGACAAGCGGAAGCTGAGTAAGAGATCGGAAACGAGTGATCCCAGCATTAACAGTACCACAGTGACTCTGGAAACTCTACACCAACTAGCAGCCTCTTACTTTATTGACAGGGACAGTACTCTGAGAAGACTTCATCATATTCAGATTGCCTCCACTGCCATAAAGGTATGAGAAAGTTCTGTCGAAACAGGCTGTGAAGGTGGTGTTCTAATCCTTTATGTATCCTTCTAACATGAAAGCTAATGTCCAATTGCTAGTCCCACCTAGCAATGATTGACACATTGACTCAGTGGGATTTACAGAAATGTTACCATTCAGCAGTTGATTTAATGGGTCCACTCTTATTCAGGACTAGCAATAGAATACGGGCGAGTGTTCACAAGACTGCATGCTCCTCTCCTGTATACACGATATTGCCTGCATACCAAAAAAAGCACACCAGGAATAAAGTTGAGCTACAACCCTTCTCCCCTTGTTCAGTTTTCAGTGTGGACAGATTTGTTGTTTTACTTATTTGTATAGAGAAATATTTAGTTGTGTCAACACAGCACGCAGCCTGAAGTAGTACAATCCAGACATATGTGTCTCATTTCAGTGGGAATAATTTTTCATACTTCAGTGAGCACTACCCCTGAGACTGGATTTGAGCTCTAGTAAGTGAGCTGGAGAAAATTATGGTGTTTTGTACAACTTATTGTCTAGCTCTTTCTTCATAAAGAGAGAAACAGGATCTAAACATTCATATACAGAATCTCCATTGTCACTGGTGACTGAAAACTTTACTTTCAGTGTGGGTTGAGGCTGAGATAAACCACGGTTAAGAACACAGTCACCAAATGATGTTGTTGCTGTTGTTTTAATTTATATATTGCTCCATTGTGCTTAGAGCACTCTCCGGGCAGTTTGCAACATATGCAAACAAAAACATGCCCCCTAGTGAGCTGGGTACTCAGCCTCAGAAGATTGGAAGGCTGAGTCAACCTTGAACCTATTGGGATGGAACTATGGTTGTGAAGAGAGGCTTGACTGTAGTACTGCAGTTTAACCATTGAGCCATGGGGCTCAGTGCCTCCTGTGTGTTACATAAATGTTGACAGTATTTTGTATCTCTCATCCATGATGATAAGAGTGTTTTCTTTTGCTCTTTCTTTGCTATATAATGGGCAGAGAAGCCATCTTGACATTCTTTCAACATTTAAAGACAGGTTAGCAAATTGACTGTTACATCAAACAGGATGCTGAGCTAAGATTTTAGGACCAAGTCTTAGGCTTGATACAAAATATTGTATGAAACAAGTACAATTATAATGAAAAGAATACTTTTAAATTCCTCATTCTCATAGATTGAGGGGAGCTGACTCAACAGACACCCCCCCCAATAAAAATTTAAGCCCCCTGTGAGACTCATCACCTCCTCTCTTTCAACAGAAAACTCTGTTGAGTGCACTAGGAAATCCCTTGCCATCCTGGCCAGCAATGAGAAGAATTATGCAATTCATCATCCATGCCTGTGAAATGTCATATCACACAGATAAAAACCCAGGTCTCCTATTAAGTAAAGTTGCACTAAGGCAACCATAACCATTAATGGCTAATGGGTATACCATTTCATTTATAGGATCACAATAAGACCATGGTATCTGTGGGGAATCGGTCCTCTCCCCCCCCCACATAGATACCGAAAAGCATGGGTATAAAAACACTATATATAACATAGTCCCTGATTCCCCTTATTGGCCAGTTCTGGTAATACAACTTGAAAATGTGTATTTCTTAGGTGGGTGAGTGGGTGGGGACATTATTTACCAGTAATACTTTCAGGCAGCAGATAAGTGAAATTGCAGGCCTTCAGTGGCAGCCCTTGCTCCAGAAGCTTTTTTGTCACTTTTTCCCAAACTAATTTTTCTTCACCTATATGCAGGACAAATATATATATACCCGTCACCTGCAGAATCCATACTATATATATGGATAGAGAAATATTTAGTTGTGTCAACACAGAATCCATATATATATATATGGATTCTGTAGTTGACGGGTAACTCTTTTGTTATATATCCTGCTGTATATTTAAACCTAACAACCTTGAGGGCTAAAACAATGATTTGCAAAATGGGAAATTTATTTATAGGTGCCAGCTGGTATGAGCTACTCAAGTGAAATAGAAGAAGTTGCTTTGAAAGGCACAGGCTTGTTTATTTGTTTTTTTTCCTTATAGTTGCCAATTTAATATCTTAAAATTTTGCATTTTTTTCCCTTTCTAATGCTAGGGTCCAATTTCTATTATCATAGATGTGATGGAACCCAAGGATTATGACCCAGCCATTGTGCCATACTATCTTTTACTTTCCCAAGTGTGTGTTAACTACAAACCCCCTTCAGGAACCTCTGTTCCTAGCACAACCTCTGTTCCTACACATACTGACTCATCTGTGCCTTCAAGGAACCAAAATCAACAAGGCTGTGCACTTAAACCTACACAGCAGCCTTGCAGTTTCTGTTTCTGCACTCATAATCACCAACAATCCCATTAAATTGCCAAAGGATAAAGTCAGAATTTAGTACCACAAATTGCCAATTGCAGGTTATTCCTTTCTCACAACCAATCAGTCCCCCCCCCCACGTGCCTTACATAGCTGAGATCTCTTCTTTTCATGAGAGCTATACCAGCCTAGCTTGGAAATGGAGACCTAGGAGACTCTTCTCATGAGATAAGGGGCAGGTGCTCTCATGCTCGTTGCTGGGCAAAATCTTGACCATTACAACTATAAACAATTTCCCCATGCACACAGAGGCCTGATCCTAAGATAGAGCTGATCTCCCATATTCCCCAGTTTCTCAGTTTCTTTACAAGTCATCTGATAAACGGAGCTACCAAAAGCATGTCATGCAGGGACAGCTTCATTCTGTCAACAGATTTGCATTGGCTGTCTGTGCATTTAAATAAGGACTAGTGCTGACGTCTGACAGCTAAATATATGAACCATCCTTGTTGAAAAGTGTTGTGCTGAAGGTAACACAAAGTGACGGAGAAATTCTTGCTGTATTGGTTCATCTGCTGTTGTTTTGAAACATGTATTTTTCCTCTTTTCTAGTCATGTAATAAAGAAACATGCAAGGATGGTTGTTCTGGGTTTTTCGGGCTCTTTGGCCGTGTTCTGAAGGTTGTTCTTCCTAATGTTTTACCAGTCTCTGTGGCTGGCATCTTCAGAAGACAGCACTCTGTGCTCTGGTGTAGTTGACTTGGGAGTGGAGTATTTATGGCTGTGAGATACTGTAGACTTTTGTCTTTTTCTGTAGATGGGTGATTAGTGTGTCTTGTTGTGGGTGTATTGCCCCAAAACTATATTTATGTCAGGCTTTCAGATGTAGGCACAGATGTATACATACAGTAGCTGTTGGACAGGAAACATGTGTGAGATGTTCAGAATGCCTTGCTCCAGGCACATGTCTGATGGCTGAGCAGATTGCCTGCCTTTCCCCAGAGGGGGAGACAAGCAACCTTGGATGCCTGTGGCTTCCCAGACTCGCCTGAGCAGGGTGGGAAATGGGACTATATAAGGCCACTACACCCTTTATCAGGCCTCCATTGAAACTGAACTGGTCGCTTTGGGGTCATATAGGAGTTTTAGACCAGTGTCGCCTGATTAGTGTATTGAACAAAAGTGTTTGGCTAATTTTTACCTATCCTGTACTGAGGGCCCTGTGGGGCAAGGATGGGCTGATCAGGGTTGCTGTTGAAGTTAAATAGGTCACACTAATGGGTAGTGCGGATGGGGAACAGAGTAGAGGCGAGTTCCAAATTTTCCATGTATTGCAACCACCATTTCATGGATCCTGAGGCTCCATTGTCCAGAAATTGGCTGATGACATGATGGCATGAACCTGGGTCTTTGAACTTGCCAGAGGTGGTCAGGGCAAACAGGCAAATGCCCCTGGTGCCTGCCTCAGGGATCTGCAATACAGTAGGACCCTCTGCAGGAATTGGGGAAGATAAAGGTTAATGAGTTTGAAAAGTGTGGCCCTAGTTAAGCCCATCACCTGTGTTATTTCTGGGGTAAGTAGGCAGTGACCAGGATAACAGCATTGAAACATTGTTAGCACAACATGATGTAGCCATGAAGAGCTTCCTGAGATGTCCTGCATATCAAAGTATGTTTGGCTAAATATGGTTGGTGTTTTGCATATGCATCCAGATTGCAGGTAGAGTTTAGAGGCTCAGCCTGGGGGCAAGTTACACAGATGACCTATTGGAAATCTCTTCATTGCTGTGATCCTGGGAACCATTCCAGGATTGAACTGTTAAACAGTAATATTGCCAGAGCTCACAGGTGCCTGGTGCTAAATTAAATCTGCTGATGTATAATGATCAATTGATATGCAAGGCAAAAACCAATCTGTTCTATATGTCCTCTTTGAGCTTCAGATAGGTATTTTCAAATGATTCTCAGCCATTAAATTGAAGTGGGAAGCAATGATCAAAATGTGGAATAGATTCTAGACTTTTGCATTAATAGCTTTTTGTGTTTCACTGTTGTAAAGCTGTATGACATTGAACTCACACTTCCTCTTCTACATTTGGAGCTGCATAAAGATAAACCACAAGAAAAGAAATTAGTTCACTATCATGTTGAAATTTCTACTAGCAAGCATGTTGTAAGACTAAGGGTATTAAACCTACAGATCATTAAAATCCTCATTCTTGTTGATGTAGACTGTTTCACTGAAAAGGATGCCTCAGCAAGGAATGTGAAAGTCCTGCAAGATTCCTCATTTCCAGCTGGGTATAAAACAAGGAAAAATTTTCCTCATCAATGTCCTACTCTCATGTCATTTGTGCAAAATATATCTGCCCAAAACAAGGTCCTTGACCCCATTAGGAGTAAAGTACACACCTATACAGTAAGCACAGAAGGACTGGTTTGTAAAGAAAGATACAAACAACCCATATGATGCTTCAAATTAGTAAACATCAATGGAGCAATCAACCTGATTTTATTTGATGGGTTCAGTTCAAATGGACTACACAATTTTCCACAAAATCTGGGACATTTGCACAAGAAGGTGTTCCTCCTACTGCAAAACACACTGAATATGTGCAGATTCCTCACTGGTCGGGAAAGGAATTATCATTGGTGAGGAGAAGAATTACAGCAGTCTGGTTGTCGTCACTGACAAGAACCATACAAATGAGATTTTACATCTGTCTGTTAGAAAAATACACCATTTAGCAACCCACTGATGCTTGAAAGCATTGTTCCCACTCACTTCCAGTTTTCCAGGAGACAACATTTTTTAGCATCCACAGTGTCTTCAGTAAATGCCAAAGTGCAGGGAGTTCATCACAGCAGTCTTGTTAGCCATGATGTCAAGAAAGAAAAAAATAAGCATAGGTGTCAATCCATATCATTAGTCTCAGTTGTCATCTGTGCTGGGCACAAGTCTTTTGGAAAGCTAATGGGTCTGAACTGCCCATTAATTCATAATAATTTGCATGATAATGGCAATAGCTCACAACACTATGCTGTTGCTGCAAATTTCATCCCATTGACTCCTCAACTGCTTTAAGGACTGCAGCTAAGCTTAGAAGAACCAGCGAAGCCTGAGGGGAATAAAAGCTGTTCTGATCCAGAGAAGCTTGATTCCACCACACTGGTGCTTCTAGAAAAACATATGAAATAACTGGGTTTTTTTTATAGGGACCATCATCTAATTAAAATTTCATCTCAAATGGGGCAGATTTTGGTCACTAAATATACACATACAACAGAAATTATATAGTAATTGCTTGGCATAAATTACTACTTCCTAGAAAATCTTTAATTTAAAACACAAATACAAATGGTAGTCCAGGAGATTTTTAATGCATGCATTGACATTATTTGCATGTTGGTAATGTTTGTTTTATAAATTAACCTTTGTTTATTTGGTCAGTTTTGTTTTGCCTCAGTAGCCACACTGGCATCTTCCCAGAAGCCTAGGGGCAATATTCAGTTTGCACTTAAATTTACATAAATGGAAACATGCTAGATAGAAAACACAGAAAGACCTAGTTTTCAAGCATACAAATCCCCCTGCCTCCAAATGAAAATGGGAGAAGAAACATGTTTTTTTTTCTTGTCAAGAACTCCAAAATTTGAGTGAACTGTTTTTTTTAGAAAACTTGTGTGTTCTTCATTGAGAAGCAAAGTATGCACACAGCAAGAACAGAACTACTGGCCAATTATTTAAAAAGATGCAGACAAACCCCTCCTAATCTTTAAAAATCACAATTTATATAGTTTACATTATAGTCCTATGTGCATTATTTTTACTCTTGGTGCAATTTTCATTTGTTTGCACAAAATAAAATGTTCATTCCTGTTCTCTGCTCTTCTAAAGCATACCAAAATACCTTGTTCTCTTATGGTGCAAAGACAACAATCCTGACATTCCTAATAGTTGGATGCGAAGATGAGGTAAGGGAGGATTGATATCCCTAGTTCCTAGTTTGTATCAATGGGACTGATATTAAGTCATATTATATGCCTTTTGTAAGCAGAATTCTGTAAGCTGTGATGGCAAATTGCTGCTTGTTAATAGCATGTTGGTGATATTCCTGGGCATGTGTCCAGTTGCACAGAAATTGCCACTAGATTCTGGCCATCACAGCTAGATTTTCATGATTATTCCAGTGGAAGCTAACTGGAACTGATTTTGTTTGGGTTCAGCCTACTAACAGTTCAAACAGTAGTACAACGGAACTCAATGGAGACATTAGGTAAATCTTTGGGCCTAAAGGTTGTGATATTATTAATAAAGAACTATGATTGCAATGAGAATACAATCTCGAGGTATGTATGGCTATGCCTTAATTTCTGGTATGTCCTCTGGCTTTTTCATTTCTTGTATGACTCCTGTTTTCAGTTTGGGAAATCCTACTGTGGCTCAAAAAATAGGATCAGTCAATTATTGACCGATCCCTTTTATTATCTACCATGAAAGCAGATCATGGGACTCTCAGATGCTATGCTGTTATCTACTATTTGTTGGTCATGAGGTTGCTATGTCCCGAATGCTTCTCCCTTTCTCCCTCTCAATCCAGCTGGGAATGAGACATAGGTAAAGGTACCACTGGTGCCTTGTAGCATATATCAGAGTATTGTATTTATATTGCTGCATGGCTGTAGTAATCATCAAGTTGTGTTCAAAATAGTCAAAACCATTTGGCTAATAGTCACCCTTAGCTCTGGGAATAGGCAGAAAAGATATATTGGCTGAAACATTGTTAGATACTTACATGCATGCAAGAGGAATTGTGGAAGTTTCCAGAACTAAATGTGGCTAATTGACAAGATGTTAGGCACGTGAGGTACTGTATGTGGTCAGGCATGTGATGTGGCTTGCAACCAACATGAAACCGTCACCTTGTCAATTAGTCATAGCAAATTCTGTGATTCCTAATGCATATAAATATCCAGACAGATTCTGGACAAATCCATCCAGATGCACCAGAAGCAGCAACATAGAACAGCTGATCAATGATTAAGCTTGGACTGTGGGGATGTCTTGACAAATTCATTGGAAAGAAAGAAAGAAAGAAAAAGAAAGAAAGAAAGAAAGAAAGAAAGAAAGAAAGAAAGAAAGAAAGAAAGAAAGAAAGAAAGAAAGAAAGAAAGAAAGAAAGAAAGAAAGAAAGAAAGAAAGAAAGAAAAGGAATAAAATGTTTAAAAATGCTGCTGTGCCTTGGTTAAAGCCCAGCAAAACAACTCTTACCTGGTATGGAAACAGAATGGCAAACACCCCTGGAAAGACATAATATGATGACACTGAATGCTTACCACAGCATAATACTGAAACAGATGTCTATGCCATGCTTTTCAATGTAATGTCCTGATAACCACACATAATACCAATGTGTTATGGCTTCCCAGGAGCAGCCTTCATCAAGCATTTTTCTGTGAATATCTGAACCTGGCTAGAGTCACAGGTCTGAGAATCCCAAAACATTACAAAAAGGGAAGCATGTCAATGTACAGAACTGACCAGAAACACATGGAGAAATGGTGGAATCTGACTTGGTACATTTCTATTTTGTAAAAACCTGTAGGCTGTTTCCATGGTAACAAAATTTTTATGGCAAAATTACTTTGGGGAGTTTCATGTATACTGAGCTGTATTTTCCTGTGTAACATTAAGTTTAGGATAATACTTGTGACTTCTAGATTCTAAATATTGAAAATCAATCTTTCTTTCTTTCTTTCTTTCTTTCTTTCTTTCTTTCTTTCTTTCTTTCTTTCTTTCCTTCCTTCCTTCCTTCCTTCCTTCCTTCCTTCCTTCCTTCCTTCCTTCCTTCCTTCCTTCCTTCCTTCCTTCCTTCCTTCCTTCCGCTATGCTGCTAAGTTATTTGTAAAATTATTTTGTAATACGTTAGAGCAGAATATAAATCTTTTAAAATAAATATATAAATATATCTGAAAACATTTTTCTGGAGGCAGGATATGAAAGGAGCAGTTTTATGAGGAAATAATTTGCTTGCAGCCCAGTTTCTATGTAAGAATGGAAAGTTAGCTGTCTAGCAGACCTTGATACTGCAGTAGGAGGAGGATACTGAAAGTTTATGCTACTATAGAGTTAACCAGCAAGTTCCTTGGAGAGAATCCTGTCAAACAGCTTGTGCAATGGGCATAGTACTGGTGATCTGACTACAAACTTTTTGTTCAACCATATGTCATTTGTTTGCCTCAGGGATTTTAGTTTGCATACCAGCAGTGCTTGCACAAGTAAGATCCTGTATTAATGTGTAAGGAGATTTTGCACTATGCTGGTGTCCAAGACGCTCCGTGCCATTGGTTGCTTATCTTGTGTGTTCCTCCCAGTGGCGTAGCATGGGCACAGGATCAAAAATTCTTAGGGACACAAAATTTCAACACTCTGCCACCGCTGGGTCTGGACACTTGAGGAGGATGCAGGGCCAGCAGAGGAAACGCCTGCATGATTACCGTATTTTTCTGCATATAAGACTATACTTTTGTCTAAAATTTTTAGACTAAAATTGAGGGTTGTCTTATACATGGAAGTAAGCTGAGGAGAGTACAAAAATAAGTGGAGGGGAAAGCAAGGATCAAATTGTTCCTGCAGGGCTTTGATCCCTGCTTACTCCTCCACTTGCTAATCTTTAGCAAAAGGAAAGCAGGGATCAAAGGGCTGCAGGATCGCTTTGATCCCTGCTTTCCCCTCTGCTTGGTAAGTCCAATGGGGCTTAACAAAAGGAGGGGGAAAAGAATCAAAGCAATCCCATGGCTGTATAAGGGGGAAAGGAATCAAAGCAATCCTGCAGCGCTTTGATCCCTTTCCCACTACACTTGCTAAGCCCCACTTAGAATTCTTAATTTTGGGTTAGAAAAGTGGGGAGGGCGTCTTATATATGGGGGCACCTTGTACACATAAAAATACAGTATTTACTCCAAGGGTTGAATCAGTTCGCCCACTAGGGCTCCACCCAACTCCAGTTATACTTTCCCTATCCCGACCAGCCCCCTCACTCTCCTGTAGAATGTGTGCAGCTCATGCCACCCCTCTCCCGCCCATCCAGCTCAAGGATGGAGAGGCAGAGCAAGGTGGCACAGGAAACAAGGATATGCATCATAAGGAGCCCAAGGAGCACAGCAGGAAGGAAAGGGAGGCTGGTCCATGGCTTCTGCATTCCTAGCTAAAAATGAAAGATGGGAAGGCAGGATGAGAGTCCTATCCAGGCAACACAGAGGAGTGGATCTCACCTGGGTAGCTACTCAAAATCACCCTAGCCAAGGGCAGCTGTGCCCTGTCCAACATCTTGCTCTGCCTCTCCATCCTTGAACTAGATGGGCAGGAAAGAGGTGGCATGAGCTCTTCTGCCCATCTAACTATTGATCTTTCTTTCTTTCTTTCTTTCTTTCTTTCTTTCTTTCTTTCTTTCTTTCTTTCTTTCTTTCTTTCTTTCTTTCTTTCTTTCTTTCTTTCTTTCTTATTAAAACTTGAAATAATCCAAAAGTTTCATCTCTCTCTCTCTCTCTCTCTTGTTAAATGAAGCATTTGGATTGAAGAGGCCATCTATAGGTAATAAATGAAAAAGCTGGAAAAGGAATGTAAATGATATATTTCGTGTTTCTTCTATTCATACAAACTTAGAGGACTCATTCCAATTTTCTCCCTCTTCTTTTGTCACAAGTGCAACAAAATACCTTTCCCAATTACAACTCAATAATAGTTTTGCACGTGACAAATAAGATTTATATCCCTAATTTGACTTTATGAGTACCAAAGGACAGAATGTTGTGTGTGTTTTGAATGTTATGTGTATCAAAAGCAGAATTCTGATACTGGACAGAGATACCTGTGGACTTCCTCCCTTTTCCACTTTCCTGTCAAAGCCATCCCTATTTTGTCAGCATGATTTTTTTCCTTCATGTGGTAGAACCTGATTCTTCCCCCCCCACCTTCATTCTTTCCAAAGTATGTGTTGTGCCATGTACATTTCTAATTGTACATCTTACAGATTGCCCTATCTTTTGCACCTTGGTTAAGCATGCGTTTTCCCATGCACAATTGTGTGCATTTTCTAATGTTTCCATAGCTGCTGGTCAATATCTAGAATCTGGACTCCAAGTTGCATCCCAAGCATGGACTGTCTGGAAAAAAACTGGCTTGCCCTGAGAAAGCATGATTATCAACTCAGTTGACAAGAAAGCCATCTTAAGTTATTGAGCGAATGGTGTTTTGTGCTTACACCATTACATTTTAGGAGAAAAATGACACCTATGAAAAATTACATATTGTGATGCCACACTGCAATTTGAGCATCACAGACATTTCACTTCTAATACTTCATAACTCCAGCAGCTCATTTTGAACCCTTGGGCAAAGTGGTCTCAAAAATAAGATAACTGAGAATCTAGCCAATTCCAGAGTGCTTAAATAAATACAGTGCATTTTCCCCAATCCCTTAATCCTTTAGACATGTGAAAGGCCATAATAGTTTGGAAAGGTTTTCTTTTTAATAGCTTCTGAAATAAAAAAATAAAAAATACAAGCAGCCGAGAGTGTGAAATGGATTGTTAAATACACACACAGAGAGAGCTAAATTTTAAATAAGGGGTTCTGCTTGCTTAGAGTGACTCCCCCATAGCTTTTTGACTCCCCCTTCTAAAGCCCTGCCTCCTGAAGCCACATTCTTTCCACCTATGTAGACAAAGCAAAGAGGACCTGCTATCTCCAATTACTAATTAGAGACAGCAGGGTTGACATTTCAGCTCTCAGTGGGGTCTGCCATGACTGGCTGTTAATGCTTTTGGTTACTTCCCCTTTTTCCCCCAAATGAGGAGGGAAGGGCGAAGCAAAGCCTGCTTTGTAGCTGATCCACCAGGTAAAAATCTCTGCCCAGCACTTTGGCTGCAGAGCCAATGACATCACAGGGCACACTTGTATCCCTTGTTGTGATCTGGCCTGCAAATGGCTCTGCTGAGACATGCAACTCTCATCTCAAAATGGCTTCCCACCCACAATCCTTCTCCTGGCTTTCAAGGCACTCATCCACCTTGGTGCACATTTTCACTTTTATGCAGTTGTGTAGCAACTCATATACCATTCTTTTTCATATTGGCTGGAAACTGATATAGGAAGACAGAAGAGCTCTGATAGGTAACTGAGAGTTCCAGATGTTTACTTCCAAAAAATACTTCCAACTATTTTTACATTCATGGACAATTAGATACAGTATTCCAATATTTCATCTGGTTTGGCAAGAATAGCACTTTAGGAAAAGTGATTTTAAGCAGATTAATAGATTCATTAATGTGCCCCTCCACCCTTTGCACAGCTACTTTCCAGTGAAATAAATGAATAGATGTACAGAACTAAATAAGACTCTAAGAGACTGCTTATACTTCTTATATGTAATTCCTAGCCTTACATCTGTATTAAAAGAGGTATAATCATAGCCACCAGCACACAGAAATCACTTAGCAGTCACATTCTAGTGGCTGAAGTCCCACTGCATAATTTATGTCTGTGGAAAGGGTGATGATGTTACTAGTGGTTGAGATTTTTGGTTATTACTAATTTCCTACTTCTTTCTTGTAGTTTTTTTCCAACTCCTGTGTGATCCTTTTCATCACATGGAAGCCATGGGAACTGCAGGAAGGAAGAAGTCTTCAATTATTAAACATCACCACTATTACAGCGGGGGCGGGGAGTTTTAGGAAATTGGAGACTTCCTCCTCTGGTCCTGCAGCTCAAAGTTTCCATGCAGTGAAATAGACTATATGTGAGTTGGAAAAGCTCAAGGACAGAAGGAGGAAACTTTTAATTCCTGAAAACAGCCCCAAGGTCATCACCCTTTCATAGGCATAAATTGTGCGACAGGATTTCAGCCCATGGATAGTGAGGTTGTAAATTGGAGACATGGGTACGAGCAATACTCTGCATTATTATTAACAATGTACACCTTTTCCTTTGCTTCTTTCCCTCCCATTTTTGATCCACCAGCTGTCCCTACATCGCCTAAAACACAAGGAGCATGTTACAAATAGGTTGGTAACAAGGATGTGAAAAATACTGTCAAAATTTTTCATTCTCCGTGAGAAAGACTGTCTCAGCACATCGAGACAGACTGTCAGAAAATCACTAGCTTCCATGAGAACTTCTTCCAGTGTGAGAACAAGGCAAGAAACAGGGTTTTTCTTCCCTATCAAGACCTCATTTGTTGCTAAATAGAGTGCAATGACTATGGATAAACAACCCTTCCCCTCTATTTTGAGTTCCATCATTCTTTTACACATCTGGACGAAGGACCCTCTACTACCTTGGGGGCTCTCCACATGAGTCAAGATACTCAATTTTACAGGGTTGCGACTCATGGGGAGAGTCCCCACAGAAAGTAAAGTCTCTCTTCATAAGACTTGTCATTTTCCACATGTAGGATAGTTGGAATACCAGAAGCAGAGGGCAGCAGGAGCTAAATGTTCTCTGTTCACTAATGACTGAATAGGGGCATCGTTTCCACAAAATATCTGTATAAAGCTATTGCCTTTTTCATTCATGAAGCAAAATGTGCATGTACACATACAGAACAAGCACAGAAAGACTGGCTGATTGATCACAAACATGCAGATGTCCCATCTGATGCTTAGATTTGTAAGAGTCTACACACCAAGGCTATCATAGTTTATTTGCTTTGTGCAGCTTCCACAGTTTGCACTGTTTATGTAATTCACACAAAGTCATTATTACAGAGGCACAAACTCTTATTGTGAGTATCTAAAAATGCCTCACCCTCTTGCAGGCACTGAGAAAAATGAATACATGCATAAATGTTTCTGGCTGTCATGCATGGGAATGAGACAAGAGAGAGCTGAGGGAAGCACTAACAGATCCTTCATTTGTATGTGGGAGCCCATAGATCAGGGAATCCTCAGCATTTCCATCAAGAATACTGTGTAGTATGTGGTTGCACAACTTTCTACTTCGTATGCAGATTTGTGAGGAAGAATAATTGCTCCCACACACATACACACACATACACACACACTACAGATGCTTTCAGGAAACTGCAAGGAATGTCACTCATTTTTCTAACCCAAATTTTCAGTGCTGCTCTTAATTTGTAACAATGAGCAATGACTCAGAGACTGGTGATCACAGAGAAAAGAGCTAAGCATTTGATTCTCCCCTCCCTTTTCTAGTTTTCATAAGTGAGTCTATTTATGAGGAATTTATTCAGGGTAAAATTCTCCTGCTGAAATATGACATTTGAAGCTATATTGATCTCTGCGTGCTTGGGGTAAGAAATAAATAAAGCACATTAATTCAAACATCATAATTTACATCCTCAGTCACCGTGTAATTGTAAGCTCTATGGATCTGCAAAGGAAACTAAATGCCCTTCTAATAATTTGGAGGCTTTGCAGCTTTTAAAGAATTCCAAATCCCATATTGATAGACTGGTTCAAATTAATCCTAGATTTTGCAGCTAGAGATTTTTTTTTTATTCTCTCTTCCACCCTAGCAGAGTACAGTACTAGCCAAAGAAAGGATTGGGGAGCCTGCTTTGGGATTATTGAAAAGGGACTAAACTGCCATCTTCGAAACAAATTATTAACTGTCCATGTTTTTATAGCTTCCACAAACTGGTACATTATTCTCTGACTCAGCACTCAGCCTTTTCAGAAATAGCCTCTCTTTTATCCTTCCCCACATCTGCACATGATAAAATATATTTCTAGTAATGCAATGTAAAACTTTTCAAGTAAGGGGAAAAATGGTTTGGAAACAAGGGTCGTTCTGGAACAATTTCCAATGCACAGTATGCCTGGGACTTTTGTCTATAGGAATAAATGTACAGTTGTCACAGCATTTTGTGAAGCTTAGGTCTGCCAGCTTAACTATCATAGCATAATAATTGCATCAAATCTCTTTCAGGTCACTGCCCCCCCCCCCCGAGAAGCCACAATAAGATTTGAAAACGTCTGCTATACTTCTCTGTACTGGCAAATGTGTGATCACTTGCCATTACTGATAAATCACACATATTTGTTGAATCTCTAGGTTGAAAATGGAAACCTTCTATAGAACCTGTGGTTGCTTTACTGGTCTGGGAAAATGTTTCCACATGAATCTAGCCAGCATTCAGAAATTTTGCATATCTCAGAAATCTTTAGTAGCAGCCCTGTCAGGAAGGTAAGCCTTATTATACCTGTGCTGCTGATTGGGGACAAAAGAGGACAAAAGAGGATGAAGGATAATGACTTTACTAAAGCAACTTACTGGGTCAATAGCAGAGATGAAAGGACTTACATTGTTCCTTTCTTTTGCTATTCCCTCTGGTTCATGTTCCTACATGTTCTGCTCTTTTTATATTCTGGTTTAACTAGAATAATTTTTAAATTTAATTCTGGAAGTACAGAGTACATTGTTTACCTAGCTTTCTGTTCCTTCCATTCAGCTGCATCTTTTCATAATTTCTGCCACTAGTATGTGCTCATTTACATGTGCATAATTATCATTTACATTAATAAAATATAAATGCATTTGGGTTCTTCTTTGTGTGGTATTTTACTGATGCAAGCCCATAGTCCTGTACATTGGTAAAACACATGAAAAAAATACTTGATACAGTTGTACATATAAGTGTATGTGTGTGTGGAGAGAGAGAGAGAGAGAGAGAGAGAGAGAGATTTATCAGTGTATCAAATGGACTGTGGTCATTGGTTCACTGGCTTAGGTATCTGGCTATGGAGCCAGAAGTTGGGAATTTGATTTCCCACTATGCCTCATTGACAGGTGCTGGCCTTGATGATCCATAGGGCCCTGCCAGCTCTGCAGTTCTATGCCACCGCTGCTGCTGCTGCTGATAATGATGATTTTAAAAATTTCCCACAGAAATGATCTCAGTGTAACACATGAGCAATCACATTTATCCTTTGCAGTAGGCCTGATCAACCATCACCTATACAGTTGACCTCAGCCTGTTTAGAGAGAGCTCCATCGTCATTTTATCCATATGGTGAGCAACATGTCCTGAAAGGATAAACCTTTCTTCACATATAGGCTCTTCATACAAACGAGAACCTAAGAACCTTAGAAACTTGGGTTCTTGCTTATGTGTAATTCTGATATACAGCAAGAGTTTCTCCACCTCAGATGTGTTGCTCTCCCAATGGAAAAAGACTACTTCTCATAATGTGGAATGTTCCGCCAATTGGTTGACGGTGAAGAGAGATCACATGTTATTTTACAAAGAGAAATATACACTTCATGAATGAAAGAAGATTAGAGATGGGCACAAATTGGGAAAATGCTGGTTCTTGATGGTTCGTGGTTCATTGCTATTCACAAACCACAAACGTTCACAAACTTTTCTATGAAATGAACTGTCTTGTGGTTTGCATGACTTGGGGCTTGTAGGAGTTGTTGGATGCATGTCAGAGATGCCAAACCTGTAGTGAGTCTTCAGCTGACTTTCCTCCCAACCCTCTCCAAGTTTGGTGAAGATTGCATTTAGTATGTCCAAATTATAGCCCCACAAATCAGCTCTCCTCAGCTCTTTCTGAGAGGACCTGCTCTGTGGGGGGCTTTAACTTGGATGTCCCAGATACAATATTTGCCAAACATGGAGAGGGGCAGGAGGAAAGTCAGTTGAAGGACCACTATAGGTTTGGCATCTCTAACTCATATGGTGGCCGATCTACCATTTGTAGAAAACCCAAATCATACAAACCATGAAGCATATGAATCACCAACACCGATAATATTTCGGTGTTTATTCTGGGCAGGTGCATTTCCCCAAAGCACCCTGAAATGAAGTACAAAACAACCCAATTCATGGGTGTTTTTGCTTTGTGTTTTATTTCTTGCTTATCTCTACAGAGGATGAAAACTGCCTGTTGTTCCTGCTATTCCTTATAAATGATGCTACTTGATTATGGATTTCACTACACATATTATTCCTTAGCCATCAACTAAAATAATAACAGTGTGGGAGACAAGATTTCAAAAAAACGTTCATGAGACATGAGACATTTCAATTAATTCCATAATAAAAAAAATATTTTCTTGCTAGATCATCCTTAAAAATGCTTGTGCCGTAAGTCATCGTTTCTGTGGGCAAAGTCAACTGAACTGTGAATGTGATTCAATTGCCATTGATCTACTCGGTAACCTTTGTACTCGGAGCTGAAGAACTCCAGCAGCCTGAATATTTAAAAATTTAAACTATTTTCTAAAACATTTCCCCCCCTGGGGTACTGATGCTGAAGAATAGCTTTTGTTCTATGTTTTCTTTTCTTTCCTCTCCCTTAAACAACTAGAATTGTTTAAGGGTAAAACATCTCCTTGGTCTCCCATCTGACCATCCATATGTGCACCAACATTTCTTATAATGATTATATGCTGTGGGTATAAGGGAGGCGGGGAAAGAGAGAGACAGATCTAGTCCACAACTTAACACCACCATTGGTATTGATCATGATAATTGTTTGATTTGATGGGCCTTGAATCTCTCTCTCTTTCTCAAACTCTCTCTATCTCATGCACGCACGCATGCACACACTTACTTTGTGATTCCTCATCCAGCTTAAGGATATACATTGGAAGTGTGCTTTTGTGTATGTCTGTTCATAATTGGATCAGTGATTGTTGTCTGGGGAGGGGATGTCATGACACTTCTGCTTGCAGGCCTCCTGTAAGTAACTGGTTGACTGTTGTGTGAGCAGAATAATGGACTAGGTTGCACACACACATACACACACAAACACAGAGACATACATATCAGCATCTATGAACTATTTTAAATGAATGCCATTGGTAGGCCATTCCTTTTTCTTCCATGCTATTGGTACATACAGTGCAAGGTTTACCCGATATGCTCATGAGTAAGTGTACTTGGTTTATTTGAGATTATATTTCCCCGGTTTAGGGGGATGTGGTGACGCTGCAGGTTAAACCACAAAAGCCTCTGTGCTGCAGGGTCAGAAGTCCAGCAGTCGTAAGATTGAATCCATGCGACGGAGTGAGCTCTCATCACTTGTCCCGGCTCCTGCCAACCTAGCAGCTCAAAAGCATGTAAATGTGAGTAGATAAATAGGTATCACCTTGGTGGGAAGGCATTCCGTGTCCAGTTGCGCTGGCCACATGACCACAGAAACTGTCTTCAGACAAACACTGGCTCTATAGCTTGGAAACGGGGATGATCACCGTGCCCTAGAGTCAGACATGACTGGACTAAATGTCAAGGGGAACCTTTACCTTTTTACCCAGTTTACTCACAAGTAAGGAGCACCAACAGCAGCCAAGGACAGCTCTAGTGTGAAGAGAAAATGTTGGTGTGACGGCTGGGGAGACAAAAGGTAGTTATGCTCCCTTTTTTCTGCCTTTCTCCTCAACTGGGGCTCTGTTGGAGCTGTGCCGCCTTGTGAGGGTGCAGCCCATAGAGTCAACATAGCCCCCTCCCCTGCCTTTTCTCACAACCATCATTCAGGGAGCTGGGATGACTTTCCTTTTCTTGTTGTTAAGTAAAGTAAGTGCCATATTGAAATGGCAAAGCATCGGCCTACCATGCTATTGGAATTTCATAGCGTTGGTGATGAAAATATTAAAAATAAAGATGAAAATAGAGGAGGGAATTTTTTTCACTCTCTCTTTTAATATCATAGCTTACCTAATATGTCTTAGGCTTGTCTCCTCAGTTAATGCTATCCAGAGTTCCATATGGATATGGGCTAACCATCAGCACAGGCTACACAACAAGCTGATTAGAATCACACTGAATTGGGTTTTTTAAAGTACATTCCAACTACTATGCCAGAAAGGTGCATGGCAGCTCTTAAAGGGGCAGGATAGATCAACCTAACTGGAAACACATGTGGTTTGAACCAAACCATACCAACAGTGATCCATATATTGATCAATATGGCAGTATAGACAGCCTCTTAGATTGGGGGATTGTCTCTTGACCAAGATCGTTTCATATGATTCTGTAGCCCAAATCCGGTTCATGTTTCATTAAGATTTGTGCAATTTGCAGTGGTCAACTGAAGTGAATTGAATATGGTTCTGGGGCATACCTTGGTCGTATACATAGCAGTGGTAAAGTACTACCATGCCATGGCAAAACACCAGAATTACTTCTGCAGCAAGGGATGTGGTGAGTCCCTCCCTCTTGGCTCTGTCCGATCTTTCCCTCTGTCCCCTCCTCTCAGGTAGTAACCAACCTCCATCTCTTCAGACTGCCCCCTCCTTCAAAACTGCCCTCTCTTCATTTCTCACGGGGATATAATTTTCCCCCTGCATCAGACATTTTGGGCAAGGGGAAGAATCTTGCTCCAACTCGTGCTCCATCCAAGGCAGATGGAGCCAGCTTGTCCTCTCATTTACCTGGCTGCCTCTTAGCATGATTAGGATGGCTTGGTACACCTTCCTATGCCCCAATCTTTGTCCATATGCCACATAAGGTGTCAGTTAAAACTCAGGAAAAAAGCTACCCTGTAACTTATTGGGTGTTTGCATCTCTTATCTCCCCAACCAACTCTGGGTATGTATGTGGGTGGGTGTGGCAGTTATCTTATTGTGGAGCCTGAGGAAAGGACAAGGATGTAGGGTAGAATCATGGTGGGCATAGTAGGAAATCTGAGGCAGCTGCTTGCCTCCACATTTCACAAGCTCTGCAAGAAAAAGGCAGAGGTCTTGTCTCTGATTGGCAGCTTCTCCCTTCCTTCCCCATGGATTCCTCCCACCCTGCCCCACCCCATAGTTAAGTCATAATAGCTAAGTCATAATTTTGAGCATATGAATGTGTGTGCATGCACACCCAGGAAAGAAGGAAGCCACACATATGGAAAGAACGTGTGTGTGTTGTATTTTTTTAATTTATTTATTTATTTATTTATTTATTTATTTATTTATTTATTTATTTATTTATTTGTTTATTTGTTTGTTTGTTTGTTTGTTTGTTTATTTATTTATTTATTTATTTATTTATTTATTTATTTATTTATTTATTTATTTATTTATTTATTTATACTCTGCCTATCTGGTCTTGCGACCACTCTAGGCGGCTTCCAAACAAATAAAAAACAGCATATAAATATAACAAATTAAAGAAAGAATTTTAGATCAATAAACAGATTCTTCAAGATGGAAAAATAACAAAGAGTAAATGAAGAGGGGAAAATTAAGTATTTATCACTGATTCATTTTTATTATTTATATATTACTATGTATTTAACTTTTTTAAAAAAATATTGACTTACATTTATTATTCATTTTTATCTATCTTAGAAGTTTTTAAATCTTACAAGGGCAAGTGTCTGTGAAGGGGCATGACTACAGAGGGTATGTGTAAGTCCAATGAAGAGACCCTGCATGTTTCAGTTTGCAATTACACTACCAGTGCCTAACCACACAATCAACTATGCTGTTAAGATGTGTCCTAACACCTTGTCAATAAGTTGTGATTTGCTGCTACAAGTCACACAAACCTTAAATGAGCATCAATGGGTTTCCACCCTGTGCCCCTGATGCTAAACTCCAATTACTGTAATAGAAGGAAGGTCTTTTTTTCATCCAGCCTAGAAAGCTTTTTGCAGCAAATGGGCTATAAATTACATAAATGTATCCATAAGTCTAACCATCCACACTGGGTGCTGTGTGCCTCACTGAACTATAAACAGTCTGTTAGTTGAATTGATTTACAAACCTTTTCCCTTCACAGAACACTTTCCCCACTGACTTAGCAGATGAGAGACCCATGCCCACCCTTTGCTGAATCTGTGCACACTGTGAAGAATTTTGCCATCGGTTCTAGGGCAGACACTCAAATTACGGAACATTTAAGCTTGGTCTGCTGAGCTTTGCTGTTCCCTTCCTGAAATGAGAACTAGCCCTGGAAAAGCATACTATTCATGTCGCTACACATTGTATTGCTAGATGGGAGATCCTGGCATTTATATCTGACAGAAAATTCCCTGCTTGCCTGGGTTCTTTAGCCACACACTTATTTAATCAGCATAGTTTTATGCAGAGATTGTGATGTATGTCCTAATTGTAATTCATTCTACCCATCAAAGATACCAACTTTTTTCTGAATTCTTTGTCTCTCTTACCTTGAGGTAAGAATTGTGTTCCTCCAATTCTTTCTCACTGTGCTGTCCTCCATGATTACATCTGTATCCTTCCTGGTAATACTTTGGAGTTGCTAGTTTTTTAGAGGGTTTCAGCACCAAAAAATGTGCTATTTACCCAGTGTACAGCTCTATTTGAATCACATTATCTGATGAATAACTGATGTTTGGCTGAAATTACAGACTTTGAAGTAAGTTTTCTTTTGGGCCTGTGATCCAAAACAAATGTATTTGCAACACATGTTTAGGTAAAGTAAAGGTAAAGGTTCCCCTTGACAATTTTTGTCCAGTCATGTTCGACTCTAGGGGGCGGTGCTCATCCCGTTTCCAAGCCATAGAGCCAGCGTTTGTCCGAAGACAATCTCCTGTGGTCACATGGCCAGTGCGACTTAGACACGGAACGCTGTTACCTTCCCACCGAAGTGGTCCCTATTTATCTACTTGCATTTGGATGCTTTCGAACCGCTAGGTTGGCAGGAGCTGGGACAAGTGACGGGAGCTCACTCCATTGCGTGGATTCGATCTTACGACTGCTTGGTCTTCTGACCGTGCAGCACAGGCTTCTGCGGTTTAGCCCACAGCGCCACCACGTCCCCACAACAACTAAACACATGTTTAGTTGTTGAAAATATCCATCACACTTTGAGCTTCTCAGTCAGCTTTTTGTTTAGCTGGTACAGCTTGCAGAAGCAAAGAAATTCAAAACATGAGAGCATCATCACCTGTTCTTACTAGATATTCTTGGGAAGGCAGAAATCATCTGTGTGGGAACTGGTACTGTTATCAGCTGTATCTTTGTCGAAATGATCCATTCTCACAAAAAAGGGAAAGGGAGAAATTTAGCTGGTTGGCACTTTGTTCAATGGCTTAGGCATTTGGCTGTGGAGCCAGAGGTTGGGGGTTCGATTTCCTACTGTACCTCCTTGACAGGGGCTGGATTCTGTGATTGATAAGACAATGTCAGTGATGTAATTCATAGTTTCTCAACTGGGATATCAGGGGTAGGTACCATGGAACTTGTGGGTTGTGGGCAGGCCCTTAATCTAATTTTTTGCAGCCCTTTGAGACCCTCCAAAATACTGCTTTTTTAAAAAGACAAAAACAAAACAAAATCTGTGGCACAATCCACCAGACAAACAAAAAAGAGTCTAAAGTATTTGGATTAAGTGTGACATAACAGTAGATGAACTGGAAAAGCAGCTGTGAGCTGTGCCACATTTTTTTCTGTGATTGATCACTCCACAGGTTTTTGGTGGTGGGGGGGTTGCCAGGACTTTTTTTGTTTTTAAGGACTCTCTTTTTTCCATTTTTTTAAATGGGGTGACCCTCAGTTAAGATTAGCCATCTCTGTGGCACATGACCTAGTATACAACTTCCCTCTGGGTTTCACACGTTTCCCAATTTTGTGGTGCAGTTCTTCCGTATAATGCAGAGTACATTATTATATCCAGTACAGAAACACATACATAGAACATACTATGCATTTTTGATTATGTGTTAATTTGTGTATGTTTCACCTAATGTGTACATTTTATATGTATTTTTATGTGAATTTATCCTGTTGTATGCAAACAGGTATTTTAAGTGACCACTGGAAGACCTTTGTACAGACTTACATATTAATTATTACATTGAAGTTTTACCTTAAAATCCACAAAGTGACTCAGACCCAGAAATTTGTCCTTCAAAATGTTTGAAAACTGTAAAAACAAAACAGATTTATCCATCCTTAGCAAATTCTGCCAATGCACTAGGTTTCCTGATATGGTATCTTATCAGCCATAGAGATGGTCATGAACTAAAAAACAAACTAGGAAGTTTGTTAAAAATTGCTGATTTGTTGGTTCGGGTTGGTTTGGGTTGTCAGAATCAATGAACATGAACTGACTTAACCACAAACATTTTATGATTTAATAAACTTCCTGATTTGTTACCCCTACCTCCACAGCCTCCCCCTCATCCCCTTCCCACTTGCCCCATCACCTCCTTACCTGGTCCTGTTTTCTACTGCTCTTTGTCCTCCACCACCATCTTGAAACATAGCAGGCCTGGCTTCCTTTCCACAAGCTGGGCCTGCAACATCTGTGCAAGCCACCACCTGTTTGCTGATAGGTGGGGCATGTGCAAAGGCTACAGACCTGGCTTCTGGAAGGGAAGCTTAGCCTGTCTATCAAGATGGCAACTGGGGAGGAGGAGGAGCTGACAGAACCAGGTAGGGAGGTGATGGGGGTAGCCAGCAGGCTGTGGAGCTGAAAATGGATGATCTATCACCACGCAGAGCCAGATCAGGGCCACGTAGCACAGGGTCATCCATTTGCAGTGATGGAGGTAGTGGTGGTGGTGGCAGGACCAGGTAGGGAGGCAAGAGGGACAGAGGGAAAGGGGCAGGGGCAGGCTGTAGGGCAGCAACTGCACATGGGTGATCTAGCACCATGCTGAGTCAGATCAGGGCCATGTGGCACTGAGTCGCCCATTTGCAGTGAAGAAAGAGGAGGTGGCAGGAACAGGAAGGGAGACAATGGGGATGGGGGGCAGTCTGAAGGGTAGAGGATTTAATATGTCCTCTCCCCAGGCATGATTTTTTTAAAAATGAACTGGAAAATGGTTCAATTTTTTTTTAAAAAAATTGGATCACTTACCACAAAGCACTTCTTCTTGGTACTTTGTTCCTCATTAGCCTAACCTGAAAATGAGATGTCAGCAGGTATATAAGGGCAAGAGGGTGTTGTGGGCATGATGATGGGGCCAGAGGCTGTTTAAGCTACTCTGCCTCCAGCAAAACCATTCTGGCCTTGCCTACAGGGCTCAATGCCCATTTCTGGCTGGTCATGGTTGGCTTCTGCTCATGCTCTGGGGTTGGGGAGGAACAGGGGCCTGGATGGCTCATCCATAGGGAGGTTGAAGAAGAGGCTTGGGGAGACACCTACCTCTGTGTGCTTGCACATGCTGCAAGCTCCTTTTGCTACAGATCTGAGACTTGAATAAATAAAGTGGCTGTTAGTTCATCCAATACCTGCATCTGGTTGTTTTCTTCTGAGCAGGAGACAATGAAACTGCAAGGTGTTGCAACCATTTCAATGCAGTCTTTGGAACATGTCCCTTTGGCCATGTTTAGGCCTATTCCTGTGTAAACACATCTAGGAGAACACTGTAAGTGTCACCACAAAAACATACCTGTTTTAGGTTTTGGTTAGTTATCACTGCAGAAAATATGGAAGAACTGCATCTTGGATCTTGGAGTATTTGTATGAAGTATGGTTCAAAATAAAATAAAATAAAAACCATGACAAATACTCTGCCTTCAGTTATGCATTCAGTTTTTTGAGCAGAAAGACAGTGTTGGGCAAATAGTCTGGGTAAGAGCAGAAGGAATGGCAGTACAACAATCACTTTGTATACAAGCAAGGATTGTATACTGGCAGGATTGACCATATGAAGACAGAGATCTGGGACAGAAGGGATCAATATGAGAAGAAGCATGAATTCTACCCACTAGCATGGCTTTGTTCACATGAAAACAAATGGTTCTGAAGAGTGTCTCCTACTCATGGTGGGTTTCCATGTGAGAAACCCTAGAAAACCCGAGTTCTGGTTCATACGGAGACCCTCCCCACCTAGAGGAAGCTCTCCTCTTTGCAACTACCACTCTTCCTTTTCTTGTGTCTAAAGCTCCCTTGAATGCCTCAAATGCATCTGTTACCGTACAACTTATATCACATTTATTGAAGGATATTTAACAGCAGGTATTCCTATCCCCTAGGAAAAAGGAGCAATTAGAAAAGAATGAGAACATTTTAATATATAATCTTTAGCATAGGAAATGCTGTACGAGGAATGGATCCCTCAACTAACTTGGAGAATTCTGTCCTTTTCAGTACAGGAGAGATCTCAAGAGAAATTGATACATGATTAAAGGTCACAGAGAGAAGGACGAATTTAAGGGTAAAGGTTGAGTGGTTTCTAAAATGAAAGCAGTCAGACAGGTCTCTCTTGGCTGAACAGCTGAGAAGAAGCAAAATAATAAGTTATTAAATTATGACTCAGCGGTGATGTAGCAATCTAAAAGTGAGTTCACTTTCAGATGAGTTAATGAGATGGTATACAAAGAACTGCAGCTCTGACAATATGGGTAGGAAAGTGTGAAATGGTACTGCTGGAAAACCACTATGGTCCAATGCAGAGATAAAATGGAAGGAATACTGAGAAATGGGTGCAAATATAGTAAGGGATGGATGTAAAAATATTTCTTTTGACATAGCTTTGAAAATTAAATGGTAGCTTCATTTCCAGAATGAAAACTCTGCTTAAATATTTACAACTTGAGCTTTATGGATATTGCCTGCATTCAGGGGATTTTACTCCCAGGAAGGCTGACAGAAAGTCATAGGGGGAAGCAGTGTTTCTTTCCCCTTGTGGAATGCCCATCCTTATGACAAAAGAGGTCATCATGAAGGGAGGGCCTGCATTGTATCAATATGGGGTGCCTCTGGTTGAGCTGGGCCACTCAATACCTATGATGGCTGGCAGCTTTCATGCCCATATTAGCATTGCCCTAAGTAACACCGCATCACTTCGGATAATGTTGGTTCAGACTGTACATTTGCTTGCCAAATGTAAAGTGTACAATGAATAATATTACAGAGATAAAAAATGAGAAATAAAACTATAAGACATGGAGGAGGTGAATAAATAGATGTGTAGTAATACACTTCCTCATTTGGTCATACTCATGGTTAATTCCATCTTAGACAAACCCATATTTCTTGCCATGCATAGCTTCTTTTGGCGTTTTCATTTTACTGTATCTAAACCCTAAAGGCATAATGGATCAGAAGATTTTCCTGCACACGCTCCATTGAAATCAGTGGGAGTTTTTTAAACCAGAGATTTGAGTACATTGGAGTTCAGGTACACCTTATTTCCTGCTGACGGGCAAAGTTGTACCACTATGTCACTTCCCCACATGCCACATGCTCCTTACCCATGTCATCATGGGAAGGGATCCTCTTCTTTAAAAATCCCTCTAGACCTCTGCAATAGCATAAAATGTCTTTAGTGTCTTTTCCCTTTGAGAAGCAAAGCATACGTACATAGAGGAAGCACAGCAGAAATAGCTGCTTGTTAAGAAAGATTCAAACAAACCATGTACTGCTTCAGTTTCTTATATAAAGAAGCAGGTGTCCTAATTTTGAGCACTTCATACAGTTGTGAGCTTTGCACAGTTTTGTCCAGTAAATGGACATTTTATGCAATTTTTTAAAAAGTGCAAAACTTCATTGTCACCAATACAGGAATACTGCCGAGTGTCAGGAAATTCCTTGCCATCCTTACTATCGTGGAGAAGAATGTTGAAATCCCTTGTCCTTAGAAGCAAGGACAAGAACTGTGGATTTGCATTCCTAGACTTACACATATTCCCTTTCACTCTTGTTACATACCTCTCTTGAAGTAACAAGATAAGATGAAGTTTAGCATTATGAGTACAGACTTGTTCTTATGTTTCACTGAGCCTTCCACTAAGGATAACTTGCTGGTGGGTTGCACTACCAAAGTGGTAAGTGAGAGCCTTTGTCCTCCCACCCCACTGCTCTTACAAACCACTCAGTAATTTGAAGGCAGCATCTTCCTCCCAATATGGAACCTAATAAGTCAATGGCAATCAACACTTCTATTCAATTGTCTTGAATGGCCTATCTAAATGAAAGATGAAAATGAATATGCAAGAACAGACCAGGTAATGATTATGCTAATGACTCTCCTTCACTTATTGGGTTACCACTGAAGTTATGCACTTTAATGAGAATGAATGAGAAGTATAAATATGATCACATAAATCCTCATTATAAAACAGCATTATGCATTCATAGGGCATTAAAGGGAAATGAGGGGGAGGGGAAGATGAAAGGGGATTTAAGAAGTGCCCCAGACAGAAGTTTCATGTAGTCCACATTCTGTTTCCAGTAGTGGACAGAGAACTGCTTCTGTGAATTTGAGAAACACAGATTACAGATAAGAAATCATGGCCACTTTGCTTCCAAGAGAGATCCCCTTATCCACTTTTTATTGGAAACTGTTGAGTTAGGTCTGTGGCTTGATTGTACAAGCTGTTTGTACATTTTTGCTATGAGAGTTAGCTGTCAATAGGAATGCCATCAAAACAGAGAATTATAGGTAACATTCAATGACTCTTCAGTTTTTATATTAAATTTCATTGTCATGTCTGATTTTCAGTTGTTTTTTTAGAACAGGTGAAAGGCATACAGCCTTCTTGCAGAGGTTGGAAACACCACTTTTAAAACTGAGACATTAGTGATAGGTCAAGAAGAGGTAATCTATTATTGTTGTCTTTATTTTCTTTGACAAGAATAGCATGTCATGGCACTCACTAGTTTACTTGTAATATTTAAATAAATAAATGAGTAGAAAATATAATGTAAAAAATTAGGAAAAAACTCATTCCTTCAAACAATGTTAACAATGTAATGAAGGACATTGGCACTTGTTTATAAAAGTAAGAAGTTACAATTAGTTTTATTGAGTTACTCCTATGATCTATCTCTTCACAGGAAGTAGCTCATGACTAGGGCAGGGAAAATTTTGGGGTGAGTGCCCCCCAAGTCAGTGGATGAGCCACCCTTGACAGGAAGATAATACAGGTGGGATTCAGGTAAACACAAGAAGCTACAAGACAGAGACATTTTTGCATCCTTATTTGAGATAGCTGCTCTTATAGCCATGTCTGAAGAGGAGACAGAAGTGGTGAGCAGGCCTCTGTACATAATGTTTAGTTTTACATCCAAATCAAGCCACTAATATTTTTCTCATTTTTGTAGAAGCAAACATCTTCTGCTCAAGTGATTCTACAGTAAGTATTGTCTAAGCACACTGTGCTGATTTATCTAGTGAAGTGGTTTTATAACTATGTCCAGGTAAGCAAGTAGTTCCTCAGAAGTATACAGAGCATTCTTCAGTGACAAATAACAAGGAAATTAGAATAACAAAAAGCTTACATGAAAAACATACCGTATTTGCCAGCGTATAAGACGACTGGGTGTATAAGACGACCCCCCAATATTTCCACTCAAAATATAGAGTTTGTTATATACTCGCTGTATAAGGTTACCCCCTCTTCTGCACACCTTCCACACACCAAATAAATGTGCTATTCATTGTCACCATTGTACAGCCGCAGCGCAGCTGCAGCACCTCCAGCCTGCCCCTGCATCTCCCTGTGACCGGCACTAGTGCGCAAGTGTGCATGTGTGAGCTCTGCGTAGAAAAGGTGTGGGGCGGAGTGCCACTGCTTCCCGCCGAGCAGAACGGGCCAGTCACGTCGAAAAGGCTGGCACCCCTGTCTCGCTGCTGATGCTTGCTGCGGCTGTGCTAGATACCGCACGATACTCGACTGTATATAGAATGAGGTGGGCAGGCATCGGGAGGCTACTATGGGCACCGGGCGAGCATCGGAAGGCCACTATGGGCAGCTATGTCTATCCCAACTGAAGTGCACCCGGCATATAAGACAACCCCCCCACTTGGAAGCATGTTTTTCAGGGCAAAAAAGTAGTCTTATACACCAGCAAATACAGTATACGGTATCATTGAACAGTAGGTCTGCATGATCTCATTGCTCCACCTTAAAAGCTCATTGCTCCACCTTAAATGCATTTAAGGTGGAGCAATGAGATCATGCAGACCTACTATTTGTTCATATCCCACCCTTCTCCTACAGCATGTCCTGGAAAGATGCAGTATCATTTGAAATCTTTCCAGGACATGCTCAGCTGTAGAAGGGTGGGGTGTGATATAAGCATTTAAGGTGGAGCAATGAGATCATGCAGACCTACTGTCCCCCTCTCCCATTTGAAGAGATTTGTAGGGATTCCATGGCTAATCTTTTGATTTTCTTCAACATTTAATTAATTTTATTTTGTCTTATCTGTAGGCCACCTTTTCCCCAATAAGGGTACTCAAGGTGGCTAACAGTACTAAAATGAATAAAATTTAAATCACCGTAAGTTATACATTAAAAAATGTAAACTATAAAATTGATTAAAATACATTGTGTGGTTAAAATCATTTAAACCACTGGTTCTTAACCTTGGGTTACTCAGGAGTTTTGGACTGCAACTCCCAGAAGCCTTCACCACCAGCTGTCCTGACTGGGGTTTCTGGGAGTTGCAGTTCAAAAGCACCCGAGTAACAAAGGTTAAGAACCACTGATTTAAACCATTAAAAATGATCTTGCAAGTTTATATTTGCTGTAAGGTAAAACATTTGCAAATGATTTGCTTGTAATGTAAATTTTGTGATTTTCCTTCAGAGTAGTTATACCATTTGTATTTCTAGTACAGGCAAAATTAAAACACACAAGGTAAGAGTGGAGAAATAGATCAATTTTTGTATTTGATTTTATATGTGTCATATGTGTAGAATGAAATTGCTTGGTTTGTTGAAGAGATTTTTCATCCTAGCCAAAAAAAAAAAAAAACCCAATCCAAGTTCCTTGCATATATTACTATAGCTTCAAGTCAGATTGGAAATGTATTTTTGAAAGATAATTTCAGCTTCTTTGTAAAAAAACAATATTTCAGAACATGAAGGTTTTCCAAAACAGATATGCGAATTAAATACCCAACAAAAACAGTAGCAGCAAAAAGAATTTTGTGGAAGACTCCACTGCCTAAAGTGCTTTAAATATCTTTAGAATTTAAATTTTCAAATTTTTTAAATTATTTTTGACAGGATGATCAAATTCAAAAACGTTTATTTTAATTTTATTTATTTTAACTTTTTTCACCCAACATCTGAATTTCCCGCTTTAAACCTTAATGTTGTGAAAATAATCCTGTATTAGGTAAAGGTAAATGTTCCCCTTGATAATTTGTCCAGTCATGTCCAACTCTAGGGGGCGGTGCTCATCCCCGTTTCCAACCCATAGAGCTAGCGTTTGTCCAAAGACAATCTTCCGTGGTCACGTAGCCAGCACAACTAGACATGGAACGCCATTACCTTCCCACTGTGGTACCTATTTATCTACTCACATTTTGCATTTTGCATGCTCTCAAACCGCTAAGTTGGCGGGAGCTTGGACAAGTGACAGGAGCTCACTCCATCGCGTGGCTTCAATCTTACGCCTGCAGGTCTTCTGAACTTGCAGCACAGAGGCTTCTGCAGTTCAACCCGCAGCACCACCACGTATTACTTGAGTCAATACTGGGAATTTATACACAAGCTAACCCCTAGAAGAAACACAATACTGGAAAGAGGGCATAACCCCCCCCCCCCCAGTTTCCAGGTTTTGCAGGATTTTTACCCATCTCAATCATCAGAAGTTTCACTCATGTAAAATGAAATTGCATGATGTCCCACGTTACAGAGTGTGGCAACACAGAACCATCTAGAACAAGCATTTTCTGGCAATAGCAGAAAATGAAGGTTGAAAACATAATCAAAGCTTATTTCCTGTCATAGAACAAACTTATTAAGGGGGAAAGGTATGTAGCGAACACCCTGTCTTCCTATATGTATAAAATGGTATTGGCCTGCACCAATGGGAGCTGTTGGGAGGCGGAGCTGGAGAAACCAGGGGTGAGGAGTGAGTCAGAGACAGAGGGATAAAAAAGGAGTTTGGGAGGTTTGAGGCAGAGAGGGTGTTTAAGGAGTGATTAGTCAGAGTGTGACCTGTATTAATTAAGATAGGAGAGGTTAAAGGAAAATACTGAAGCTTTGTGTAACTTTAAGAATGTGCTTAAGAACTATTCCTAAAACAACTTGCAATCAATAAACCTGTTTAAAAGTTTCTGTTTAAAAGTTCAGTACTGAATGGACCTCATTCTTTCATAGGAAATATAGGCTGATAAAGAGACCAACTGGTGGCAGCTTGTTAAAGGGCGTGTTGGGATACTCGTGTGAGCTCTGTGTTTGGTGAAACAAGCAGGGGCCACGGGGTAAACGCCACAGTTACTAATCTGCTTCTCAACTTCAGAAGCTCTGCAGCTTACACCAAGGTCACTACAGTTTACACCAGCAGTAGGCAACCCAGGGCCTTCCAGATATATCAAAGTACAATTCCAGTAGTGTCTGACTATTGGCTACATTGCATAGGACTGGTGGGACCTATAGCATCAAACATCTGGAAAGCACATAATAGCTTGCTCTGGTCTTAACAGAGGTTCATATGTTGTCAATAATTGAGATTTGTGCTGTGCATTAATGTATATTTTGAGGTTTTTTGATTGGTGCAAGTGAAGGGTTTTTCCCCTATCCTTAAGGTTTAACAAAGTAGGTTTAGCTTCAAAGGGACTGTTTTTTTATGTGTATATACTTTCCATCCCTCCAATTCTTTGTACCCTGTTGTGTGTGGGGAGAGGGTTGGGGCAGAAGCCTTCTGAACATTGAGTGATCCATGGGCATAGCAATCAATCCAGCTATAGAGTTGGAACCAGAAGTAAGCATTCACAAAATGTGTGTCCTAAACTGCTTTCCCACATGTATATATGATTTGATGGGTTCTGGTGATTTAAAAAAAAATTATACTGCAATGACATCCTCTGCCAAGATGTGAAGACATTTTCATTCAGACAGGCCTGTGGTAGCTGCTTGCTATGGAAGGGTTTTTAACTGGAGTGAGCAGTTGTTGTGTTGTTGTTTTTGTATTTAGTAACTGACTTTCAATTGTGCTTTACAGTTATAATTCAAATGTATTTTAATAGTATATCTTTTTATGTTACTTTCCCCTTATTTTTTTAACTTTGTTGGTGAGCCACCCCTGGTATATACATACCCAATACACATACCTTTAATATACTTATTTAATATGGGTTTTTAAGTGATGTAGTGCATATTCTGTGACCTAATACATATTTTTAAAAAAATTCCTTTCCTTTTCTCCTCCATGAGCCAAGGAAATGTTTAATTTGCCAGTATTGTGAAGTGTCTCCCTTCTTAAGCCATGTCACAATACTGGTAACTTAAAAGAGGAAAGCCTGCTTTAATTTACCGTATTTCCAGCAATCACACCATGCTGGAAACAGACCAAAACAGAATGATCCTACCCTCACCGAAAAAGCAGAAGCCCCTGACAGGGGCCAGAAAGGTGCAAGGAGGACTACTCTGGGGGATGGTTTCCTTGAGGAAAGGCGTTGTCTGATCACTGTCTTTAGGAACAAACCAGCCCACCCCTGTTTGGTCCACCAAACAGTGGGTTAAATGCCCATGTAGTCAGCCTCTAAGTTGCAACTGGGGTTACTGTTTTAATATTGTTAAATACTATTTTAATATTACTGAAGGAAGCAATGGGTTTGGACCTTATTCCTTCCACTCCTCCTTTTTTAGTTCATTGCATCCTTCATCCACAAGAAGGAAATAATTACAAGTTCATGCAGCATTAGCTGAGCTGAGATTTCTCTGAGGAAAATTTTATGATGCCATTTTATGAGAATTTTTAGTCCACATTTGGAGAATTTCAGCTTCCGTCACCCACCACTGTATGACAAAACATAACCCCATCCTAATTTTGTGTCCTGCAGACAGAGTGAAAAATGGTGGAGGGGAGTCATTAAAAGTGAAACATATGGTGTAGGATTTGCTCAACCTTGTAAAAAGATTTTTACATTTCAAAATTATCCATAATAGTCTGACAAGCAGGACTGAAAGTGCTATACCACTTGTATCTGTGCACACGAACTCTGCTGCTGCATTTTTCCTGGTGTTTTGTGAAGGTAACTTATTCTGTTCTGTATAATACAGCAAATGGTTTTCCATTCCCTTACTCACTAGGTAACAGAAACCCGGACTGGTCCTCTTGGCTGCAGTAACTATGACAACTTAGATTCTGTCAGTTCTGTTCTGGTACAGAGTCCGGAAAATAAGATTCAATTGCAAGGTACGTGGGTGGACTCTTTTTTTCCAATTTTTTAATGGGAAGACATTTATAAGGTTACTAGTCAGATTCTTTAAACTTCTGTCTAAACAGTACATGTTGAAGATCAGTTCAGATGTTGTATTTCCTTAACCTTAAACAAGGAGGTAGAGCTTATGGTTTGATCTGTCATGTTTGAAATGCCAGAGGCAAGATGAAACCTTTGAACTCCTCCAAATATTCCATGGCTAAGAGCCAGTCTAGATATTATAGGTGTCACCTTCGTTTAGCATCCTTGTGATCTTATATGCTACCACTTGTACCCACTTTGCCCACCTCTACATTTCAAGCCAGGGTTGGCAAAATACAGCCTTCAGCTGTGGATGGACTGCAGCTCCTGCATTCTTCCTCATTGACCTTGATGGCCAGGGTTTCTGGGAATTGCAGTCCAGAAATTTCAGGAAGGCCACCCTTTGCCCACCCTTGATTTAAAACAACCCATCATGCAAGTTGAGCCCACTACATGATGGATCAAACTCACATACCTTGTTTCCCCGAAAATAAGACAGGGTCTTATATTATTTTTGCTCCAAAAAAAAAAAAAAAAAACATTAGGGCTTATTTTCAGGGGATGTTTTATTTTGTCATGTACAACCATCTGCATTTATTCAAATGCAGTCCTGCCATCTTCTGGTTGCTGCACAATGGTGGAGGGCAGGGTTTCACATAACTAGGCTTATTTTGGAGTAGGACTTATATTATGAGCATCCTGAAAAATCATACTAGGGCTTATTTTCAGGTTAGGTCTTATTTTCGGGGAAACAGGGTAGTGAGTTAATTTGAATAATAAGGATTCACATTTCACAGTAAAAATGCCAGACTCAGTTATCACTGTTGTGCACACTGCCTCTGCAATTTGCCAGTACTTCCACCAAATTTATCCATATCTTTATTTCCACCCTATAAAGGATGCAGTTCTAAGCATACATAACAAGATATCCATCCCACTAAACTCACTGGAACTTACTTTCTGAGTGAAAATATTTACATGAGGTGTAGAAAAGCATCTTTCTTGATCAGAGCCCTTAGAGAAAATACGGGGTTGGTGGGGTTTTTTCCACATGATGTGCAGCTCCTAGCTTTGTGAGCCTAGGAAGAGGTACCCCCTCACAGAATCAAAGTTTTTCCTTTACCTCCTCCCCAGTCAAATTAAACGACTTGTTTTCTTGTTGTATCTACTAATCACCCAGAAAACAAAGCAAAAAGGTCTTGGGTCCTCATCAGTCTTCACAATTAGGACTTCAAGCTTTTACTGTTTGGTGCATCCATGATCTGGCTCCCCAACAGCAATCATATGGCATTCTCAGCATTTTAAGACACAGCACTTCACGTGGAGCAATATTGGTAGCAAACTGAACAGAGCCTCATGCACATTTTCTCATGCCAGACCATTTGAGCCAGTAGGATTGCAATTTCCCCTTCCCTCTGCCTTCCCCATGAGGTCTCAGCACCTGATGACAAGCCTGGGAAGCCCTGCTTAGCAGTTTTTTTTAAGACTGTGCAAAGGACTGCAGGGGGAGAATATGGGGTATCAAGCCCTGTCACCTTAGCATATATTCCTTACTGTGATGTGAAACTGAAGCCAGTATATACAGTGTGGCAGCCTAAGATACATATACTTATTTTTATTTGATTGATTAGAGTTGCTCTTACTCCTTCACAACATACTCCATTATAGATCAAATTTTATTTTTATTTACTAAAATTGTATTTCATCTTTCCTCCAAGAAGCTCAGAGCTGTCTACAATGCCTCCACAACTCATTTTATTCATCTCAAAAAGTCTATAAGGTTGGTTAGATTTATACAGACAGACAGAAAGATATTGAATAGGAGAAAGAAAAAGAGAGATGAATCTCTGATCATCCCAGCAAACATTATGGCTCAAAATGTGAATCCCTAGCTTCCCACTGCCTATTATACTACTCTGCCTATTATGTTACATTAATGCCCAAGTAGTCTTTCATCATGGCAGTGGCCACCTTGTCTTACAAGAACTGTAGAAGCATAACACAAAAAGTGACTGGAAGAAAATAACAGGGATTGGTTGGTTTACCAATACAAAGAATATATTTTGTTGAACAGTGTATTTCTTAAACCTTTTGCACCCCATTCTTTGTAATAAGATTAAAAAGGCAATTCTCATTATTTGTTATATGCTGGACAAAATGCCATATGATACCCTTGTCGGTACCCTTGTCATGGTCGGACCACCACCTAATAAAGTGTACCATTAAAATGGCTCTCCCCCCCTGCAGGGAGCAGGGATCTATTGTTATGGTCCGCCCTCGAAGGCTACTGGATCTGGTTGGATTCCAGGATGCCATGAGAGGTGTTACGGCTGACCTGGCTGGCGCTCCTGTCGAGGCTCTGGTGGATGGCTGGTTTGCTGCCGCGACTAGGGCTGTTGACATGATCGCACCTAAACGCCCTCTCCGTTGCAGAGACCGCCCGGCACCCTGGTTTAATCGGGACCTCCGGGCGAGGAAGCGGGTCAGGAGACGGCTAGAGCGCAAATGGAGAAAGGTCCCGACGGATTTCAATAGGATAGCTGTCAGGGTCGCTACTAACCTTTATCTTGCTAAGGTAAAGGCTGCTAGTAGATCATACCTCGCTAACCGGATAAGCGAGGCGTCCAACCAGCAGGCGGAGTTATTCCGTATAGTACGCGACCTATCCGGAATTGGTCCGGGGATGGGCCTCCCCCTAGTTTTTCGCCGGACCAATTTGCAGCATTTTTTAAATCAAAAGTGGAGGCCATCCGCCGGGACCTCTCTCCTTTTTTGAGCACAGTGAGTCGAGCTGAGATGTCCAGCGCTCCGTCTTGCCCGGTGATCCTGGACACCTTTCAGCCTGTTACGCCTGACACTGTCTCCAGGGCGCTTGACCGCTGTCGTGCCACCACCTCCTCTTTGGACCCTTGCCCGGCCTGGCTAATCAAAGCAGCCAGGCCGCTAACAACGGAGTGGGCCACGGCTATAATAAATGGGTCTCTCCTTGAGGGCAGATTTCCATCTGCCCTGAAGGACACACTCATTAGGCCCATCAGGAAGAAACCTAGTTTGGCGGCGGACGAAATTGGCAACTACAGGCCCGTCGCCAATGTTTCTTTCCTTAGCAAGGTAGTCGAGAGGGTGGTGGCCGACCAGCTTCAAGCACTCCTGGATGAAACAGATGCCCTGGATCCATTCCAGTTGGGCTTCAGGCCGCGCCACGGCACAGAAACGGCTTTGGTCGCCCTGTGTGATGACCTATTGAGGGAGGCCGATAGGGGCAAAGTGTCCCTGTTGGTCCTCCTCGACATCTCAGCGGCCTTTGATACCATTGACCACGGTATCCTCCTGGGGAGGCTCTCCGAGTTGGGAATAGGTGGCCTGGCATTGTCCTGGCTCCGTTCCTTCTTGGAGGACCGCCCCCAGAGAGTTCAGCTTGGGGAGAGAGTCTCGGCCCCGTGGAGCCTCAATTGTGGGGTTCCACAGGGGTCGATTATCTCCCCAATGCTATTTAACATCTATATGAGGCCGCTGGGTGGGGTCATCAGGGGGTGTGGTGCTTCGTGTCACCAGTATGCGGACGACACGCAGCTCTACATCTCCTTTTCGCCAACCGCAGGAGAAGCCATTCTGTGCCTTCAGCGCTGCCTGGGGACTATACTGGAATGGATGCAGGAGAACGGGCTTAGGCTGAACCCGGACAAGACGGAAGTACTGAGGGTGGGCCCTCCCACAGTTGGGGATTTGGGAAACTCCCTCTCTTTTGGGGGGGTGACTCTCCCTGCAAAGGATGGTGTACGCGGCTTGGGGATCCATCTGGACCCGGTGCTCTCCATGGAGTCCCAGGTGGCGTCCGTGGTCCGCACCGCCTTTTTTCACCTCAGGCGGATAGCCCAGCTGCGGCCCTACCTGGATGTGGGGGCGCTCACCATCTTAGTACACGCGTTCGTAATCTCAAGTTTAGACCACTGTAATGCGCTCTACGTGGGGCTTCCTTTGAGGTTGCTGCGGAAATTACAGGTGGTGCAGAATGCGGCGGCCAGACTACTCAGTGGGCTGAGAAGATACCAACATATTTCGCCCACTCTGGCCGCATTGCATTGGCTGCCCATCAGGTTCCGCATCGACTTCAAAGTGTTAACGCTTACGTATAAAGCCCTAAACGGTTTAGGGCCTCGATACCTGGCGGAACGCCTACTCCCACCAAGTTCTACCCGGGTCACACGGGTGAGCCAGGAGGTGAGGCTGAGGAGCTTAACGCCGAGGGAGGCCCGAAAAGAGAAAACAAGAAATAGGGCCTTCTCAGCGGTGGCTCCTCGCCTTTGGAATAACTTACCTCCTGGCATTCGCGGAGCTCCCTCGCTGGGCACCTTTAAGAACTTATTAAAGACTTGGATGTTTCGGCAGGCCTTCTCTCCAGATTACTTTTGATTTTTTCTCTCCTTTATTGTTTCCCTACTTTTAATTGTTATTGTAATTATGCTGTTTTATGTTATTGTATTTTATCTTTGTTGTTGGCCGCCTAGAGTAGTCCACCACGACTAGATAGGCGGGATATAAATTAAATAAATAATAATAATAATAATAATAATTTATTTACAAGATTTGAGTGGCGTACAACAATATTAAAACTTTAGAAAACTTTAAAATCATTAAAAATAGGCAATATTATAATAATATCCTATATTAAAAGTCATTTTATCATTAATAAATCCTGCTGCTCATATGGCCAGCTAAAGAATACTATTTGATTAAAATGCTGGCTAAAAAGAAAGGTCTTTGCCTAGTGCCAAAAAGCGTTGGAACCAGGCAGATCTCTATAGGGATGGCATTCCAAAGTTGGGGGGCAACAACCAAAAAGGCCCTATTTCGACATGCCATCCCCCTCACCTCTTTCAGGGATGGCACCTTCAGAAGGGCCTCCTGGCCTGATCTTAGAGGACGGGCAGGCTCATATGGAAGAAGGCGGTCCTTTAGGTAACCAGGCCCTAAGCTGTTTAGGGCTTTATATGTCAAAGTAAGCACTTTGAACTGGGCCCAAGCAGCAACCGGCAGCCAGTGTAAATTTTTCAGAATCAGTGTGATATGAGTCCACATGGCGGCACAACCTATTAGCCACACAGCCTGGTTCTGTGCCAGTTGCCATCACCAGACCATCTTGAAAGACTGCCCCATGTATAGCCCATTGCAATAGTCCAGTCTGGTTGTTATCAATGCATGTGTGCATGTGTTGCCAGGCTCCGCTCATCCAGGTAAGGGCAAAGTTAATATATTCTCCGCAGCTGTAAGAAGGCATCCCTGGACACTGAGTCCACCTGGGCTTCCAAGGTCAGACTTGGGTCAAGGAGCACCCCCAAGCTGTGGACCCTGTCCTTTAGGGGGAGCGTAACCCCATCTAGGGCAGGGAAATGGCTCTTTAACCTATCTGGTGGAACACCTACCAGCAGCACTTCCAACTTGTTTGGATTGAGCCTCAGTTTATTGACCCTCATCCAGTCCATTGTCATGTCCAGGCACAAGTTCAGAATGGTGACTGTCACACCTGGATTGGTACAAAATGAGAGGTAGAGCTGGGTGTCATCAGCGCATTGCTGACTCCTCAGCCCAAACCTCTTAATGACCTCCCCCAGCAGTTTCATGTAGATGTTGAATAGCATGGGGGACAGTATAGATCCCTGAGGAACCCGATGATGCAACTGCCATGGATCAGAACTACTGTTCCCCAGCACCATCTTCTGGACCCGATCAGCCAGGTAGGAGCGGAACTACCGTAAAACAGTGCCTCCCATTCCCATCCCAGCCAATCTGTCCAGAAGGACTCCATGCTCCATGGTGTCGAAAACCACTGAGATGTCCAGGAGAATCAACAGGGACACATTCCCCATGTCTCTCTCCCGGCAGAGGTTGTCAAACAGAGTGACCAAGGCAGTCTCTGTCCCATAACCCGGCCTGAAACCCAATTGAAACAGATCTAGATAACCTGTTTCATCCAGGAGAGCCTGGAGCTGCTCAGCCACCACATGTTCCAACACCCTGCCGAGAAAATTAATGATACATTTAAGATGATTTTTAAAAATGAAAACACATTAAAATATAACAACAGCCCCCAGATTGCTTCAGAGGGTTGAATCAAAATAACAAATATCATAGCTAATGTGTTAGCATTAATGTTAACATATAGAAATATGAATGTTGTTATCTCTTACAAGCTCTGAAATAACCTGTTCAATGAAACCTTGTTCCTTATAATATACTGTTCCATGTTCTGCTTGTCCTTCTGTTAGTGAATTATAGGGCTAAAATACCTTCATAATCGCCAAGAGAGAAAAAATACATACCAATTAAAATTGCAGTTGGACAATGAAACATGGATTGTTATTCCCTGCTTGCCTTTTTTTAGCATTTTTTTCCTGCTGCTTGGAATTTTAGTGATGATGTTTACAACAACAAAAAAATTGTATTGATCTAACTCAGTGGTTCTTAACCTTTGTTACTCAGGTGTTTTTGAACTGCAACTCCCAGAAACCCAGCGAGCACAGCTGGTGGTGAAGGCTTCTGGGAGTTGAAGTCCAAAAACACCTGAGTAACCCAAGGTTAAGAACCAGTGATCTAACTGACAGGCTTTAGCTTCCTCCAGAGTATTTGGAGATGATTTGCAGTCAGGTTGCTCCAAATGTAAATCATATTTGGAGGTCAGGTGCATCATTCCCCTCCCCATTGAAATAAAAGGGAACTGTGTGGTCAATACAAAATAAAATCCATCTTGCCAAGAACTTTTGAACTTTAAGTTTTTCACACTGGTACAAGCCTGATGACATGGACTTAATCCACGAAAGCTCGCATATCCTTTTTTTAAAGTGGTCTATAAAGATATCATCTACTCTTTCACTTGTGTGTTTTTTTCCCAGTAAGTAAATGATAAAATTAAAGGCTGTCAGTTATACTGACCAAATTATTCCACAAATGGTCAGTGAATTCCAGATGAAGAATGATCCCAGGTAGCTAAAATGAGAATTCAATTATTCAGGAAAGAAATGATGAATTTCTATATTGCTACAAAATTTGGCAATATAAGCCTGGAAAAAAATGCCTGGGGACGGTTCTCATGGATCAGTAGCTCACAGGCAGGCTACTCTGTATTAATCTTCCATTTTGAAGCAATTTAGATGACTACAGAACATAATACAAAACACATCTAAGGCTGATGTAAAGGCAGTGCAGTTTCAGGCAATTTTGGCCATCTTCAAGTCTGCTTGGGCTCTTTCTATAAAACATTTGAAAGTGTGACACTTCTTGAATGCAGAAGCATGCCTCCCATTGGAGATACTGCAGGTGTTTCAGCTCTTGTGGGTTTAGAATATGACTGTCTGAAAATAACAATATTTTCCCATCCCTGGCTCTCAGGACAGGTGGTGAGAATTATCTTCCCACTAAATTGATGGATAAACTCAACATTCTCCCTTCACTTCTCACATAATAGGACAGCCTATCTGGAATTGTACGCCTGGTATTTTTGGGCATATAACAACTTGATAGATGATCCTGTCATTTACATTGGGGCTCCTGTCTCCACTGTGTTTATGGAAATTATTTTCAGTTCAGAAGCTGCTCTCCCCATGCTTGACATAATATTTGTCAGTAAAATGCTTTGGAAATTGGTTGTTACATCAATCATAGACCTGTTTTGATACATGCTGTTGGATTCCTAAAATCATAGCGCACAGAGCTGCCTTTTGAAAATAATTTTATACTCAATGTCCCTTTAACAAATAAAGGACTCCATCTAGCCCAAAGCTTTATTTTCATCCACCCCGGATTGCATTTACATGTATGTGCACTGTGACAATAAAGTTTACATATTTTGATATGAAAAAATAGAAGCACAAAGGAAATTGATTTGATCAGTGCTTGTTTTTCATAAGCCTTCCAACTGCATCCAGTCTTTTAAAATATTTTCATTACAACTATGTGAGTTGTTATTTTTCCCCATAATCTGTGCACTCATTTCTGCTGCTTTTGATCAAGCAGGTTTTAGGGTCAAAACTTGCCAACAGCAACAGTAGTGGGGTGAGTGTACAGACATGAGCAGGGATTCCTATTGGGGTGGGAAGGAGAAGAGGAACAAGAGGAAGAAGATGGAGACAGGAGGAAGAGGAAGAGGAGGAGAAAAATTGCCTTCCTCCCACCTAAGAAAAACCAGATCATCCCATTAGTGGTCCTGTGCTTGGACTACAAACAGCCATGGATAGATTATATTTTCTGGGAGCTACATGCAGAAAACCTCTCTTGTGCATAACATTTTGGAATCAATAGAGATTATACAGGCCTATTTCCTTTTGTTTTATACCACCCCTCTATCGATTGATAAAATTATATAAAAATAATATTTAATCAGTCTAAATTGAATTCCTTTGATGAGGAAATAAGCGTCATTTAGAAGCAGTTAATAGTAGTGGAATTCATTTCCCCACTGGTGACAAAACATACTCGTATTATAATAGAAATGTGACACTGGAAAGGCCCCCAATGTTCACAAATACAGCCCCCTGCTATAAAAATCACTACCCTTTGATGAGGTAGTGATTTTCATCTATGCACGTAGCATATATCTAAGTCTATCTTTCAGTCCTCCATTCACCATGTTTTATGCCCAGGGATTCTTTCTTCAACCTTTAAAAAAGAAGAAAGAAAATGGCTGCCACTATTCATTGTTTTGTATGGATCGAGGAAAGAGACTTCGGTGGGGAAAAAATTAGACAACAGGATGAGAAGCATGGAGTTCCAGAGGTTGTTGACCTGCAGCTCCCATTATCTCTCATCATGCTTTGTTTGGAGTAGTGAGATGTCACCCACTGCTCATCCTTGCTCTAGGTCAGTGGTTCCCAACCCCAGATCTTATTGGACTACAACTCCCAGAAATCCTGGCCTGCACAGCTAGCAGTGAAGGATTCTGGAAGTTGTAGTCCAAGAACATCTGGGGACTCAAGGTTGGGAACCACTGAACTAGATTGTTGTCTCTATGGTGCAGGAGGAAATATATATACACTTAATGTCTGCAACAAAGATGCCTTTGCATGGATTGCTGTACTTCTGAAACCCTTTATGTGATTCAAAGTGTTGATTGTGCAGGTTTAGGAATTTCATGGAATCCTCCACAGGTACAGGTTCACACAACAAGATGCTATGAAATGCCTCCATGTTACAGATATCAACTCTGTACGTAGAGACGCCTGTAAAGGTGGAGTTGTGTGATGATACAACATTGAGTAGGGCTGCTTTGCAGAGCCCAATGCCTATTGATTTAGTGAGTTTCATCCAGTTTAATAACATTCCAAGAGGCTCTCCTCACACCATTCACAAACAATCTTAATGAACTCAGTATTATTACACATTAGGTCATTTTCTTAACTTTTAAATTTACATCTCATCTGTTTCCCCATGAAGGGTTCCAGAGTGGCTTACAAAATACGTAAAACAGAAATGTTAAGACTAGAGATGGGGATGGATATAAAAACAGATTGTTTTTCCGACAAATATAGCCAATTTGTAATTATCTGTTGATCTGTATTTCTGGGTTCTAGAGACCCCCACAAATACGAAGGGATGAATATTTACCCATTTTTATTTGTGCTTCATAAAAAAAACACCATTTCACCTACCAGCTGCCAATCAGCTGATCAGCGGCAGAAAGGGAGCCACCACCCCACACAGCCACCCAATACCACAGCCTACCCCCACCTCCTTCTTTTCCCTACTTAGCCCTCCCCCATCCCCAAGGATAGCTCCTTACCTTAATCAAAGCTGCCAAGGTCTCTTGGGCTAGTCCGAGCCACGGCATGTAAAAAGGGAGACTGGCTGCCCTTTGCGAAGATGGCAGCTGTGACTTCATTTAGGGTAGGGAAGGTGCAGCTGCTATCTTTGCAAAGGGCAGCCTGGATTCCCTTAGCCTGACTTAAGGGAATCCAGGCTGCCCTTTGCAAAGATGGCAGCTGCACCTTCCCTACCCTAAATGAAGCCACAGCCACCATCTTTGCAAAGGGCAGCCAGTTTACCTTTTTTACACTCCATGGCTGCAGAGGCCTGATGGAGACCTCGACAGTAGCTATTAAGGTAAGGGGGTATCGGTGGGAGTGGGGTGGGGGCTAATGTAGGGAAAGGAATGGGGTGGCTGGGTAAGCTGTGGGGGTGGCTGGCTGTGGGGATGGGTGGCTGCCTATCGGCCTCCGATCAACTAATTGGCAGCCAGTAGGCAGAATGGGCTTCTGTGCCAAGTGGTAAACTCTCCTGGGGGGACCAAATTTGTGGGTAAATAACACAGATTTCCAATATTCAATCTTCACCAAAGTTGGCAGGTGTGTTGGAGGAAGACATAGAAAGCTCTGTTGTGATTCTGGGCTCTCTAAGTTCCAGGGGGAAGCTTTCCTGAAGGGTCGTCTTTGTGAGTATATAACTCAGGGGTCCATGATCAAATGTTCACCAAACTTTCAGGAGTTGTAGAAAGGCATCTGAGAATGCTTCCCAGCAAATGTAGTGTCTCTAGGTGGTTGGGGTCCAGTTTTATAGCAATTTAAAGCAAAGACAGATTGACAGATTGATTCATCAATTCGTTGAAGAATATTCGTATATTCGTATCGGTTGATCAGTTAACCTTGATAGATCACGAATCAAAATGGATCACCATTTTTGTGATTTGTCCCCATCTCTAGTTAGGACAATTAAAATACAACAAAAACAAATACAGTATTTTGAGGGAAATTAACCTATTATATATACTAAAGCTATCAGGTAAAAACAGTTTCAAAAAATTCAAAAAAGGCATAGTATCTTTGTTTTAGTGATGAGGAGCTGCTGAACAATGTGAGTGCTTTTCCATATAAATCCTGCCATTTTCTTTCGCATCTTGTGAGGTTTCTCTTTATTCTTTTTTTTTTCTGTCAACACTGTTTTACAAACAAGAAGGCCATCCTTGGCATTTCACTGTCTTAATCACCCATAGGTATTGCCTCATTGGATTGGGCTGGCCTTGACTTGTCAGCTGAGAGAAAATACAATATACAGTCCAAACGCTTGCAGACAACACTGTGATTCAATATACTGCCACTGTCAGCAGATCATTTCCTTGCCTGATCTCCATAAGTTACTCATATCATGACACCTTGGGAAATGTACATGGAGGATCTCTGTATTCAGTTGGCAACTTTTACTTGAAAGACCCACTTAAGAATACAATGTGCCATAACAATCTTTTCAACAATTGGGGACAGGGGATTGGTGATTTCTTTGGAATTGGATTGGGAGAGACCTTTCCCTCCTTATTCAGTGCCCCTGGAAAGAGTTGACAGATAGCATTATTTCCAGGGATATTTTGATCCCATTTTTAAAAGGTGTAGTGGCAGCTGCCTTTCATAGCTCAGACCATTTTGTAAGTTTGTAAGTTATATGTTCTCACATCTGGATATTACATCCCCACCACTACCTCCAAAACCTCCATACATTTGGGGTGCCCATCCATTCAGATCAAATCTACCCAGTGGCCAATTCACAAGTTCAGAAGTATCAGATATTCCTGGGACCATATCATCTTATCCTTTCAACTGCAGACATCCAATTGCATGATTGAATAAGTGAGACAGAGCATTCCAATACACAATTGCTTACCTATAATTTTGAAAGCATGTCATCCCAAGCAGGATTTTGCCATGTGTCTAAATAATACCCGAGAAGTCACTTTTAGGTCTTTGAGGAAAGTGACTATAATAGGGGAATCATAAGGAGTCAAATTTACCTCTCTCTTCCCTTTTATGACCTTCACCCTACATAATAATAGAAAATAATATGTTGTGAAGTCCATTCTGACTTATGGTGACTATTTCCAGGATTAATAGGTAGAGACTACTCAGAAGTGGTTTACCATTCTTTCCCCTGGGGACACTCTGTGACTATGCAGCTTGCCCAAGTCTACTACACAAAATGGCTTTTCTCTTGGGATGCACGATGGGGAATTGAATTCCCAGCCTCAGGCTCTATAGCCAGATACCTAATTCACTGAGCTATCCAGCCAGCTAGATATTATCTATTAGGGTAAATGTAACACAGTTAGAGGAGATAGCACTGCCTCCCTATGTCATTTATGCCACCCTTGTAAGAGTATACAAATTCTGAAGAGACATAGCCTTTGCTATTTCTGCAAACTATCTGTGTGACTCAGGATTCTGATTTTCCTGGTTCTTCACATGCGGAGACCACCCATGGATAGCAGAACTCACCCTCTTAAGATGAAAAAAAAGATAGGGTGACAAAATCAAGCATCCTCTTCCACCCATGATGAGTTTATTGTAGAAGATAACAGTAAAATAGGATGTATTTCTAAATATGCTAGAATCTTGGTGAGAAGAGATTTATTTATTTATTTATTTATTTATTTATTTATTTATTTATTTATTTATTTATTTATTTATTTATATCCCACCCATCTAGTCATTCGACTACTCTGGGCGGCGTACAACATACAAAATAAACAATTAAAATAGCATCATTATCAAGATCAAGAAGTAATTCAAGATGGGGAAAAAAGAAGATAGATCAAATAGTGCTTGGTGGGAAGGCCTGCCTGAATAGCCAAGTTTTTAATTGGCTTTTAAAAATACCCAGCAAAGGGGCCATGCGGATCTCTGGAGGTAGATTATTCCATAACTGAGGAGCGACTGCTGAGAAGGCCTGGTTTCTTGTTTTTTCCTTTCGGACCTCTCTCGGCGTTCGGCTCCTCAATCACACCTTCTGGCTAGATGGAGTCATACGGGTAGATTTTGGTGGGAGAAGGCATTCCATCAGATAGGTGACGGACATAACTAAATAGAAGTAAAGTGTCAGGTACTTGGCTGTAACTGCCTTAAAATTTGGCTGTCATTCATTTGAGACATCTGCAATATATTAAAAAGGTCTTGATGTGATGAGCTGGCAATATGGCACCTGCTACTAGAGAATGTATACTTCATTGAATTGATTTCCCTCCTGTTTACCTGTTTTGTTTGCCATCTCCACACAGTGGATTTCCCTGCCTTCCTGCTTCCAAAATTTATTGACTGCTGTGATCAAGACAGAGGTTTTGATGTAAACCTCCGCACAGCAAAGCCCAGAAGCCCAAAATCAACTGTTCTAGACAACACAAAGCCAAAAAAAAAAACAACTTTGATTCCTATGTTGACAAATTCAGCAACAGGAACTCTAACAGTTCTTCTGCCTCAGGTTTGAGGTATAGGGGAACTTCTAGACATTGTTAAACTACAGCTCCCATCATCTCTCAGCATCGGCCATATCAGTGAGGGCTAGTGGGAGGTGTAGTCCAACAGGATTAAGAAGTCTAGAAGTCTAGATGTTCCCCAACCCTGGAGGGCCACATGTTTCCCAACCCCGCTGTGTTAGATAAACACCAGTTACTTGGATTACTTTATGGGAAATATGTAGATAAGCAAATACCTCACATGAGGTTGACAAATAATTCCTTTGCTCAGTTTCATCTCTGTCTCGGTCCCTCTCCATTCACATAGGCAACTAGGGGCAAGGTATTGGATCCAGTCCACTCAGATGTCTGCGTAATAATTGTTTAAAAAATGTGTAGTTGGCAACCAATCATGTGGATATTTTATACAATATCACCATTCCACTGGGAAGCAATATGCCACCTCCTTATAGTTTTGGTAGTGCTGTTAGTGTTTTGCTGTTGCTGTTACTGTTGTTGTGCTTTCCCGCATATCCCTCAATATTGTAAGGTTGTCCTGAACAAGTAAAGTTGGGAGGGAAGCACTCAAGGGGTTAATTTGAAGCATAAATAAGTTTATTGGGATCAGGGAGATATTGGGCACCAAGATAATGAAAAACCCTTTGCATAGCTTGCTTTAACTTGAAGTCAAATTTCTCTTTCAATAATACAAAAATGGGTAGGGTTCAAGATTTAAATTATGACTCCCAGTCATTTTTGTTTAGCAAAATGAAGTTTTAAGGCATCTCATGATTCCCTATGTTGATAGGTAAGGTTTCCAAAACAAATTATAGTTAAAAGAAGAAAAGAAAAAAGAAAACCACATATTCATAGAAGAAAATAAACTGATGCTCTATGTTAGGAGTGTTTAGGACATTTTCATTATTATTCATAGATATATGAATAAAAATGAAAAGGCCCCAAACACCCCTGTCTTGTTAGCTTATTAATAGAACTGTTTTTAAAAGAAAAATAAATTAAATCAATTAAGATTGCAATACCCTTGTTTGATATACAACCAACTGGAAAACAGCTAGTTCTTCTTTTCCCCTGTTAGGAAAATAAGTATAGCTGGCATGGGTAGGCAGTTGAGGTATGAAAAAGATGTGGGCTGATAATGTTTGTGAGCATGTTTGGGAAAAAAAAAAAACACCACAGGTTTTCTATACAGATTATTGATAGAATTGCAATAATTGTTTTGAGGAAACCATCACACTTAGTAAAATAGGTTCTTTCCTCCTCCACCCCAACCCTTCCTTTTACCTCTGTCAAGGTCTTCAGCTTATCCTGCCGGAATATTTGCAAGAGCGGTTTGTGCAGGCTGCGCTGAGCTACATCGCTTGCAATTCAGAAGGGGAGTTTATCTGCAAGGGCAACGACTGCTGGTGTCAGTGTGGCCCCAAATTCCCAGAATGCAACTGCCCATATATGGATATTCAAGCAATGGAAGAGAGTCTACTTCGCATAAGCGAGACGTGGAATGCTTACAATAGCGATTTCGAAGACTCAGGTGCGATATTTGAACATATTTAATTATATTAACAAATATTCTGTCGTTTCATAATGGCATTTCTGTTTGTCAGAATGGCACAATAGTGTATCTCTAGAAATGCTCAATTCAATGTCCTATTCTCGTTGCAATGTACTGTGTCAAGGAACTGGGTCTCAGCCTGTGAATCCTAAGAACTATGAATGGATATCTCAAGAACTCTTAACACAATTCTTCTGTTTATTATTCTTATTCTCATCTGAAGCCTGTCCAAGTGGCAAGGGGAATAAAAATGAACAAAGGAGCAGACATATGGAAAAAAGAAAAACATGAATAGGGAAAGACATATTTATACAGAATCTGTGAGAAAACAATAAGGGGAAATATCTGGTAGGAAATGCAATACCTGAAGGCAGGGTTGGCACAAAGTCTAGAGAAACAAATACAAATAAAGTGATGGGAAACAATAGTACAACATTTTGCATATTGTTAGCTACCTCTGGCATGTGCAGGGAAACTCCTGTCTTTAAGGTTTGTATATTCTGAATATAAAACAGGAGGCTTTCCATTTGATGACAGAGCAAAACAAGCTTCAACCTCACAAGCCTCTTCAGCAAGTACAGTTTACATAACACTCATAAAAATTCTGAGTGTGTCCTGTAAAATTAGTACCTACCCGGAATGTTAACAGGGCTGGCCCTGTCATTGGGGAGAGTGAGGAGGCCACCTCAGGTAACAGAGTTGAGTGTCATCAAATTGTTATTAATGGAATTAGCTATTAAGTATTTTATTTCAAGGTCTCCTGCTGGGACTTTACCACAGCTTCCAAACAACTTGATTACTAACATATATTTTGATTTGGATGGAGACACCATTTACTGCTATACCTCAAGAAGAAAAATGTCTTGGGCTACTCTTTGCTATAGCTTGGAGTCAGAATCCTTGGGATAGGAACAAGTTGTAGGAACCAGATACTTAAAAAAAAAAAGGAAGGGAAGATGGGGAGAAAGTGGTGGTCCATGAACTAATATAAAAAGGATAAGAGATACAGACATGGGAAGCAAAGGTTGACACTGAGCAATAGGAGATGGGGGCAATATCTATATGGATGTTATAAAAGGAAGGAAGGAATACTGTATTTTGAGATTGTGTTTTTTTCACGTACCCATGAAGGGTAGAGGAGTAGACGGCAGTGTCTGAGGAGGGAAGGAAAGCCCATCATCACCAGGCCCAAAGATACTATAGAATAACCATGCATTAATTCCTGGGGAATTGTGTTATTTGTAAGAGAGAGAGAGAGAGAGAGAGAGAGAGAGAGAGAGAGAGAGAGAGAGAGAGAGAGAGAGATGCACACCTGAATGGCAATGGTACCTCTAGGAGCAAAGTGAGATCTTATCCTAGAGGCCCCTGGTCTCCATGGCATGATGGGAAGAATTTAGACCTTTGGGACCTTCTTTGTGGTTTGCTTTGGTTTAACTAGGACTCTGAGATCCACGAAGCAAAGGCAGCTGCAAAAATCTGACTCATTCAGACCATCCTATACACAAAATCAAGGAACATGGTACCTCTGAGCAGGAATTTAATTATCAGTACCAACACCAAGCTTCATGTCATTTCACACAAAAATCCACTCCTGGTTTTCTCAATCAATTTTCTCCAGGAATCAGATGTATTTTGCAGTATCAACCCCTTTTGTTAATATACTGCAAATCAGCCAGTGAATTACCTTCTGCCCAGTGGAGATGGTGACTTTAATTTAATGGAGGTGGTGAATCCACTCTGAGGTTTAGTGTGAAATTTGAAGGAGTTGTCAAAAATGCTGAACCTATTGATAGTGTATTCCACTTCCCCCATCTTTATTTAAAAAAAAACATCATGGTCTCTAAAATGTGACAGTAGACTCCCATGCCATTTTCAGAAATGCTCAGAATATCCTGGGCATGAATTCACATCTCACCTTTGCCTTCAGTGCGTCCCCCCTCTCCATGGTCATTCTTTATTCCATTTTCCCATACTCTGTGCTGAGTCTCTTGATTACCTTCTTTCCACTTCCATGACAGGTGTAGCTACACTGCCTTGAGATCAGTGTCCTTTAATAAGGTGGTAGCAAGGGATGTAAAGTGACTACAAGGTGGTCCTATAAATTCAGAGGTCCAGACATGAAAAGGATTTGGCTGCCATAAGTCATAGTTGTTAGCCCACACCGATCCCCTTGCCGAACAACAGTCTTCTCCATCTGCCATTTCCATCTTGCCCTTTCTGGGCTCACATCATGAGGGGAGCAACCTTTAAATACCAACTTCGTTTAACTGCGCTAGGCTATTATGACCTTTACGGCTGTGTGATATACCTCTAAGGGAACGTGTCATGTTCTCACTTCCCAAGCCTGTTTTCAAGCTCTTATTGAGGATACATAAAGGAAGAAGAGGCTGAAAGAAGAGCTTTTGCTCTATAAAATACTCAGTAAAGAAAAATAATAATGGCTGCCTACCTGAATGCATGTATATTATACCCAACTTATCCTGGGCAGCTGTAGGCTTTTACATTTACTTCTTTATTTCACTAAAACAAGAAGAAAGCACAAAGAGTGTTTCACAGAGAGAAAAAGGAGTAGGAGTGTTCTCTGTCTGCTATTTCTGCCAGGGTGCAATAAAAAATGAATTATTTTTAAGAATCAAATTGATTTAAATCACAATTTAAATCACAATTTACATTTTAATTATATTTTTCAAAACTTTAAATCATTCTTTAAATCATTATTTGAATCAATTTGATTTGAATCAAATCCACCCTGATTTCTGACATTTTGCTCTGCTTGTTTGGACATGAGGGAAGGAGTTGAACCTTCCTATGTTGTATGTTTTCTTTCGTTTTTCTTTTGCCATCATCTGCCAGAAGTCCCCTATTAATTTCTTACAATGCATGAGCCACTGTATTGTTTTGATGCAGAAAGAAAATCTTCCCATAGGCGGCAGCAAAGCTTATAGGAGAGGAACTAAAGAACAGCCAGAAAGTGAAATTATGTCTTTGTATTGAATTTGTATGGGAATAATTGTGGAGCTTAGAAAATTATTATTATTTTTTTGTACTGCCAACATTCCTTCAGCCAACATGGCCATGCTAGTGAGGGAAATCTGAGGGTTGCAGTCCAGGAAAAATAAAGACTTCTCCAAATGTCATGGAATGGTCTGCACATGGGGTAACATTTAACTTAAATGTAGTTGTCCTGTTTAAAACATTAAAAAGGGAGAGGAGATTGGCACAAACGCTGTTCGTTCTTCAAGCTGGAACCAGAAGACCTCAGGTGTCCTATTCTGTTTGTGTATATACTGTTTGGATGAGAGGGAGGGAGGGGGGGAGAGAAAGAGAGAGCTCTATGCAAGGAATGTTCGTGCAATGGCTGTGTTTTGCACAACTGCATGCAATAGCCCCCAGATGATGCACACATTTTCACCAACAATGCATCCCTATGAAAACGATTGGGCTATAATCCCTGACCCATACACATGCTACTGAACTGCTGGCACGCAGGTATAGTTCTGTCTGGAAGCAGGCGTAGTAATACTGGGGTCCCCAAACCCCAGTCCATAGCCTGCTACCAGGCCGTGGCCTTGGCAGGACTGGGTTGTGGAGACAGATCTCCTATTCCCCGCAAGTACGCCACACACACACACATTCCCCACACGTATGGGTGCCCTGCCCACCCATGAATGTGCGCAAGGGGGTGGCCCACTCCCACACCCCCATGCCCCCCATGCGTGCGCACATTGGTGCCCTGCCCACTCACGTGCACACCCCACCCAGCTGTGTACACACCCGCACTGCTGCGCATGTGCACAGAGGTGCCCTGCCCACTCTCATTTATTTATTTATTTGTTTGTTTGATTTATATCCCGCCCATCTGGTATATTCTACCACTCTGCCCACCTCCACACAGATTCCCCCCCAACCAGTCCATGGTTCGGAAAAGTTTGGGGATCACTGTAGTATAACTAATCCAATGTGAGTAGTGTTGGAGTTTTTGCAGCTTTAAACACTGCCTTTTGCAGATTTGGCTGGGAGGGACCTTTCCAGGCTAGAGGGATGGTTAACCTATCCAGCAGTAACCAACAATTCCTTCTCTGCTTCTGAATTCAAAGAGAGTCCCACCTGTCTGCTCAGAGACTTTCACCCTCTCTTCAGTATGTTAGAAGCAGTCAACAGTATCAGGAGGCCTGATGCTGAAAAGTAGGCATATTTTGTTAGTTTGCTGTTATCTGTTCTATTGCAAATAATGAGCCTTTTCTTTCTGCCACTAATGCCGTAGTGTGAGTTATTGAGGCTATAAGTGCCAGTTGATGAGAAAAAAACAGTGGTCTACTCTGAGGAACTTGAAGCTATACTACTTGGTGATTCCTTGCACAGCTAGAGGAATTTTACCAAAATTCAAAACTTTGCAATAGGTTCCTTCCTTGATAGGGATGGAACAAACGGCTGTTTCCATAGGTCTGAGCTGACAGCCTCCAGGAGATTACAGATGATCACAGGTTAACCACCCTTGCTTTAATAGTTGCTACAACTGGGATATAATTTTGATGCATTCAACACATAATGAGGAGAGGAAAAAAAATCTATAGAGGTCCGTGCGTGTGTGTTTATTTGTGTTTGTACAAACATTCATATCTCTCTTCTGCCCTTGATACATACATGTGCAGAGCAAGAAGAAATTGGCATTCCCTTCTGAAACAAATTACAAAAGCTATCTGACCTTCTTTCTCCTGTTTACACTGAGGAGCACATTATCCAACATAACTGAATCCTTGCCTTTCCCATTTCTTCTAAAAATGTAAAGTATTCTGTTTCCACCTCACTAGACTGAAATTGGAACTCTTTTAGACTGTTTGCTCAGATCCATCTGCTGGCTTCTTATCGTTATCGTCTTCATACAGCTGTATCTTGTAGCCTTTAGATTTTAGTTGCTTTCTTTGCAGAATTAACAGCTGATTGATTAAAAAAATCCATAGTGATGCTGTTCACCCTCAACCTCAGTGCTTGATTAACATCGCAAGGAAGAATTAACATTTTCCTTTCTATAAAGGAAGGAAAAATGTTCAAAGCAACAGCAATGGGTTTTGTTTAAAAGAGGAGATAGCTGATTCATCCAAATATTAGTTGGAAAACTGCATTTTCCAGTATACTAAATTTATTTGTTTGTGTGTTCTGGGCAACCAAATAAAAATCAACTTATAGTGATCCTAATAGGGCTTTCAGTGTAAGTGACTTATTTCAGGAGTGATTTTTGCCAGTTCTACTCCCCCAGTGAGTTTCCATGACCAAGTGTGGATTTGAACCCTATTCTCTAGAGTCCTAGTCAGTCACGCTAATACACCACACTGGGAATCCCAAATATATTTAGATGTGTAGATATCCCCTGATATGTTCATGGTATGTCCAAATAATCTATACAGATGTACCTTGGTTTACATAGTCCTCAGTTTGCTTAAGAAATAATGTCTCGGTTTACATTTTATGGTGTTTTTTTTATCCTACAGCCCTTTGATCCTGTAGCCCTTTCATCGCTGCTTTACCCAAAGTAATGCAGCCATGAAAGGGCTGCACGATCGCAGTCCTTTGATCCTGCAACCCTTTAAGCCGTTTGCACCACTGCAAAGCCAAGCATTCTTCATTTACCATATTTTTCCATGTGTAAGACAATACTTTTTCTTAAAATAGTTAGCGTAAAATAGTTAGCAATGCTGCAGCCCTTTACTTTGGGTAAAGCAGCCATGAAAGGGCTGCAGGATCAAAGGGCTGTGACCCTGAGGCACTTTGAATCCTTTCCTTACTTCCGTGTATAAAATGACCCTCAATTTTTACTCTAACTATTTTAGGAAAAAGTATTGTGTTATACACAAAAAATACAGCAAATGTAGAATGCTTGGCATTGCAGTGGTGCAAAACAGTGATCCAAGCATGGATCCTCCTGAATCCACATGATTTTAACATGGGATCTGCTCCCAAACACTATCAAATCATGTCCCTTTTGTATCCACATAATACAGCATGGAAATGAAGGGTGTCTGGTTTTTCAGTGATGCAAAAATACTGGCCCAAGTATGCATCCCCATGAATCCACATGATTTTAGTATGGGGTTGTCCCCAAGCCACTGACCAATCTGTGGCAGAGATGGTGCCTATGATTGAGATTGTTTGGGAGATGATTCTACATGAAAAATCATGTGGATCCATGATGATCTGTGACTCTGATCCAGTATCATATGTGTACTAAAATAAACTACCCTTTGGGTAGACAGTATTTTATATTGCTTTCCAACCAGAAAGCATGCTTCCCTGGCAAAGTAATCCATGCTTCCATTTACATTACGTCATGGAAACACTTAAAAAAAGAATGAAAAGCAGAGCGTGATACAACAACATTTCTTATTGTCAGTAGTATCAGACTCTCAGTTTCTCAAAAAGACATCCAACGGAAGCTAATCTGTGCCATGTTTCTAGGACAAAATTTGACAGGATGACAACTTTTATAAATATTAAAAGTCAGATCAATAGCTCAAATAGATCAAAATGTCTTCACTGTTGACTAAAGGTCAAGGAGGGCTATATGAGGAGGAAGGTCCATATTTCTTTCTGTACCTCCACGGCAGAGGAGGAGAAACTTCACATAGGAACTTTTGTTACTGAAGATGTAAATCCTCACCTTGCTTGTCCTAAGAGATAGACCCAGGAACTGCTAGATTCTTCTCTTCACAGTGAAAATGGTGAGGTAGTTGCTGGGCCTCCTAATCCTATTGCAGTGGAAAGAAGAGTGTTTTGCCACAATGGGGGGAGGTGATTCTGCGTGTTTGTATGCATGTGTGTTCTTTGCTTCTCAAATTAAAAGGACACTAATTTGGGGCAGATGTATTTGGCACAAATAACAGGGAGCTTAATGAAAAAATATTTCCTTGTCTGGTTCTGAGCTGGAGGCCACTTATCTCACAGGGCTTTCAAAATCCTTCTCAGTATGACTTTACAAGTTAAGAATACCTAAATAAAGGAGGACAAGAAATTTACCAAGCATCCTTCTTATCCCTATTTGTCAGCACGTCTAGTTTCCCCTTTATACTGTACATAAGTTATGCCATTGTTGGAGACATTTCTTTTCAGATGGTACTTTGCTGTCCTAACTGTCATTAAAATATATATTTTTGAACTGAAATTGGCTTTATACATGAATTACCTCCAGGTTGCTGGTACTTTTTGCTGTCAGTGATGGGCCATCATCAGTTTCATTCAGACAATAGGAAGTCCAACTGCAACTGAACACCAAAACATCCTAATGCTGGTTTAAATCCACTTAATTCCCTATTTTATGTTGTGAATCTGTATCAACATGCCTAGCTAAGGTATTTCTGTAGCCTTACCTTTTTTGTTCCAGTTGCATTCTCTGTGTTTTTTTCCCGTTCCTCACTTCTTCACAGAGATTGAATTATTAACACCCTCTTGCTGAAAACCGCTTGACTAAGCTGATGGGATTTAAAGCAATAAAGAAAATTCACAAGGAAGTTCTAGGAAAGACAATTTGCTACAGCCATTGACTGAATATTATATCAAAGGATTTGAAAGTAGAAGACTTCTTGCATACCTCTACCAGTTCATGGCCCGTTTGGGCATTATTAATTTTTTTTTTCATTAAACCTTCCTACTGCTCAGTGGAAGAGAATGATATTTCTAGTTACTCATTTCAGAACAGGGCTCTGAGACTGGTCCTTTAACCAAAGAAGAGTGCAAGAGAAACTAATGGAGCACCCAACAGCAACAATATATTTCTGGCTGGCATATCTCTTTGATGGAAGTCATTACTTTTTCAACTTGCAGGAGATTTATATTTTCTTATTGGCATATGTCATACATGAAGAAAGAGTAGATGGCACCATAAATTCAAATATAACAGAAAACAATTCAAAGGCATAGAAGAAATTATCCTTTCTTAAAAAAAAAAACAAAAAAAACACAATTCAGGATGGATGACAATTTTGCTCTACTTTTTCCAAAAAGAGCTGTACTAGATCCTGACCTCAGTAAAATTTCCCTTCTTTGGAAATGACTGTTTTGTTGACATTTTTATTTTATATTATTTGGTTATTTTTAGAGCTGGTATGCTGGCTCCTCAGGTACCGTGCCAAGTTAACACTAAACTTTCTTCACACAATTACATACCTTTTAAGAGGCTTCTTCCTGTGGAAACTGCTTCAAGAAGAGTTTCTCTCCAGGCACAGAGTAGTAGACAACCTTCAGTCTCGAGAGACTATGATAACATGCTCTGAATAGAGGTCTTGGAACAGCGTCTAGTGTGGTTGAGAAGGTCAATACAAGAGTGACAATCCCTTCCATACTGAAGACAAATGCAATCTGTCCCCTGTCCAGCTCCCTGATTTTGTTGATTTCGGGACTGCCTCTTTACCTCAGCCTGCTGACCAAGTGTCTCTTCAAATTGGGAGAGGCCATGCTGCACCGCCTGCCTCCAGGCTGAACACTCAGATGTGAAGGTTTCCCATCTATTGAGGTCCATTCCTAAGGCCTTCAGTTCCCGCTTGCAGATATCCTTGTATCGCAGCTGTGGTCTCCCTCTGCGGTGCTTTCCCTGCACCAATTCTCCATACAGGATACCTTCTGGAATCTGACCGTCAGCCATTCTCACAACATGCACAAGCCAATGTAGATGTCGCTGTTTCACTAATGTATACATGCTAAAAATTCCAGCTCATTCAAGCAGAGTGTTTTGTAACAAAGATATGAGTATGCTTCATTATGGGAAATAAGAATACCTAGACAGTGGCACAAAGAGAGCTGATCTGTGGTTGAGTGCCCCATCCCTACCAGTGAGTGCTCACTTAGTGGCAGTGCCTGAAGGAGGTGGGGTGGGGTGCTGATGTTGAGTGGGTGCCCACTGGTGGGGGAAAGCACCAACGTTCAAATCAGCTCTTCAGCTGGGAAATGAACCACAACAATGCACCAGATCAGTAGCTCATGACCACCTCTATACCCCACCATTCTTCCAAACATTTGATTATTCTGTCACACAAGCTATGAGTCATTAGCTCCAGTCTCTTCTCACTGGGGAAATGAAAGCTTTGAGAGGTCATTCTGCCACTCATGTTTCCTCTCTACTTCTTCTAGTAACATCTTTGGGTCCTAGGCATGAGAAACTGAAAAGTGGGAATGAGTGCACAGAGGGTGGGAAATTGCTTCAGGCAGCTGAAAGTGAGGCCTTGCTTGAATCAATTGATGAAGGAGCCAAACTTCCATCAGAGGCCTTCACTTCCACCAGTGCTGCTGCTGCTTGATTCTTCATGGTCTCTGTAACAGAAGCCTGTTTTCCCTACCCATGATGGCTAATGATCTGCCAACTGAAACTGAAACAAGCACCTTCCTTGGTTCTCTTGCACGCCGACAAAATATCTTCCAGAAGCCCTACAGGAGTTTTAGCACAAGCCTTAGCTTTTTAATTCAGAGATAATGTTGCACTGAGTTGAATGGGATGTGCTTCCTGTTACATGTTGTTTAGAATTATGTATGTTGGTGGTGTGGTGAAAGGTATCTAGTAAGATAGGTGAAGTTTTGTTCACATTACTGATTTAAATTGTGTATTTGCCTCTGTTCAATCAATTAAATCAATTAAGATACATTATTGATGTGGGAAATGAACAGAGTGTTCATATTATGGTTGACTGGCTAGTTCCCTGTGCTCCTTTAGAAATGTTGGATATGCATTTTATTCCCTGTTGTCTCAAGTTCTGTGTCTCTTCAGAAAGGTGTCAACATTCTGTGACCATTGAGCATGTACAGTTTGGGCTGTCAGTTGACTCAGTTGTCATTGGATCCTCTTGAGGTCCCCACCCACCCGCCCAACGCTTGTTCTTCTTTGGGTTTCCCCAAGGCTACTGCTACATCCCTCTGTTGCATGGATTGCACTGTCGTCCCTACAGTGGGACCAGCACTGAGAGAATTCAGGTTACTGTCAGTGCATGATTCAAGGAGGCAGAGATAAATCCATTAAGGCTTCAATCTTTCCGGGTTTCAGTTTTGTAGTTCAGTCACTGAGGTAACAAAATCATTCTACACACAGATAAGGTTGGAGGTACCTTCTAATGTATACAATCTATGAAGAAAGACTATGTCTGTTATCAGCATCAGTCTGACTGTTTTTAAATCTGCCCAGCTTCTTTTCTTACTATTGATAAGTGAGAAAATATGCAAAGACTAAGATGTTAGGAAAAGTGGAAGGTGGTGGAAAAGGAGGAAGACCTATAATGGAATGAATTGACTCAAGAAAGGAAACAACGCCGCCTAGTCTGCAAGGTCTTATTTGGGCTTCTAAAGATGGGATATTTTAATAGTTATTAATTTATAGGTTCACCATAAATCAGAAGCAGCTTAATGGCACATAATGCACACAGGCAACAACATCATATTGTGCTGTGCAGGTATTTATATATAAATGATGCAAATGAAAATAAGGGAAAACTCAATATAGTTTTCTTCCCTTAGAGGGAGAGACAGCTGTCTTGGTTGTTCAGTGATGTTTGCAATTGCTCAGTACGTTTTGTGACTGCTCCAAGTAGAACAGGGCCAGTGACTAAATCAGGAGTGGCACCTCATTCGTATGCAAAGCGGGCATCACTACCAGTCTTAATTGAAAGGCTCCTTGTGAAAAAGCCCAGAGAAGATTCACTGGCAACTCAAAGTACTTTTTAATCACTGAAATGAGAGACGTTAATCAATACAGTTCACTCCATTTGCCCCTGGAGCTAGGGAGAAATAGTCTGAAGCAAAAACAAACACATAAACAAATAAATAACCTCCGGTGAATTCATAATATAATTATTGTTTCCTCTAGTATCTTAAAGGGATGTTAATTTGCCTCCCAGTAATTAACTTGCCCATGTCATTGACAAGAAATTTAATCAATAAGAGGAGAAAAATCCACACATCTACCAAGTTGTCACTGTTGTGGTAATGGCTCCACTACTATCCCACCCATGGAGGTGTCTCTGTTTTACTGAAAGGAACAGGTGGAGCCTACATAATTTCTTCATAGAGCCAATATTTAAATTTCTCCTGTCATAGAACAAAATGCAAACCCAGCCCATAATTTGTATTCTCCTCACCTTATTTTCAGCTCTAAAAGCATTAAGGGACACCTGCTAGCACAGCACCTGGCAAATCCACTTATGAAAAGTCACACAAGTTGTAATGTGCTAAGATATGCAGAGCTATTTTGATGACACTGTAATAAAGTGGGAAGATGAAAAAGCTGGCGCTCATGGAGGCCACCATATATTGCACAGTATATAATCTTTTTACACTGCTCATAACAAACTTTTGCTCTTACGGGGAATACAATCTGGTATGCCCCTTTATTTTTTTAAAAAAAATTAACAGATATTCAATTCTGTTACATTTCTCTATCATTAGCTGTCCCAAAAAGGAATTTAAAAATAGTTGAACATATGTTACAGCACTGACACAAAAGTGTTGGGATATATGTGAGAGTGCGGATCTATGCATTGCCTCTGTGTCAAGAGAGATTGTGAACGAGGAAGGCCAAGCCCTTCTCTTTAGTCATAGGGTGGAGAATTATATTCCCCCCTCCTCATTCACCATTGATCCAATCGTGATCTACCATGATGGTTATGTAAGTTTTTTAAAGGGTTTTTTTTAAGTTTATAGAAATTAATGCAGCATGCTCTTTGAAAAGGCTACCTCCCCTTCAGTCTAAGGTGTCAAACTAGATGATATGTTTATTACATATTTGGCAGAGGTGGTCTCCAAATAAGAAAGCACATTTGTTTGTCATATCATGCAATTTTTTTCCATCTGCATATGCTGTATTTAGTGTTCGTTATCTTAGGACTCAGTCATATATAAGGACCAGATTTGAACTGATAAAACAGTTATTAAAAATGTTTTAAAAATTCCAAGTTACATGAGCCCCCTTTTTTTGGCTATCAACCAAGTTATTTTAACATGTATGCAAAAGTGATTTGCTTTGAATCATTTCAGCATATATTTACTCTGTTGGAGTAAATACTATCTTATATATTTTCTCTACTGAAAATGGTAGGCAGAGCTACAAGTATATGGAAGCCTAAGGAATGGGCAGGCACAACAAAGAAAACATGCAAGACAGCCCATTATTTAAACGATACAGTACTAATTTCCAATTAAAAATAAATGTTTAAATAATATTTCAATCTGCAATCCAAAGCCCACCTCTTTGCTGTCTCTCTCAATAAATTGTATTCTTTCTTGATGCCCTTAATGTGGAACCAATTCCATTCCTTCCTGTTATTTTCATCTTTTTGCCCCCTCTTTCAAGTGTCCCTCCTTCCCTGGCACCACTGTGATACCAGTGTCCCCATCCTGCTGGTGGTCTCCTGGAAGGGTGTCCCCATTCTGTCAGTCTGTCATTTCAAGAAGGTGCCACCTGTCTTGTCCTGCACCTCCTCTCTGCCCCACTTAATTTACCATATTCTCAAAGCCAGCCAGGGCTGCCTTACCTCCTCTCTTCCTCCCCATATGCTCTTTCTGTTTCTGTGTCTCCAACCAGCCTCCTCATGCACTTCCACAAATACTCCTTTACCTCCTACAGTCACCACAAAAAGTTCCAGAGGTTTTAGTTTGCAAGCTGACCGTGCACAACAAAACAAAGGCTGTGTGACTTTAATTTGATTTTAAAACATTGGGGAAAACATTGATGTAAACCAGCAATGTGACTGAGCCCTTAGAATTGTTCACTGAAGAATATTCATGGATGTAATATCCAAATCTGATGGTTGAGGAATGCATCATGGATGAAATCAAATTATGGGATGATAAATCCACAGGATCAGGACTCACAATTTCACTTAACCACTGCCTGAAAATATTAAACAAAAACGTCAGAAATATGTTTCCCAAAAATATGTACTACGAGGATTGTCCACTAGAGGAATCCAGAGACTATGCTATATATCGGGGTCCCCAACCTTTTTAACCCCACGGACCAGCTGGAGAAGGTGGAGCACACCCTCGCACTCACATGCATGAGTGAAGGAGCACTCTGTCTCTTGCATGGGCATGCATGTGCTCATGTGCATGCACATGTGCAAAGGAGTGGGAGCATGCTCGTGTGTGTGATCGTGCGCATGCACAAACAGCAGCACAGTGCTCATGTGGGTGCTCGGGTACTTGTGCGCATGCACAAAGAGGCTGTGTGTGGAGGAGTGTGTGCAGGGGGCGAGGTCTGTCTCTGCAGCCCGGTCTGGCTCAGGCCACAGACCAGGATTGGGCCGCGGACCGGGGGTTGGGGACCTCTGCTATATATAACATTTCTACAGCCATACTTTTCAGAATAGATGGCAGGGGCTTGGAACTGATCCCCTGTAGATATTGCAGTCCTGCTGTTATTGGAGGGGATATGTGTTCTCTTTAAGATCCAGTATGATCCTAAAGCAGGGTTTCAAGTAGGAATAGGAGAAAAAGCATGATCAATATTTTCACATGGGAAATGTCAATGTTTTGCATTTTGGCACTGCAAAATAGTTTCTCTCCCCTAAGAAGGGTGCATAATATCTTGCATGCATTTTAAAAATATGCAAAACTAAAAACCTGCCTTTGGAAAATATGTGCCATCATGCATTAGTTCAAGGTGGGAAATATTAAAAAGCATCTATTAGCAAATTCTGTGCAAATTAGAAAATTTGACCACTGCTTTTCCCTTTCTTTTGCCAAGCCATGGGGCTTAGCAAAAGGAAGGGAAAAACAGTGGTCAAAGGGCTGCATGATCATTGAGCCCTCAACAAGTGGCAGAGGCAGCAGGAGACGGAGACGGAGACAAAGAAGCAGCTCGGGCTGCGGCAGTCAATGAGCAGCAGCGAGAGGCGGCTGAGCCCGGCTGCTTCTTTGCCTTTGTCTCCGCCTCCTGCTGCTGCCTTCTGTGTATAAAACAACCCTCAATTTTTCCTCTAATTATTTTAGGAAAAAGTGTCATTTTATACACAGAAAAATACGGTACGTTATGTGGCCATTTCACAGTGTTACCTCCCGTTACTCATAGAAATTGTGATTCTGAAATTCTTAAAGTTACAATTGTTCTTATATCTTTGTGCCAATGAAAAATATTAAGGCAGACTTTGATTGAACACCAATAGTCTGGGATTATTAGGAAAACCTGCTTCTACTGGAGATAAAGTTTCACTAGCTTTGTGTTTTGTGATTTCTACTGCTATTTGACTTGCATTACTACTGCTGCTTAGTGCAATGGCCCTGGTCATAATTAAACACACTGTTTTGAAAAGGGAGAAGTGAACATCTGTTTTTTATCAGAGAACAGCAGACCTTGAAAACTTACAATACATAAGCCAAAATAGAGTCTACCAATCAAGTATGTGTCCTTCCAGATAGCTGAAAATTCCCTTGCTTTTTCAGTCCAGCGCAGGTGCCAAAGCAGATGTATGAAGATCCAGATAGGTCACCATGGCTGGTGGGTTGCATTTGTCTTGGTGGACTACTTGTGCAATAAGAGGGTGGAAGACATACCAAGATACATAATCCGTTTCAAGAAGAAAGACTTTCTAATACTAAATAGATGCTAATACCTCAAGTTTCTCTCTTATCTTGTGCTCCACAGAGCTTTCTACTTAACTGGCTTTCATAAACCATTCCTGTATTAGAAGGGTAAGAATTTAACTATGCATTCCAAAGCTATGGGAGATTCAGAGTCAGTGTTTTCAAGACATGTTTCCATTTTTTCCCTTTATGGTGAGTTTAATGGTAGTCTTCCTTCCTTCCTTCCTTCCTTCCTTCCTTCCTTCCTTCCTTCCTTCCTTCCTTCCTTCCTTCCTTAATTACTTAATTACTTAATTACTTAATTACTTACTTATTTTCAAGACTTTCTCCTTGAAAAGGACCCAAGGCAGCTTACAACAAAGAAAGGCAATATTTAAAGTTGAAAGTTGAAAACAATGAGCATATAATGGTGGTTAACATCATTAAAAGACAGTATTTAAACAATGAATGTTTAAACAAACAATGAATGTGAAGGCATTTTACATTATTAACAGGCATTATTAAGGCAAAGATAAATAAGTGTACAAAAAGTCACTCTGAGAAATGGAAAATACAAAAATGGAAAATGCAAGTATTACTAAAAATCTAGTCAAAGTAGTAACAATATACCTATAAAATCACACACAGATAGCTGGTTACGGGGGGGGGGGGCTTGCCTGAAGAGAAAGGCCTTTGCCTGCTTGCAGAAGGATAGCAAAGATGGGGCCAGTCTGGCCTCCAGTGGCAAGGAGTTCCAAAGTCTGGGAGGAGCAACAGAGGAGGCTCTCTCTTGTCTCCCCATCAGATGCACCTGTGAAAGATCATCTCCTAGTGATCTTAACACCTGAGCCAGCTCATAATGGGAGATATGGTCTTTGAGATAGCTTGGACCCAAGCCATTTAGGGCTTTATAGGTTAAGACAGTACTTTAAATTGTGCCTGGTAACTGATTGGTAGCCAGTGGAGCTGCTGTAACAGGCACAGTTATGTAATCCCTTTACCAGCCCCAATCAGCAATCTGGCTGCTGCATTTCGGACCCTCTGGAATTTCCTGACATTTTTCATTGGCATCCCCACATAGAGTGCATTACAGTAATCCAGCCAGGAAGTAACTAGGGTGTGTATCACAGTGGTCAGATCAGATCTCTCAAGAAACAGATGTAGCTGGCACACTAGTTTTAATTGTGCAAATGCACTCCTGGCCACCACCAAGACCTGGGCATGCAGATTCAGGGAAAAATCCAGGAGCATCCCCCAAGCTGCTCACCTGTTTTTTCCATGGGAGTGCAATCCCATCTGGTTCTGGCAGTATCCCTATTCCTTGATCTGCCTTTCAATTGACTAGGAGCACCTCTCTCTGTCTTGTCTGGATTAAGTTTCAATTTATTCACCCTCATCCACTCTATTACTGATACCAAACACTGATCTAGAGCCAAAGTAGCTTCCTCAGATTTAGGCAGCAAAGAGAGGTAGAGTTGGGTGTCAACCGCATACTGGTGACACTGAACCCCAACAATCTGAACAATCTCTCCCAGTGGTTTCATGTAGATATTAAATAACATAGGAGACAAAACAGAACCCTGAGAGACTCCACAGGTCAATGGTTTTGAATAGGAGTCCCCCAGCAACATCTTTTGAGTTCTCTCCTCCAGGGAGGACTGGAGCTACTGTAAAACAGTGCCCCCAAGTCCCATTCCAGAGAGGCAGGTCAGGAGGATACTGTGGTCAATAATATCGAAGGCTGCTGAGAGGTCTAGCAAAACCAACAGGGTCACAAATCCCCTATTCAGCTCCTGACATAGGTCATCCAGCAAGGTGACCAAATCAGTCTCTGTCCCATACCCAGGCCTGAAGCCAGATTGAAAAGGATCTAGATACTCTCTCTCTCTCATTCAGGGACCTCTGGAGCTGAGAGGCCACAACCTGCTCTAGTATCTTCCCTAAGAATGGGATATTAGATAGTGGTTGGTAATTATTCAGTATTGTGGGGTCCAAGAAATGCTTTTTAAATGGTGGTCTTACTATTGCCTCCTTTCAGCATGATGGGATCCTACCCTGTTGCAAGGAGGTGTTCACCACTCCGCGTACCCAGTCAACCAGTTCCTCTCCGGTGGCTTTTATTAATGAGGAAGGGCAAGGATCCGGCAGGCATGTAGTAGCCATCACCCCCCCCACACACACACACACGGGTTCCTGACCACATCATCAAGCTGCAGAAACTGGAACTCATCCATTAACACTGAAGTCGGGGGCAGAGTTTCATTCACAGGATCTGAAACAGTTACAGAATTCAAGTCAGAGCAATTTTGTCTACAAAATGTTGTGCAAATTCTTCACAGTGAGCTACAGTGTGGTCTGCATTATCTTCCTGAGGGCTAGCAGGTAGCAGGCCCCTGACCATTCGAAAAAGCTCTGCTGGGCGATTCCATGGAGATGCAATGGTGGCAGTTAAGAAGGACATATTTGCGGCTACCACTGCCATGGAACAGGCCTTCCAATGAGCCCTAGCTCTTTTTAATCAGATTTACTCTGGGTTTTCCATCATTGTTGCTCAAATCTACAGTCCACTTGTTTCATCTCCATCAACTCCCTGGTTAACCATAGGGCCAGTCCAGCTCTGCTTTGAAGGAGGAAATATTTCAGAGCAATTGTGTGATGGCTTTTGCCATTTCTGCATTCTAGAAATCAACCAGAAATTCAACAGGGTTTATTCAAAGGCTCTGAGTTCCAGACATGTGGAGTGCAATTCTTTTACACTGGGACAAGTCGCATCAAATTCAGTGGGGCTTCAGTGAATAATAATCCACAGAGATTGGCTATATATAATGAACTTGTGCTTCAGAATTTCAATTTTTAATTTCCTTCTTTCCTATTATTCCTTGATTTGCATTGTTTGCTATTTTGGGTGCACATTGTTTTGCCCCCACCTTCATATTTGTATTTATTAGTGATTTCCTTCCCCTTTTGAAAATGTATTAAATCTTGAGCATTGCTTTGAGTGACAAAGGAGGGAGAAAAGTGGAATAAACATATGAATAATTATAACCTTAATAGTTTATTTTATTTGTTTATTTTAGGACGTGACAGGGTGAGTCCTTCACTATGGATTTGCTTTCCATTAATTTTGTAACAGTGGACTCTTCAAGTATTTTAGACATACTGAATGAAATTCAGCAGTATACCTTATCCTGTATAAGACTGATGACAAAATCAAATTATTTCTGGTTTTTCAGAAATAAATTTTCTACCCCACCCAACAAAAATGATCCTTTAGGGTTCCTTATATCAAAGGTTGTCAACCCCTGGTCCGCGTCCCTGAGCTGGACAAGGCTGCAAAGACAGACCTCCCACCCCCAACACGCACTCCCCTCCCCACAGCTGCTTTGTGCAAATGCACGCATGCCAGCACCGGCATGAGTGCTCCCTCACCACTTCACACATGTGTCTGAGTGCCTGTGTGAAGAGGTGGGCGGGCACATGAGTGGGTGTGCAGGTGCCCCTGCACATACGCGAAGAAGTGGGGCAGTGCTCACGCCAGCTCTGGCGGGCAGGCAGGCGCTGCCCCACTGCTTCACACATGTACCTAAGAGTGCATACACACCACACGCACCTGCAGGGGGGCCCGCCTTCCTCGGAGGCTCAGCCGGTCCGCAGTCCCAAAACAGTTGGAGACCACTGCCTTATATCATAGAAAAGTCATTGGGGTCCACTGCTGGTAAAGTCATTTCAGCACTTTATGGAAATTAAAGACATGTCCTTTGTTCCCCAGGGCAGAAGGGATTCTACAGGAGTCTCAGGACCTTCAGAGGGGAGATCAGAAATTTTTGCTGCTGCTGCAGCCATCATCACCCTTACTCACTATAACCTATGGCAACAGGATTTCAGACACTTTCTGCATCATTCAAAGTTAGGATATACTAGTAAGGAAGAGAAAGTGTGTGTGTGTGTGTGTGTGTGTGTGTGTGTGTGTGTGTGTGTGAGAGAGAGAGAGAGAGAGAGAGAGAGATCTTTATGTTGCACTGAGCATAAAAATTGAAACATGAGTCTGAAATGACCTAATATTGCAGTGAATTTATTATTACAGTGGTGCCTCACTTAACAACGTTAATCCATTCCAGAAATAACATCGCTAAGTGATTTAATCGTTAAGCGATTTTTAAAAGCCCATAGAAATGCATTAAAACGCGTTTAATACGTTCCTATGGGCTTCAAAACTAACCTTAGGTGAAGATCCTCCATAGGGGTGGCCATTTTCGGTCCCTCTTAAGTGAGCAAAACAGCGGGGGGCCCATTTTGAAACCGCCGATCAGCTGCTTAAAAGCATTGCAAAAACGGGAAGGAGCAACGTTCGCGTCTGCTCTCCTTGTCGAGGGAGCCATTTCTCCTTCTCTCTCTTTTTTTCTCTCCCGCCCGGCTGCCTGAGCCCACCACTGCTTTCCTCAACCAAGTGTGTGTTTGCGCGCGCGCGCGTGTGTGTGAGCACGTTCCCCTTCCCCTCGCCCCAACGGAGCCCAAGACTGGAAGGCCGGGATTGGCCGCCCAGGGCCCCGAGCTCCGCCTCCTTGAGCCTGGCTTGGAAGAGAGCGAGAGAGCAAGAAGGAAGGGAAGGGAAAAAAAGACAGAAGGCAGGGGAGGCGAGGAGAAAAAAAAAGGAGAAAAGAGCGGGCGCTCCCTGTGCTGCCTAATCTGGAGCAGCAGCAGCAGGAGCCTGCTGGTTTGAGGAGGAGTCACCCCCGTAGCCCTCTCTGCTCCTTGGGCGCAAGGCAAGGCAGGCGTGTGTGTGTGTGTGTGTGTGTGTGTGTGTGTGTGTGTGTGTGTGTGGTGGAAGGCGGTGCTTCTTTCCCCGCTGCGGAGCAAAACTGCCATTTGGAGGGCGGGGGACGGAGGTGGCTGTATGGGGGGTTTGGAGTGGAGAGTCTTTGACACCCCCCGGCTCGGAGGGGCAGGAGGTGGACGTGTGGGTGTCCTGATGGCCCAAGTGGCCGCAGAGGCGCTCCTTGCGAGGAGGGGGGAGGACAGACTCCAGGCTAGAAGGCAAAAAGGGGAAGCCGGTGGAGGAGAGAGCGGCCGATGGTGGTGGTGGGGACTCCCAATGGAGGGTGGGCTTCCACGGGATCCCTTGGCCAGGATGAGAGACTCCCCCTTAGCTAGCCGCTGCTCTGCTCTCCTCCGGGTGGATCCTCCCACCTCCTCCCGGATGGACGTGCAAGGGTCGCTTTGCCATGATCACAAAGGGGCCATCGCTAACCGATCGCTCTGTCAGTGGCCAAAACCCCATCGCTAAGCGATTTCATCGTTAAATGGAGCGATCGGTAAGCGAGGCACCACTGTATATTGCATTCCAACTCATAGGTCAATTTGTCACCTCACAATTCTTTCTCCACTGAATTTATTCCAAATTAGTAATAATCATTTGCTGTCAAATCAATTCTTACTTATGGCAACCTCTTTTTCAGGGTGTTCTATGTAGAGAATACACAGAAGTGGTTTACAATTCCCTTCTTCTAGGGGGTGCCCTGGGACTCTGCAGCATGTCCAAGGCCACACAGACTTTCCTTTTTAATTTTAAAAAAATATTTTTAACTAATACAAAATACAAGATACAAAGTACCAACTATAATAATTGCGCTCCCCACCACCATCGGCACCTTCTGGAGAACTCTTCTTCTCATTGTCCTCCTTTCCAGAATTGCATTGATCCTTGTGTTGTGACTTTACCTTTTCCTCTTATTAACAGAAAATCAATAAATCTACCCCATATAAAAAGTCTTCTTTTTAATCTCCCCTTTCTTAACTTTTAGAATACAAGTCAATTTATCATTTACAGCAAGATTCCAAAAGTCATAGTGCCATTCTTCCAATTCAAATTCATATTTAGATTTCTAATTCCTAGCTATAATTAATTTTGCAGCAAACAATAGATTAGTAAGCAATTCTGTAGTTGTAACATCATAATCGTCAGTATCAAATATGGATAACAAAACCATTTCTGGATTCAACTTTATATCTCTATCAAAAAATCTCTTAATTCCTTAGTAATTGGTCTCCAAAATTTTTGTACCCTTTCACACTCCCACCACAAACGAAAATATGTACCAATTTCATTATCACATTTCCAACAGACATTTGAGTACAGTATTTAATATTTACTTTACTCAATTTAAAACAAGGTAAAGATTCCCCTTGACAATTTGTCCAGTCATGTCCAACTCTAGGTGGTGGTGCTCATCTCTGTTTTCAACTCATAGAGCTAGCGCTTGTCAAAAAGACAATCCTCCATAGTGACGTGGTCAGCGTGACTAGACACGGAACACTGTTTACCTTCCCACCAAGGTGGTACCTATTTATCTACTCGCATATACATGCTTTCAAACTGCTAGGTTGGCGGGAGCTGGGACAAGCGACGGACACTCACTCAGTCGCGTGGATTTGATCTTACGACTGCAGGTCTTCTGACCTTGCAGCACAGAGGCTTCAGCGATTTAAACTGCAGCGCCACCATGTCCCTTTTTGGGACTGTTACTCAATTTAACTGGTGTTAAATACCATCTTAAAACCATTTTATAGAAAGAGTTTTTTTATACTAACTGACATACATTTTAAAATCCTCATTTTCCATATCATTTCCCAATCTTCTTGTTTTATTTCTTTTTTAAAGTCTTGCTCCCATACTTGTTTCAGTCCTTCACCCTCAGTCTCATCTTCCTCTAACTCCAAAATTATTTGATATGTTTTACTTACTACACCTTTCACTGAATCATCCTTTTGTATATCTTCATTGTTAAAAGGAATTGTTCATATTTTGTATATTCTCTACATTTATTATTATTCTTTATCCATTGTTTAGTCCATTTCTCTAACTGGTCATAGTTTAACCAAGTTAAATCCTTACTTTGAAGAATTTGTTTCATTTCTTCAATTTCATTTTTTCCATCCAGTCTTTTAATCTACTCACCTGCTTCACCCTAAATAATTTTTCAAGAGCTTTCAGATTAGCAGAAAAATTTTCTATTTCAGTTGCTAACTTTAATGTTGAATTTGGGGGGGGGGGCATAGACTTTTTTATATTTTTATATTTATACGATACATTTAGCATAGTCTTTAAATAGGGGTTGTTAATCTTACTTAATTTTGTTTTTTTTTAACAGTCCCAAATAAATATTTTTCAATATTATCTTCTAACTCTAATGATTCCATTTCCCACCAAATTAACCTTTCTGGATTATATATGATTTCCCCAATAAAACTTAATTGATTGGCTACATAATAATTTTTAACATTGGGTAATCCTATGCCTCTTTTTTTTTTTTTTTTGCACCTTGTAGAAATACTTTTATTTATTCTAGCTATTTTACCTTTGTTATTATATCTGTTAATTCCTTGCCATAACTTAAAATCATGTTCTAATAATTGTAACATCATAAATAAAAAAATAATCTTTGGCAAAATTTTCATTTTCATCAAGGCAATCCTTCCAAACTAAGAAAGTTTCAAATTAGAATATTGTTGTAACTTATTTGTAATATCCTTTTTTATTTTATTATAATTATGTTCTTTTATTTTCTATCCATATTCTCTAAGGGGTTACTAATTGTTAATAATGAATCATCTGCAAATAGATTAATCTTTATTTTGTTATTCCTACTACACCTTTAATTAAATTATCATTCCTAATTGCATTCACTAACATTTCAGTAACCAAACTGAATAAAACTGGACAAAGGGGACAACCTTGTCTTGTACCTTGACTTAAAGATATCTGTTCTGTTATTCTATCATTAACTATTATTGCAGAAGTATTATCAAAATATAACTGATCTATCACACAGACTATCCTGAAGAGAAAGGTCTCTTCATTTTTGTGGAAGGACAGCAAAGATGGGGACTGTCTGGCCTCCTGTGGGACAGAGTTCCAAAGTCTGAGACCAGCAACAGAGAAGATCCTTTACTGTGTACCCACCAAACTCACATGCACATTTCTGTGAAGATAGAGATTTTTTAGCACTTGTAGTAGAGATTTTTGTAATCTATAGTACAAGTGCTAAAAATAAGATGATGCTGGTATTTTTTTTCTTTTAAAAATTATTAGAGATCACAAGAGACATTCACTGTACAGCTTCATTTGTTGAAACTGGCTAGCAATAGTCTTTGTACCTCCACTCCTTTGGATATATTGTGACAGATATACAATAAAGTTGATTCTCTTCATTTCCTCACATGCAGGATTGGAACAGCCTCTTGTTGATCTCATAAGGCTTTCAACCCCAGACTGGGATGTAAATTCTTGCTTATCTCATCCTTGCATGGAATTGTAACATTCTTCTCTCCTAATGTATGAGAATGGAAAGGAATTTCTTGGTGTTCTTGGTAGACTTGTCACTTTGGTAAGAATAGTATTTAGCACAGAATTTTTTTTTCTATTTCAACCCACATAACATTGTGCACTGCTCAGGAACAAAAGGAGAGGGAGTAAAGAGCACGAAGAATACATGAATGAGGCTTCACTCTTCTGTTTTATATAAAAATGGGAAGCATTAGATAAGTTGGTTAGAACTATTCTAATGATGAACCATTCCTTCTGTGCTTATGTACCACTCTCTGGGTTCCAAGGAAATATCTTTTTTAAAATGGGTATTGCAAATACAGTGGTTTACAAAAACGTCAACAGTAATAGAACATCAACGCAACTGAACCCAACAAGTTGTTGATTCCTAAGGTCCACTCACCAATACAGTGCCAAAGCAAGAGTTGTTTGTAGGAAAAGTGAGGTTTGTAAATGTCTTGAAAACAAAATTGGTCCCAGATATCTTTATTGTCCAAGGTAGGAGATCCACAAAAATACATGATATCACTACATGGATTTACTGAAATTTTGAATCACAGGCCTGTCTTATAATTTCCCATTGGTCTGAACCAAAGTGTCCACAAAGGTTACACTTGGGCTCTGCGTTTATGTATGTGTGCTTTGTTTCTTGAAGGAAATGGGGTAGTACAGACATGTTAATAAAATTACGAGACCTGAAGTGTGGGGCAGAGCTCATGGAGTTGATTAGCCTTCCTCCCTGTCTCTTCTTATGACCACCATTCAGCAGGCCACAGTGAGCTTTCTTTTGTTATCATTAAATAAAGTAAATGGCATATTGAAATAGCAATGTATCAACATAGCATAGTATTAGAATTCTGCTATGTCAGTTAGGGACATATTAAAACAAAGAAGATGAAAATGAAGGAGGGGGTTTCTCTGTACTTCCCTTTAATGCCACAACATGCCAATTATGTCACAGGGTTGTCAACTTGAATACTGCTGCCCACAGCTCTATTTGGGTATGAACTAACCATCCACAACTGGATAAACAGAAGTCCATTGAATCATACACCCAACATTTTTTTAAAAAATAGAATCCCTAGCACTGTGCCAGAAAAGAGTTGGATAGCTCTTAAAGAGGCAGAAAGGGTTGATCTACGTAGAAACATGTGGAAATTCTAAATTGAATCAAACCAAACAGCACCAACTGAAATCCAAATATTGATCTGTATACCAGCCCTAAGCACGTCCAGGCTCAGTAAATAGGGACACATCGTTCAAATCATCTCTTGAGACATTAAAAGCTTTCAAAGTCCTTTTATTTCTAACTTTAAAAAAAAAATTCTGCAAAACAAATTGGGTAGCAGAAAACAAAACAAGAGAAACAGGAACAAGAGCCTTTCTGAATCCCCTTTGACCCCCACCCTCTTATTCTCTTTCATCCTTTCCATTATTTTTCACATGAAGCCCACAGACAGATGAAGTCAATGAAATTCATTCCTGTCATCATTTGTATTTCATCTGGGAACTTTGTTTAATTCTCCTTGTGCACATTTAACAAGCCATTTACCTCATTCCTGCACTCAGAATGTGTTATCTGCATAGTACAAACTCAAGTACAGTAATGAGTGCTAACAGACATGGAAGCTCAAATGAGGCCACTGAGAAACAAGAGGAAGGGATCTTCATGCTTGAGGGGATTTGAAGGTTTGCAGAAGCCAAATAAAAAGGGAGAAAGGAAATATTTTCCAAAACTGAGCTACCACAGATTCAAAATGTTGAATTTCTGTTGAAAAACAACAGTGGGAAACAAGATTGGAATATTGTGATGCAGAGCATGGCTGAATGACTTGTACCCTAAATAGGATTGGGAGCAATATTATTAGTAGGAGAAAATGTACAACAACATTTTGTTATAGACTTCATTTATATACGTTTTTAAATCCTTAGTGTACAGGTCAATGTATGGTTTTTTGACTGGCAGCATAGAAATAAAATTACATCTATAATGTAATAGTCCAACCTGCCCACTCCCCTTTTGCACTTTATTTTCTGTCAGTGTTTATTTGTCAGTTATTCAAAAATAGTTCTGGGCAAACATCCTTTGGCTATAATAATAAGGCAAAAATGTCACTAGAGTGTTTTGAATGTTGTCAAAAGTGTCAGACAAGGGCATTTGAGTTGCCACCTAGAAAGACACTTTAAAAGGCTGATTTTGACAAGGGTAATGTATGTTTTACACAAAGTTATATTTACCATCCATTGTTAAATGCAGGAACAACCACTTTTTCTTCACCAGTAAAAGTGATAATCAAATATTACTATTTTTCTGGCTGACTGTAATGATGAGCAGTCCCTTCCTTTACACTGTAATAATGCAGAATAAAAATCCTAATAACTTTGGTGAATAACAAAAAATTCAAGGTCTGGATAAGATCTAACTGACTTCAGTTCCTGAAGGTTTCTCTCCTACCTGCCAATCTGACATCTTGTAGGTGTTAAAAACTTAATCCACATTCTGGATAGGACCTGGTTCAGATCAGATTCTGCAGACCTCCCTGTCTTCTCTCAAATTGACTGAGGCAAAGTGGGCTAATGATAAAGGCTTCAGTGACTGCTGCATTATGGCTAGTGCCACTACCGCTGTTTTTCCACTTAGTATCAACCTAATTTTTCCACTGTGGAAACATCAAGTCAGTTTCTAACTGCTTGCTCCTTATATTAATAAAAGGCATTGTTGTTGTTGCCGTTGCTGCTGTTACTACTACTACTATGAAGCAACAGCAGCAGAATACACACTTGGGTTTTCGTTTAAAACTTATATCCATTATATAATACCAGTCATGTTTTTTATAATTTTATTGACTGTGTCTGATATTTTTGAATAAAATTAATAGCAACCTTAGAACTGCAGAGCTGGAAGAAATTCTATGAGTTAAGTCCAGCCCCTGTCAAAGAGGCACAGCAGAAAATCAAACTCCCAACCTCTGGCTCCACAGCCAGGCACTATCCATACTTTTTGAGTATGTACCTCTCTCTTGCCTATAGCTTTTCCTGGAGTACATTATCTGCTCTTTCTCCTCTCATTTAACCCACATGGCCCCATTTCTTCTCCTGGCCTAGTGGTGTAACCATAGAGATTTCTGGACATGCTCAGGGACACAGAGTTGATAAAGGAAATATAAAACAAACATGGACAATGAGCAAATATGGGACTAGCAACAAATCATGATTTGATTAGACCACATTGTTGTGGGCTTTCCATTTACTTGTGCATGAAGGGAAGAAATTTAAGTATCCTTTCTCAAATTGCTAAGTTGCAATTTCTATTTTCATCAGAATATAGAAAACTATGGTCTATTCAAAAGAAGGTCAGTTACTTGAGATCTTACTAAAGATACAGTACTTGCTAGAGATCATGGACTAACAGAAATGGTCACTGTTCTACTTCAAAAGCAAAAGTTCTTTGTTGAATTTCAAGGGAGGCACAGCCACTGGAAAAATCAAAGGAATTGCCTCCCATAGGGTAGTGTCCTTGTACAATAACTTTTTGACATTTACACAAATGATCAACTGAATTTCACATGCTCCAGTATTTTCATTTATGCTGATGATCTTGCCTTGACAGTCCAGTGGGAACCTTTGAGTCCATCAAATTCCATAGAAGATTTTTCTTTATATTATAAAAACAACCAGCTGAAACCAAACCCTTTAAAAATATAGGTCTTTGTCCACTTAAACAGAAAAGAAGAGAGGAAGCTCCATGTTAGCTGGGAAGGCAAGATTTTGTAACAATTTTGTAACATAGCTGTATTCCAAAGTATTTGAATGTCACTCTGGATCAAACCTGACCTACCCCCCCTAAAAAAAAAAGAATTGTCTAAACATCAAACAGAAAGTTGCTGCCAGAAATAACATACCGCATTTTTCCATGTATAAGACTATACTTTTGTCTAAATTCTTTAGACTATAAATTGAGGGTCATCTTATACATGGAAGTAAGCTGTGGGGAGAGAAAAAATAGCTGCAGTGCTTTGATGCCTTTCCCCCTACACTTGCTAAGCCCCACTTAGATTTCTTCATTTTGGGTTAGAAAAGTGGGGGTGTCTTATACATGGGGGCATCTTATAAACAGAGAAATATGGTACTTAAGAAATTGCCTGGGTCAGATTCGGGTTCACACTGACAAACAATGAGAAAACCAGCTTTGTCCATTTGCTACTTCACAACAGAATGTGCTAATGCTGTATGCCATAAGTCCACACATGCCAAACAAATGGGTATAGCTGTTAATGAATCATACAGGATTATTACTCACTCCCAGAAACCTACCCTCACTGAAAATCTCTATTATTTGGCTGCCATTGCACTTCTGGAAGTATGTTACAAGGTGCTAGGAAATAATGAATGAAATACAATAATACATCACGCAACCATAAATTATAAATGCCAACATGCTAATGAAGAAGGCACAGAAGAGGCTGTATTTCCTGAGAATGCTCGGCAAGTTAAATTTATCTCAGCATTTACTTCTGTCATACTATCGTAGCACCATTGAGAGTGTCCTTACCTATGGCATTCTGGCATGGTTTGGGAGTAGCTCTGTAGCGGACAAAAAAGCTCTACAGCAGTGGTGTCGAACTGTGGCCCTCCAGATGTTCTTGGACTTCAACTCCCAGAAGCCTTCACCACCACCTCTGCTGGCCAGGATTTCTGGGAGTTGAAGGCCAAGAACATCTGGAGGGCCACAGTTCGACACCACTGCTCTACAGAGAACCATTAAAATTGCCCAGAATATCATCGGGCTCCAGCTACCAACCCTGGATGACATCTTCACATCCCGCTGTCCAAGGAAATCACATAGCATCCTGAGAGACTCTTCCCATCCTGCTTATAACTTTTTTGAACTGTTACCATCTGGCAGAAGATATAGAACAATGAAGACTCGGACCACACGTTTTCTCAATAGTTTTTATCCCAGAGCTATAATTGCAATTAATAATGAGCTTAAAGACCACCAGCAGTGAATAATTAGTTGGACTGTGTTACTTGGCCTGCGGTGTAGATGTTCGTATTTTTAGTGGGGGACTTTTAGTGGGTGGGGAGTGTTTGGGGAATTTTATGTGTGTGTATGTGTCTGGTCTCTGGGTGTCTGTGAATTTTGTTGTATGTGTATATACTTACAATGACAATAAATTATTATTATTATTATTATTATTAACCATCCACTTCATGTATACCAGCCTTCTAGACAGTGGCCAAAATCAAGGAAACATTTTCTGCACACATCTCAGGCTCTAAATATTAAACCAGAAAAGGCTAAGCTAAAACTATGGAGTTCAAAAACAACATACCTTGTCAAATAGATAGATGCTGAAGAGTGTCTCCCACCAGGACAAAATTCTGGCTGGACTATCTGGAAGTCACTTAATAGACTTCAAAGTGAAGTAGGAAGATCAAAGAATAATCAAGCAAAATGGGGCTGCTTGAATACAGGACAAATTTTCTGTGAATATGGAGAAATTCAATCAATGTAGCATTCATGTGCATGCAATTTATGCCCCACTATGTATACTAAAGAAGATCTACTAAATGTCTGAGATAATGCTGTTAAAGTAGCCTGCTTCTAGTCAAAAATAGTCCAGCCATTTCAACATTTAAATTTGTTTGAACATTATATTTCATATATGTCCATAATTTTAAATTGTGCAATGCTCTGATACGAGTAAAGAAAGTTGAGAGTGTTCAGTGAGTGCTTCCACTTTCCTTTGAAACTGTCACTTCAGAGACAGAGCCTTTGAAATTCTACTCTATGAAACTTCCCTTTGCCCATTCTAACTGAAAGTTAGTTGTTGGAATAGTTAACACCGTCTTTTGCCCAGATTCTTGCCTAGGCCCTTAATCATATTCCAAGAATGCCTGTGCATTTTGCTGATTAGAATACAAAAAATGTAATAATCCTTGAACAGTAAGGGCTCATGTTGCAGTTTCACACCTCATGAAATGTGTCAGTTTAAGATATGAGACAAATGTAACTTCTAGCCCCTCTCTTTTTCCTTTCTCTCAGATTTTTTGCAAAGCAGTGTGACTTCACGGTAGCCTTATCTCTCATTACTTTGGATACAATGTGGTATTCATCAGAAATGAATATGAGACATGATTTCTTTAAGAGTTAACAAGCTTTCTCTTGGCAATAGCCCCCACCCCTTCCATTTTATACTGTAAGTGAATATAATGCAACCCTTCCTAATCACTTTTAAGCAGCACAGCACATTTGTACAGTGTGTGTTGTCACTGAGCAAATAGTTACTGATAATTAATAACAGTGTGCTGTCAAGTCAGTTCTGATATATGGCAGGGTTTTCTAGGGATAAAATGCTCAGAGGTGATTTGCCGGTTCTTCCTTCTGGTGATGCTCTGGGACTGTACTGGTTGCCCAAGACTACACAGTAGCAGGACTCTTAACCATATAAGCCACATAGGCTGCAGGTGATCTCAGGTGGCCCTTCTTTGGAGAGTTACCATGTGGATCTCAGTTTCTAGGCCCTGGTTCCACAGTCAGGTGCTCCAACCATCTAAGCTAAGTCTGGATGTGGAAGAATCCTGAGGCTGTGGTGTTTATCTGAGAGAAAGAGAACACTGTTAGTAAATTCTCATGACTACAGACCAGAGTCCGGGCTCTAATCTGTTACTCCTTTCCTCATCAATGGGAAGTGAGAGATCACAAGGTCAGAGTGTCTTTTTGATAAATAATGAGGGGCAATGACATCACCTGCCAAGTACTTCTGACCCAATATCCTCACAGTAGCTAAGGCAAGAATGACGTTTCTGAACAATGGTATATGGTTATGAGCAAAACTAAAATACTAGGGACTGTTTTGACCCTGAAAGGGCCATTAAACCCATTATTTGTCTGAAAAACCTGCTCCTGGTAGAGATGAGTACTGATAGAACTGGTTTGTTGATATGGGTTAGCACAGCTGTCTTTTTTCAGATTCTCTCTGGTGGATGAAGGACACAGCTGTCATGAAGAATGCCTTCACTTTGAAATTTGCCACTGTCCCACAGGTCCTTTTCCCATGCGAAATCAAATATGGCAAGTTGTTGAGGCTGACATAGTCTAGGCACAAGTTTTAGTCCAATTAAATGATTGGAAATATATCTTATCTCTTTTGGATAAATTATTTCTAAAGCTGCCCTTAAAGCTCAGACTAGAACCCATACACTGACATCAGGGTTAACAGCTTTGACTGCACAGGTTTCTAATGTTTACTATACAAGTGTTCTGTTCAGTAAATGGGGGGGGTATTTAGTTTGATGCTTTTAGAAACTAATATAGCTTCATTAACATACAGATTGTCTGCTGAAGCACTCCTATATAGCTGTCCCAAGACATTTTGCTGCTTGAGGTAAAGGACAAGATAGTCTCCCACCAATGTTTATGTACAGAATTGTGTATATTGTGCATATGGATTGGCAGTTGGATCTTCCTTAAGAGCTGGCGATGAAGTGACATTTTTTCACCACATTTGAAGCAGCAGGCTAATCTCAGCTCTCCAAGGAAAGAAAAAGCTGGAGAATAAGTGAGGATCAGCCAGGGGCTTCACATAGCTGCCCCTAGCATGTATCACCTGATGAAGTAGCCTCACTCTTTCTAATGATAGAGCCATCCTTGTACTCCCAGCACATGTCTTGGTAGGGCATGGCAAAGTTTCTTCAGGCGATCAATATGGATTAAACCATGCTGAAAAGTTCTCCCTTTTGATGTTGTCTTCTCTGGAGGTATGAAAGCTAGGAGGCAAGAAAGTGATCAGTCAGCTAATATCATGGGTCTCTTCAGTTGCCTGACATTTGTAGACTTCATTAACACGCTGGCTGAAATACTGGTGTGCAGTTAAACAAAATGTGTGACTTTTGGAAGGAAATTACTTTAAGTTAAGAAACCTGCATAAGCATCTCTTGCACACCAAACTATGCAGCTTCCTGCACAACAGATAATGCTTACAGAGATTTCTTAAATTAAATTTTCTTTGAAAACTTATCAACTTTTAGTAACTGCACAACATGGTTTCAGCCTTTATTTCAACCACGGAGGTAACATGAAGGGGCCTAAACTTTGGAACATATTTCTCTTCCTGTTTAGTGGGGTGGGAAAACCACACATTGTCTAACAATGATGGTGCAAAAAAAAAATTATATGAAAATATTTTCATTGTGGAAAAGCATGATGTGATGTTGTGTCAATAATCTGATGACTTTGCTTGGTGAAGTCATGTGGAGAATGGCAGATGGTGAGGCTAAATATCAATACTTTTCAGTGCTGAAGAAAATGTCACATAAATGCAAGAGCAGGCAACACCTTTATGAGATCAAATCTTGAGTCTGTCATTGATTAAAGTTATGTGGCAAAGCTTGTCCCTCTGAATGATTTCTGTATTATGCTATATGCCATATGCCTGTCAACTAGAATTTCCATAAATCTGGTGTTTTTCTTTTTAAATGCCAATGAAAGAATTGTGAAAACATAAAAGATTTCAGGAGGGATGCTTTATTATATAGTGATGCCCAACTGTATTGCTGCGGTAAGATCATTTATAGAGGAGTGAAATAAAGATGCACATAATATTTATCTAGCATGTGCAAGTAGACCATGCATTTCACATGCATATCCCATTATTGGGACCTTGCAGTGGAGTGGGGTAGGAAGCAGAAGCAAACATCACTTGAGGCTTATGTTCGGATGAGAGGTCCATTGCTGACCTTTGGGATCCCTGCTATTGCTTCTATAGCCCTTGCTGTTGTCACAGTGCCTTCTCCATGAGCAAGCAGGGAGGGATGTGAAGAGACTATTTCCACATGACTTCTCCTGTTCCTTCTCAGGATGATGCCGGTTGGGTTCTGGAGAGGCAATTACATGACTGGTGGCAACAGTAGTGAGGACCAGGGAGAGAGCTGCTCTCAACAAGGGATGCCTGATGAGGGCACCTTGCCCAAAGGCCCTCCAAAAACTTTAAAGTCAGCATTATGGTATTTATTCGAATGATAATCAGCCTCAGAGTAAATCCATTGAAATCAATGAGACTTCCAACTAAATCTGTTTTATTTATTTTAAAAGCTGAATAAATCAGATTAAACGCTCACAGAGCCTAGCAATTCTAAAATAAAACAAACTTCCCCATACAATACATTAAAAATAGCAATAGGTCAAATAGGGATAGATGTGCGGTCAGTTCTAAGTTGGGTGTGGCTTCCCTGACCCCAGGCCACACACACTCTTGGTCACTGAAATGCATCATTTTGATGCTATAGTAATTTTGGGAATGTGAGTAAACAACCCTGGGAATGCTTACTCCAAAGTCCCTTGATTTGATTGAGCATAGTTCCTACGTACTTGCACGTAGAATCACAGATTTAATTAAAAATAAGTTTGGCAGGTCCTTGGAGTAAGGCAACATCCAATTTATCAAACAAGCAGCAATGAAAATCAGTACCTCTCAAAAGTTCATGTCACATTAATATTTATACCACGTACAAAATTAGCAGTATTCCATTTGCCGATACATGTACTGCCATCCATTATGGTGACAAATTAAAGCGATAAAAATGGACATAAACTGGAGCTAAATGTTGTTTTGCTGCACAAGAGATCACAGAAGCATAACTTAAAAGAGTGTTGAATTTTGCCATTTTGCAGATGAATTCAAGTTCTTTATGAAAAGGCTGCCCATGAACTATTTCCTCAACACATCTGCCATAATGCACTTGTGGACAATGGATTCAAATTTTCAGCATCGCTATGAGCAACTGGAAACCAGCATGAAACAACTGTTCCTTAAGGCACAGAAAATTGTTCATAAGCTCTTTAGCCTTAGTAAGAGGTGCCATAAACAGCCACTGATCAGCTTGCCGAGGCAAAGGTAAGAAACAAATAAAAAATGCAACCAACAGAGTATAGTAATTCCCAAATGAGTCCTGTGGATAGCTTGTGGAAATGATAGAAAGGGGTGGGGGTGGGCAGAGCCATAGGTGACGTCAGTGCTGACACCTACTGCAGAATCACAAAGTATGGACATGATTATTTTGGAATATCTTAAACATTTAGGCATAACTGACCAAGAATACTCTTGTGACACTGGAAGATAACTGACATGGATGGTGGTGGCAGTATGGTCTCATATTATTCCTTTGTCCTGAGGGCATGTGACACATGTTGCCTATCCCTACCTGAGCAGCTGCATTCTTCTGGCCATGGCTATGTTCCTGCTAGATAGTGGTGTGAAGTGAGAAAAATCAGAAAAAGACAATGTTACTACATGCATCAGTAGTCCAAGCAGGGGTCTACAGGTTTGCACTGACTTCCCTGGACGATCTAAAAATTGACATCAGCAGCACCACCCATTGGATTGTGCTGCCTACAGGCACTCTGCTTCCTTTTCCCGACAGAAAAATTATTTGGGATAAGGACACAGGACTCTGCTATTGAAAAGTGAACCACACATGTTTAGAAAGCACAGCCTTTTCTCTTCCCTCTACCTGGTCTGTCGAAAGGGATAGGGAGCACCTCTCCCTGGCTGCTTTTCACAAGCCACAGCAGAAAAGGCCAGCAGTGGGGAGGGGGCAGCTTGCCTGCATTGTCATGGCACTTTGCTCTCACTATGCATATGCCTAACAATTGCTAGCTCCCCCTCGCTCCAATGTTTGGAGCTGAAGAAGATATGAAAGACCCTATGCAACTGCTTGGATCATTCCTGCCCAGTCTTTCCATCTTCAGTTGTTGTTGTTTAGTTGTTTAGTCATGTCCGAGTCTTTGTGACCCCATGGACCAGAGCATGCCAGGCCCTCCTGTCTTCCACTACAGAGCTGGTAGGAATTCCAGCAGCTTGCTGGTAGTTAGTAACACACTGGCTGTGGTGAGTGTAACAAACAGATGTGAGCCACAATCTAATACCTTATTATATGGAGGAGAGGTATTCAATGGAACTAAAGAGCCCTTGGGTCCTGTGAGAGGGTGAGGTTTAACTCAAATATATTCATAAGTAAGATGAGAAGAATATCATTTTCAGTTGCATCCATGAAAGGATAAAGGTAAAGGTTCGCCTTGACAATTGTCCAATCATGTCTGACTCTAGGGGGCGGTGCTCAGGCCCGTTTCGAAGCCATAGAGCCAGCGTTTGTCCATAGACAGTTTCTGTGGTCATGTGGCCAGTGCGACTAGACACGGAATGCTGTTACCTTCCCACTGAGGTGGTACCTATTTATCTACTTGCACTTGCATGCCTTAAAACTGCTAGTTTGGCAGGAGCTGGGACAAGATCGAATCCACTCCGTCATGTGGATTCGATCTTATGACTGCTGGTCTTCCAATCTTACAGCACAGAGGCTTCTGCGGTTTAACCCACAGTGCCACCACGTTCCTGGGTAGCATGACATCTAGTTCTACTCTTTCATACATATTGATTGGAATCCTGTTCCTTGGCATGTTCATTCTAGTCACACTAGAGTAAGCCTGCACTAAAGTAGCCAGTGGGGATTTGGTGAGTATACCCCCCCATATGCTGCTCCATGTAGTCACCCCAAGAAATGGCCAAAAGTCATTCACAAGAGGCAGGGCCTTCTTTGCAGTGGCACCAATGTTATGGAATCAGCTCCCAGAAGAGTTATGCCAAGGTCCCTCCATGCTTTCATTCAGGAGGCAACTGAAAACACTACTTTTCAGGGAGTTCTTTCACACCAAACTTGGGTGAATGTCTGCCTTCTGTCCTGCTATTATTGGAAATTTTTATTTTTGGTGCCATTTGGTTTAATTCTACCCTGTTTCCCCGAAAATAAGACCTAACCTGAAAATAAGCCCTAGTATGATTTTTCAGGATGCTCCTAATATAAGCCCTACCCCCAAAATAAGCCCCAGTTAAGTTAAACCCCACTCTCCACTGTTGTGCAGCATTGTGCGGCAACCAAAAGAAGATGACATGACTATAAAATAAAACATACCCTGGAAATAAGCCCTAATGTGTTTCTTGGAGCAAAAATTAATATAAGACCCTGTCTTATTTTCAGGGAAACACAGTATTTGCTGTTTGTGTTTTAATTTTACTGTTCATTTTTATGTTCATACATGTTTTAGCTTGTTGCAAACCACCCAGAATAGTGCTTTTGTGCTAATGGGGCTGTATAAAATTAAACAAAATTAAATTCCATTGATTCAAATGGACCTATTCAAGTGGTGACTTGCAGATATTCCATTAGTTACAATTCACCAAATTATATGATTGTTGCTCTTGCAGTGGTTGTGTGTGCCTCCTTAGTTTAGATCAGATCTGGGAACACTGCATTGTAAAAGACATATGTTGTATTACTCATTACAGGAAAGTTAATAGGTGTCAGTCATTACAGAGAAGTAATTTAGGTTTCATTCATTATCTCTAAAAAGTAACTTTGCAAATGTTAGTTAGATTACTAATTGCTCAAAATAGCTGTCTTACAGGTGTGTTGTTCTTTCTACATTTCTGCTGTTAACAAATCTGTGTCAGATGAACACATTGTTAACTTTCCCTTGGTAGTCCTTTCACATCATACTCGGAGATGGTGTGATCCATAATATAATGATATCATCTTGATGAGAAAATAGCCTGAAAATGTAACACTTTTCGACAACTGAAATGAAGTAGGTGGGGATGGGAAAAAAGGTCAGAATAAGACACTGCAATCTGGAAGGCTCTCCTAAACACTTTGGAGGAAAACCAGAATATAAGGTTGCATTCTTATGTATGCTTGCCTGGCAGAATGTCTCACTTAAACTCAGTTATAATATGCCCATGCAATGATTTAATATATCCAAAGTGCTCATTAATATGGGATGTGTGTGTTTAGTCGTTTAGTCGTGTCCGACTCTTCGTGACCCCATGGACCAGAGCACACCAGGCCCTCCTGTCTTCTACTGCCTCCCGGAGTTGTGTCAGGTTCATGTTGGTTGCTTCGCAGACACCAGCCATCTCGTCCTCTGTCGTCCCCTTCTCCTCTTGCCGTCACACTTTCCTAACATCAAGGTCTTTTCCAAGGAGTCTTCTCTTCTCATGAGATGGCCAAAGTACTGGAGCCTCAGCTTCAGGATCTGTCCTTCCAGTGAGCACTCAGGGTTGATTTCCTTTAGAACTGATAGGTTTGTTCTCCTTGCAGTCCAGGGAATTCTCAAGAGCCTCCTCCAGCACCACAATTCAAAGGCATCAATTCTTCGGCGGTCAGCTTTCTTTATGGTCCAGCTCTCACTTCCATACATCACAACAGGAAAAACCATAGCTTTGACTATTCGGACTTTTGTTGGCAAGGTGATGTCTCTGCTTTTCAAGATGCTGTCAAGATTTGTCATCGCTTTCCTCCCAAGAAGAAGGCGTCTATTAATTTCAGGGCTGCTGTCTCCATCTGCAGTGATCATGGAGCCCAGGAAGATAAAATTTGACACTGCCTCCATATCTTCCCCTTCTATTTCCCAGGAGGTGATGGGACCAGTGGCCATGATCTTAGTTTTTTTGATGTTGAGTTTCAGACCGTTTTTTGCACTCTCCTCTTTCACTCTCATTACAAGGTTCTTTAATTCCTCCTCACTTTCTGCCATCAGAGTGGTATCATCTGCATATCGGAGGTTGTTGATGTTTCTTCCGGCAATCTTAATTCCGGCTTGGGTTTCTTCCAGTCCAGCCTTCCGCATGATGTATTCTGCATATAAGTTAAATAAGCTGGGGGACAGTATACAGCCTTGCCGTACTCCTTTCCCAATTTTGAACCACTCAGTTGTTCCATGACCAGTTCTGACTGTTGCTTCCTGTCCCACATATAGGTTTCTCAGGAGACAGATAAAGTGGTCAGGCACTCCGATTTCTTTAAGAACTTGCCATAGTTTGCTGTGGTCCACACAGTCAAAGGCTTTCGCATAGTCAATGAAGCAGAAGTAGATATTTTTCTGGAACTCTCTGGCTTTCTCCATAATCCAGCGCAAGTTAGCAATTTGGTCTCGAGTTCCTCTGCCTCTTCGGAATCCAGCTTGTACTTCTGGGAGTTCTCGGTCCACATACTGCTGAAGCCTACCTTGGAGGATTTTGAGCATAACCTTGCTAGCATGTGAAATGAGTGCAATTGTACGGTAGTTGGAGCATTCTTCGGCAATGGCCTTCTTTGGGATTGGGATGTAGACTAGTCTTTTCCAATCCTCTGGCCACTGTTGAGTTTTGCAAACTTGCTGGCATATTGAATGTAGCACCTTAACAGCATCATCTTTTAAGATTTTAAATAGTTCAACTGGAATGCCATCACCTCCACTCGCCTTGTTGTTAGCCAGGCTTTCTAAGGCCCACTTGACTTCGCTCTCCAGGATGTCTGGCTCAAGGTCAGCAACTACATTGTCTGGGTTGTCCGGGATATCCAAATCTTTCTGATATAATTCCTCTGTGTATTCTTGCCACCTCTTCTTGACGTCTTCTGCTTCTGTTAGGTCCCTCCCATTTTTGTCTTTTATCATGTTCATCTTTGCGCAAAATGTTCCTCTAGTATCTCCAATTTTCCTGAACAGATCTCTGGTCTTTCCTTTTCTGTTATCTTCCTCTATTTCTTTGTATTGTTCATTTAATATGGGATATCCTGAAGGAAATTAAGTCTGATTGTAAAATATATTATCAGCAATAATATAATGGTCCAAAAGGTAGCTAATTTTGGTTACCCAGTTCTGTTTTTTTTTTTTTTTTTTAAGCGATTAAATTACCATTTTAGGCTTAGGGAGTACATAGTACTGAATTAAAGAAAACACAAGCCATCAACACCAAAAGGTGTGCTTTAGAAAATCAAGATGACATGGACATTTTAAAAGTGTGGCTTAGTTTTATTCACAGATTTTCTGGGACCTTGGGATCTATTGGTTTTGTTTTTTTTTGTTGTTGCTGTTTTCTTTTGTTTAGTATACCATCTTTTTAACCTTGGATCCTCCAGATACATAAATGTCTATTTCAGTTCCCCGAAAAACTCATAGCCCCATGTCCTGATAACTTTCCTGTTAAGTCATCTGGACTGCATTAATTTCCCCCATAAAACCAAAATGGTAATTGCAAGCACATGCTCAGGATAACTCAGTGGATTAGCCAATATTTCTTTCATGAGCAAAGTGGTCGAGAGGGTGGTGACTGATCAGCTTCAGGCTCACTTGGATGAAACAGATGCCCTGGATCCGTTTCAGTCGGGCTTCGGGCCGCGCCACAGTACAGAGATGGCATTGGTCACCCTGTATGATGACTTGTTGAGGGAGGCTGACAGGGGTAAAATGTCTCTGTTGGTCCTCCTCGACATCTCGGCAGCCTTTGATACCGTCGACCATGGTATCCTCCTGGGGAGGCTCTCTGAGTTGGGACTTGGTGGCTCGGCACTCGCCTGGCTCTGTTCCTTCTTGGGGGACCGCCCCCAGAGAGTGCAGCTTGGGGAGAGTGTTTCAGCCCCGTGGAGTCTCAATTGTGGGGTTCCACAGGGGTCGATTATCTCCCCAATGCTGTTTAACATCTATATGAGGCCTCTGGGAGGTGCCATCAGGGGGTGTGGGGCTTCGTGTCATCAAAATGCTGATGACACCCAGCTCTACATCTCCTTTTCACCAACTGTAGTATGAGCCTCGTGGCGCAGTGTTTAAAACGCTGTACTGCAGCTAAAACTGTGCTCACGACCTGGGGTTCAAATCCCAGGTAGCCGGCTCAAGATTGACTCAGCCTTCCATCCTTCTGAGGTCAGTAAAATGAGTACCCAGCTTGCTTGGGGGGGGGCAATGTGTAGCCTGTATAATTAAATTGTAAACCGCCCGGAGAGTGCTTATAGTGCTATGGGGCGGTATATAAGTCCAATAAATAAATAAATAAATAAATAAATAAATAAATAAATAAATAAATAAATAAATAAATAAACTGCAGGTGATGCTGTCCTGTCCCTACAGCACTGCCTGGGGGCCGTACTGAAATGGATGCAGGAAAATGGGCTGAGGCTGAATCCGGACAAGACGGAGGTTCTGAGGGTGGGTGGCCCCATGATTGGTGGCTTGGGTGAGTCTCTCACGTTGGGGGGGGGGTTGGCCCTGGCCGCTAAGAGTGGGTTCTGCAGCCTGGGCGTACATCTGGACCAGACACTCACCATGGAAATGCAGGTGGCGTCGGTAGTCCGCACTGTCTTTTTCCACCTCTGGCAGATCACCTGTCTGCGGCCCTATCTTGACATGCGGGCACTCACTACCTTGGTGCATGCGCTCGTAATCTCAAGATTAGACCACTGTAACGCGCTTTACATGGGGCTGCCTTTGAGGATGATGCAGAACCTTCAGGTGGTGCAGAATGTGTTGGCCAGACTCCTCACTGGAGTGAGAAAATACCAATGTATTTCTCCAACTCTGTCTGCATTGCATTGGCTACCCATTCGTTTCCGCGTCGACTTCAAAGTCTTAATGCTTACTTATAAGGCCCTAAACGGTTTAGGACCTCGATATTTGGCGGAACGCCTGCTCCCACCAAGGTCTACCCGGATCACCCGTGCGAGTCAGGAGGTGAGGCTGAGGAGCCTGACACTGAGAGAGGCCTGGAAGGGAAAGACACGAAACCGGGCCTTCTCGGCGGTGGCTCCTCCCCTCTGGAACAACCTCCCTTCAGAGATTCGTGCGGCCCCTACACTGGGAATCTTTAAAACCCAATTAAAAACATGGTAGTACATCCAAGCCTTCCCTCCAGTCAATACCTGATTTCTTTTCTATTCCTTCTTATTTTATTCTCACTCTATTTTATTGTAACTGTATCAAATGATTATGTAATGTTCTTGTGTTTTATTGTTTTATCCTATACTGGAAGCCACCTAGAGTGGTCGAGTAGACCAGATATGTGTGTGTGTTTAGTCGTTTAGTCGTGTCCGACTCTTCGTGACCCCATGGACCAGAGCACGCCAGGCCCTCCTGTCTTCTACTGCCTCCCGGAGTTGTGTCAGGTTCATGTTGGTTGCTTCGCAGACACTGTCCAGCCATCTCATCCTCGGTCGTCCCCTTCTCCTCTTGCCATCACACCTTCCTAACATCAAGGTTTTTTCCAGTTACTCTTTTCTTCTCATGAGATGGCCAAAGTACTGGAGCCTCAGCTTCAGGATCTGTCCTTCCAGTGAGCACTCAGGGTTGATTTCCTTTAGAACTGATAGGTTTGTTCTCCTTGCAGTCCAGGGGATTCTGAAGAGCCTCCTCCAGCACCAGATAGGCGGGGTAAAAATCAAACAAACAAAAAAACAAAAAAACAAACAAACAAATAAATAAATAAATTGACTCAGGAGACAGAGGTTGGGAGTTTGATTCCCCACTGTGCCTCCTTGACAGGGGCTTGACTCGATGATCCATAGGATCCCTTCCAGATTTGCAGTTCTAAGATTATTATCATAAATATAAAGGTTTACAAATGAACAAGGAAGGGGGTGATCCAGTTGCAGATTAATGCAATCAAGGCTGCTTTAATAATATAAAGCAATTAGAATTCAAGAAGAAATACAAATTCAATATGGATCTGCTGGTAAATCCTAAATCTAAACAGGGCAGGAAAAACTGAGCACTATCTGAATCTATCCCTAGGATGGGAATTGGTTTCAGATTGATGAAGCCTAATTCAAGATGATGTTTCCATGCCCCTTGATAATCAAGGCCCATTTGACCTGGATCACTTCACTTCTGCCAGCATTTGGGATGGAAAGAGCTTCAATGGATCACACTGTCCCAATAAGAGTATCCCTCCCCTCCACCCCTTGGGACTTAGTACAAGAAGAAACATACTCTTTCTTGACATTTTGTACATTTGTGCAGTTTATGGAGTGTGCATAAAAGAATGTGCATACATTTTTATAATATGTAATTGGCTAAAAAAAATTAAATGCCCATTTTTAATGATGCACAGACAACGGAGTAAACTATGTAAGGCTGCAACTACATGATCAAATACTATGATGTTTGCTCCACTTATAAAACATATGAATTCAAAGTATATTTTACTGACCACGTGCAGCAGAGATTAAGAGAAAAAGAACAGAAATGAGACTGACAGAGGTTTAAATCCCTGGCTGTTACATCTTCACTTTTTCAAAATTCATATGACCAGAGAATTATGCTTCATTTATATTAAATGCAAAACAAATTCAGTAAGTAAACACACATAACAAAAGATGTGGAGACATGAACTGACTCATTTACTTTTCAAACCACATTTCATACCGATCTAAAATTTGATCGGAATTTAATAAATTGATCATATGATATTTTTTGTGCTTCACCTCAGCATCTAGCTTGCTTTATTGTCTTCCTAGATTGGGTCATCAGAATTTTGGACTTGGGTCCAAACTGTGTGAGAGTCCATTTGTGAACAAGGTTAGATATGTCCAAGATGACCTTACTATAATTTCAGGGTGTAAAACATTCCAGGTGGATTTATTTAATTGCACTGAATCCCCAAAAGAAGGATAGTGATAGCTATTAAGTTATGAAGGGTAGCTTTAAAAATTCATTATGATGAAGTGACATTCTCCCTTCCAAATGGGTTTTACTCATTGATAGAGGGACCATAAATCACTGCTTATACATTTTCCCTAAATTATCAGTAGTGTAGATTTCCCAGATTTGGTTGGTCATTTTCCAAGAATATAGAGATATGTATTAATATAGCAGACAGTAGTAGCTGCCAACAACCTAGACTGTTCTTCCTTTTTTTAAACAACTATGCTGTCATTCAGATTCCACCCAGCATCCATTAAAGAAGCTGAGAGAAGTCACAGCAAATAGAATATTCACTGAAATGGTGCCAAAGCAAAATATGATTCACTACACCTACAGTGATTCACTACAGGAACAGATTGCTGTCTTACGATGCCTATAAATTCAAATCAAGAACATTTTTTTTCTTCTACTACAAATCAGAGAATGTGTGAAATGCCTGGGATAAATCATATCAGTTTTATGAGAATATGGAAATATGCTATGCTTACCTTGTCGACTTCTCGTTCCCCCTCAAAGTCATTATGAACCTAATCCTATCCAGATTAGCCATAACAAACATGCTGGGCATAGTTCCTCCACACTTTCCTTCGAGTGAGCAGTTCCTGCACACTTTCCTTACACTTACTGCAAAACTGAATATGCAAATATCATGAAAGGGACAACCAGCCACAGGAGAGAAACTGCCAGGCTGTTGTCTTTCAGTGATTTACTTTTTTAAAAAGTAATACATTTATTTGGAAAAAAGTATATTCTGATAAATTAATATCTCCCCCCCCAAAACTTCACCAGCACAGACACAAAGTCTTTAAAAAATAATAAAACGTTTGGCGACAAGGGGTCCTTGGTTGAGGGGAAGTGCCCCTTTGCTTCCTCTCCACCTTGAATTAGCCAGCTTTGGTCACTCATTCAACCATGAAGCTATGTCAGCTCAAGCAATCGTGCCATCTGAACTGGTGCAAATGCACTTGATTTCAAAAAAGGTAAAAGCTCCTGAGGCAGAGGAGAATAGTATAGATGGGGGAAAGAGACCCGGGCTGATTAGCAGTGATTCATACATCGTGTAGCCAGTGGAAAATAAAACTACTCTGACTGTCCCAGTTCTGGAGGATTGTCACTGTAGTTAGCCCCAGCAACATTTCCCACTCTTCTATTGGAATTTGGTCTGAGAGAAACAGATCAGTCACCTGGACAAGACTCATGAGTTTTCTTAAACATCAAATCAGATCCTCTTGGGGATACCTATGCTTCACTGCTACCTTCCCATTCTCTAGAATTACAAAGATAATCCTCTGAAAGGCATCCGAAAGTAATTTTTGCACTGCAAGTGTCTTGATGTTGTGAGTTACTGTGAGAAGCCCTTGTTTTGAGTCCACCTGAAGCAAAACCACACCTGCACCTCTGGTGTAGATCCCATGTTTTTAAGTCTTACCATAAAAATGACATGATCTGTGTCTACTTTAATTGACAGGGACACCAACTGTTTCAGAAATACGTTTTTCCCTTCTTTCTTACCTAAGATTTTTGAGATACTGTGGAAGATGTAACTCCCCAGGAGAGGAAACCTCTTCCTTGGAAGTCTTGTATCTGTCACATAGAGGGGCCAGTCCTTCTTCCCATCCCTTAACCCTACCCTTCATGGCCAAATAACACAATCACACAGTCTCCAGACACTGATCGGGTATTCTGTTTCCCACTGCCAGTTAGAACTTCCAGGAGCCTAGTGTGTCCTCTTTGGGGGCTAGCAGGATCCATGAAGCCCCAGGTGGGATCATTTTCACTCTTCCTCCATCTTTTCAACATAGGAAAAGGTCTGAAGGACTAAAGCACTTTAGTCTTGAATCAAATGACATCACGGGCTTGTAGTCACACCTCCAGATATAATGGAGGCTTACAGAGATGTAGGGTAGGAAACACATCCCTAGTGCAAAACAGTTCTCCACCCTTGGCATTTGAACTATACTGACTTGCGGTCATTGCCGATGCTACTCTACTGATTTTCATCTTCCTCTTCATGTACTTCAATTAAATATGCACTTGGGTTTATTACTGATGCAGTAGCTGTAAGAGTGTGTTATTATCATGCGAAGCATCTTACCATAAAAGAAGCTAATCCTAAAATTTATAAGATTATTGTGACACCCTAAGCTTTTTTCAACTAGGTTGATATCTTACAGAAGTACCCGTGGATCTGCCCCTGCGGATGCTCAAACCAAAATCCAGTGTATTCCCTCATGCTGTCTTATCTTAACAAACTTCAAAAACCTGCCTCTATCTTAACTAAAGTTCACAAACCTATCTTTCATTCACAGTACTAATGAGCTGACATTCTACATACTCGCTCACAATTATGTATTCTTTCCCTGATCTCACTTGGATGGTGGAAAGCAACAAAACATAATGGAGTTCTATGGAGACATATTCTTATCCCCTCCCTGCAGCTGTCCTGTCCTAACTGCAACTCACTCAGCTTTCCCCTGTCAAGCAACCTGTTCGTTTCACCACACAGCTAAGCTAACTTGCCTATATGCATATAACAGTCACAAAGAAATCAGACAGAAGATGACCAAAGTCCTCACAATTGCCGTGCAAGAAATATATACTCTTATGGTGTAAAATCAAATATAATCAGGGCTAGAAAAGTTTCCTTTTAGAATGCATTGGGATGTGTTGCAAGTAGAGATGGACGCAAACTTCAGTTTGGTGGTTAGCTGCACAGCTGTTCCATAGAAGCCCCAGCTTCCTTGCCATGCTTCCTCCCACAGGCACTCACTCAGAGCCAGTGGCATCCCAGCCCTGCTTCTTCTGGGCACTGTCTCTGGATGGACACTGGAGGAGGCAAAGCTCGGAAGCTGCTCTGTTGTCTCTGAGGAGCACCTGCTGGAGGAAGCAGAGTAAGGGAAGCTGGTGCACCCATGGAACAGCTGTGTAACCGAATAGCCAAACTGTGCCGAATCATCAAAATGCAGTTCATGCCCATCTCTACTTGCAAACATGCACAATTACAAATATGTACTCTGTGCAGATGTGCTCCTATCTTAAATGTGCCAAAAGGCATCTAAGCTGAGCCAGACAATACTAGTTTGAATTTCTCAAGAAAATGGGAAGATTACTTTTGTAATAGAAGGAAGAATTATTTATGTGAAGTCCCTTGCTACTTTAGAACTGGAATTCCCATATGCTTTATTTTAAGATCATGAACAGTGAACATACTCAAAACTACTTTAAATTTCTAAGGGAAATGCATCTTAAATACTGTATTTGTAAAGGGATTTTGTACTCTGCAGTCTGTTGGTAAGACTGACCATTTTTGCAATAATGTAGGCCTTAGCTGACAGGAACAGAATAGGACACGTATATGGACAGAATGGAGGACGGTGAGGGGAATGACATAGGCAAGAGACCGTGTTCTGTTAAAAAAAAAGTCAACAGAATTGTTTTACTTAGGAACTATCAGATTAAAAAGGTCATACTGACCACACTAAGCAAGTAAGTGGGCAGTAAAGAAGCCAGCTTATCAGCTTCTCTCAGGAACAGAAGGAAAGTAGTTTGAGGATAACCTGGCAGGAAAACACAGATAGAGAAAGCAGAATAAGTGGCTATAAACCACTAACAGTACAATCTTATTAATGGTTGTTTGAAGTAACTCCCATTGTGATGAGTGTGTTTGTTTTGAGATAGGTGTGTGTAGGACTGGAGTCTTACTCAGTTTATCAGGAAAAATGAGAAACTGAAACTGAGGATTTGTGCAACACTCTGGCAGGTAGAGAAAAGAAACACATTCCTTTCTCGTTTAAAGATAGACAGAACAAATGTGAGGTACCACAACCAATGCACAAACAGAAACACAATTACTCTTGAGTTTTCACATTTCTCCAAATGCAGTGATATGCATAGAGGATTAAGTTTGTTTTATCCTGACAAGAGAACATCATCACAAATGTGCATCTTGAACTTTGTAAATGTTAAAGGTTATGTAGAAATTCAGGTATACATCTATGCCTTTGTGCATATAATTTTGCCAAGTTCATTTTTTTGGCTAGTCATTTTCCTAATATAAACTACTTTAAGCATTATTTCTACTAATATACTGAATTCTGCATGGATGCTTCCCCACAATGTGTATCTCTATATGTATTTTTAACCAGAAAACTCCACTGTAAAATTCAGACTGTTAATTCTGAAAAAATAGCAAGTTTTGGTGTGTATATTGCCTTAAGAGCACAGTAAGGTACATTTGCATTCAAATATAAAATGAGCTTATTCCTCTGGCATCTCAAAACAGCAACCCCAATTGTCCAGTGTTGTTTTGATTTCACATTGCAGTGTCTTAATTCAACTACACATGAAATGTATTAAAATTAGAAATATATTAAGCATAAGCATCTCCTTTAAATGGGAATGCAATATGCTTGCAATCTTTTTCCTCACCTAGGCTTTTTGTGCTACTCTATTTTCCTACATTCAATATTCTATTAAATTAATATCAAATTAATGTTCTATTAGCTCACAATTGACAAGCCCTTCACTATAAAGATACATTCATGCAAATAACCTAATAAGTAATTCCGCAGAATTCAGTAACTCTTACTTGTGCCATCTGTGCTATATATGAGAGTATCTCCCAATCAGTTTTTGAACACCAGCATCTATATATCTTGAATTTGGAATATAGAGCTGGTATTTGGTAGTGCTCATAAAAGAGTTTTCTTGGCAAGGAAAATTCAGTAATGGTTTATTATCTCCACCTTCTGTTCATTACTAATAAAAGTTAGGTTGAGTGTCTTCACTGTTGCCTCCTCTACAAATGTCACCTTCAGCCACCACTGCTGCACAATAGCTGCTGCCCCCATCACCAATGGAACTATCCATTCTCTTCTGCTGTGATGGTTGATGTGGTTGTTACCTTGGAAAGGGTGGATATATCTTAGTTTGGTGTCTCAGCTGTGACTATTCCATCTTGGGTGACTCCATTAGGAGTCCAGGCTTGCAATGGAGTCTAGCCTCCTGACAGCATTGCACTCAGCTTTCTTGACACATTCAAACCCCTTCACCACATTAAGAAAGGGACTGTATTCAGATGACAAAGTGAACATTGGTGGAAGAAACATCAGATATGGAGATGACACCATCTTCCTGGCAGAAAGGAATGCAGATATGCAGATATCACCATCTTAGTGGCAGAAAGCAGCATCCCTTGGAATGACTTTTAGTGAAACTGAAAGAAGAAATTGCCTAAATAGGATTGCAGTTGAGCATTAAGAAGACTGCAGAAGAACAATGTAACTTTGATGTTGACAATTAAGAAATTAAAATAGCAAAATATTTTATATGCCTTGCTGCAATCATTAATCCACATGGAGACTGCAGCCAAGAAGTAAAAAGAAGAATGAGATTTGGAAGGTCAGCAAATAAGGCATCAGAAAAGATAATCAAGTGTAAAGATGTGTCACTGGAAACCAAGACCATCCACACTAGATCACCATGTATATATGTGAAAGCTGGACAGTAAAGAAAGCTGCCAGGAAGGGAAATATTCATATGAAACATGATGCTGAAGGAGAGCTTCTGGACTGCCATAAAGCCTGAACTATCTCTGGAGATAAAAATGTTGAAAATGAGGCTGTCCTCCTTTGGGCACATCATGAGAACACAGAATTTTCTGGAAAACATCATATGCTTGAAAAGATGGAAGGCATCAGAAAAAGAGGAAGACCAAATGAAAGATGGATTGACTCTCTAAAGGAGTTCACAGGCTTGAATTTGTAAGTAGAGATGGTCATAAATTTAAAAACAAACGGCTAATTTTTCACTTCATATTGGTCAGAAGTGATGCCCCAACAAATACAAATCAATGAATGTTTAATGATTTTCAATTTAGCAATTTGTTGGGTTAAAAAGTGGCCTCCCAGGCACCTAGAGACACCAAAATCACAGACAACCTTCTCCTCACTTTCCTCTATAATCCCTTCAAGTTCGGTGAATATTGGATTTTGCGTGTCCAACTTATACACCCCCGAAATGGGTCCCCTCAGAAAAGTGCCCTTTAGCAGCTAGCTTGGTGGAAATTACAGCACTTCACAAAACTTCTGTGTGATTTTGGTGTCTTTAGGATCCTGGGAGGAACTTTCCTGGGAGGCCATTTTTGTGGGAACTATCAGAAATCCAAAGTTCACCAAACTTGCAGGGCTTGTAAAGGGGAGTCAGGAAAAGCTTTTCTGCGATTTTGGTGTCTCTAGGTGCCTGGGGACTATTTTTATAGGCTTTTAAAGTCAAGACAGATTGATTCAATGATTCATTGCGAAAAAATAATAAATTTGTTATTCATGGTTCGTCGACTTTGATGAATTACAAATTGCAACAAATTGCCATTTTTTCCCCATTTGTGCCCATCTCTATTTGTAAGAGCTGAGCAGGGCTGTTGAAGACAGGACATTTTGTAGATTGATCATTCATATGGTCACCCTAAGTCAGTGGTAACTCTGGAGGCACCTAACAACAACAATCAGTAGTGTTCTATCTATCTATCTATTCTCTTTTTTCACTAAACTTCTGCATTAAATTACTTTTCTTCCATAGCATAGAATTTTTTGCCAGTGTGAGTAGCTTGGAATTAATTGTATACAAATGCGTGCATTTTTGTTCGATATAAACAAACTTCTTTTGTCTTCGTGTCATATACAGAATTTATATGGTCACTTCGTACTTTGAAAATCAGTCTCTATTGAAGGGGGGGAATCATCTTGAATTGACTGGAAAGTTTTGCAGTCTTTATAGCTGCCAAGCATCACACAATTTATATTCATTCAATCTTCTTGCTTTTCATTTCCATTTTACAATGTATAAAGCCAAAGTAACATTTGTGGGTTGTCGGATCTGGAGGAAGATTTGCAATCAAATGCAATTTTATATCTGACAATGATCACACAAGCTCAAATCCCACATTGAGTTTTAATGGGAAGGAGGCATAAACACAGTGAAATCTTGTCTGTATGCACTGTTTTTGTTATTTTAAGTCATATGCACACGATGTTTTTTGACTACTAAATTCCCTTCATGGTTCTGTTCAACATATCCCTTCCCTTCTAAGTTCTCATACAGTATATTGATGCACCCTAATATATTGCTGCCTTCTTGTGGTGTAGGGGCTTGAGTAACCCAGAGAAGCTGTGGGCTGTGCTGTGCAGGGACATCCAAAACGGACAGGTCATAGTGGAGAGTTCCGACTAAACACAATCCACCTGGAGTAGGAATTGGCAAGCCACTCCAGTATCTTTGCCAAGAATACCCCATGAACAGAAAAAAAAGGCTAAAAGATATGATGATGGAAGATGGTACCCTCAGGTCGGAAGGCGTCCAACATGTTACTGAGGAAGAGTGGAGGACAAGTACAAGTAACTCCAGAGCTAATGAAGTGGTTGGGCCAAAGCTGAAAGGACGCTCAGCTGTTGACGTGCCTGAAAGTGAAAGGAGAGTCCAATGCTGCAAAGAAAAATACTGCATAGGAACCTGGAATGCAAGATCTATGAACCTTGGTAAGCTGGATGTGGTCAAACAGATGGCAAGAATAAACATTGACATCCTAGGCGTCAGTGAACTAAAATGGACAGGAATGGGCAAATTCAATCCAGACAATTATCATATCTACTATTGTGGGCAAGAATCCTGTAGAAGGAATAGAATAGCCCTCATAATCAACAAAAAAGTGGGAAAAGCTGTAATGGGATATAATTTCAAAAATGATAGAATGATTTCAATACAAATCCAAGGCACACCTTTCAACATCACAATAATCCAAGTTTATGTACCAACCACCAAAACTGACCAATTTTATAAAGACTTACAACACTTTCTAGAACTGACACCAAAGAAAGATGTTCTTCTCATTATAGGGGACTGGAATGCTAAAGTAAGGAGTCAAGAGATAAAAGGAACAACAGATAAGTTTGGCCTTGGAGATCAAGACGAAGCAGGGCAAAGGCTAATAGAGTTTTGTCAAGAGAACAAGCTGGTCATCACAAACACTCTTTTCCAACAACACAAGAGGCGACTCTACACATGGAGATCACCAGATGGGCAATACCGAAATCAGATTATGTTCTCTGCAGCCAAAGATGGAGAAGCTCTATACAGTTAGCAAATACAAGACCTGAAGCTGATTGTGGCTCTGATCATCAGCTTCTCATAGCAAAATTTAGGTTTAAACTGAAGAGAGTAGGAAAAACCACTGAGCTAATCTAAACCAAATCCCTTATGAATACACAGTGGAAGTGATGAACAGATTTAAGAAAGTCAATTTGGTGGGCAGAATGCCTGAAGAACTCTGGATAGAGGCTCTTAATAATAGAAAAGGAAAAACCAGAGATCTGTTCAGAAAAATTGGAGATATTAAAGGAACATTTTGTGCAAAGATGGACATAATAAAGGACAAAAATGCTAGGGACCTCACAGAAGCAGAAGACATCAAGAAGAGGTGGCAAGAATACACAGAGGAATTATACCAGAAAGATTTGGATATCATGGAAAACCCAGATAACGTGGTTGCTGACCTTGAGCCAGACATCCTGGAGAGTGAAGTCAAGTGGGCCTTAGAAAGATTGGCTAACAACAAGGCCAGTGTACGTGATGGCATTCCAATGGAACTATTTAAAATCTTAAAAGATGACGCTGTTCAGGTGCTACATTCAATATTCCAGCAAGTTTGGAAAACTCAGCAGTGGCCAGAGGACTGGAAAAGATCAGTCTACATCCCAATCCCGAAGAAAGGCAGTGCCAAAGAATGTCCCAACTACCGTACAATTGCACGCATTTCACACGCTAGCAAGGTTATGCTCAAAATCCTCCAAGGTAGGCTTCAGCAGTATGTAGACCGAGACCTCCCAGAAGTACAAGCTGGATCTTGAAGGGGCAGAGGAACTAGAGACCAAATTGCTTACATGCGCTGGATTACGGAGAAAGCCAGAGAGGTCCAGAAAAACATCTACTGCTGATTCATTGACTATGCAAATGCCTTTGACTTTGTGGACCACAGCAAACTATGGCAAGTCCTTAAAGAAATGGGAGTGCCTGACCACCTTATCTATCTCCTGAGAAACCTATACGTGGGACAGGAAGCAACAGTTAGAAATGGATATGGAACAACTGATTGATTCAAAATTGGGAAAGGAGTACGACAAGGCTGTATATTGTCCCCTGGCTTATTTAACTTCAGCTGCCCAGAGTGGTCGACCAGACCAGATGGGTGGGATATAAATCGAATAAATAAATAAAATAAATAAAAATAAATAACTTATATGCAGAATACATCATGTGAAAGGCCAGACTGGAGGAATCCCAAGGCAGAATTAAGATTGCCGGAAGAAATATCAACAACCTCCGATATGCATATGATACCACTCTGATGGCAGAAAGTGAGGAGGAATTAAAGAACCTTGTAATGAGGGTGAAAGAGGAGAGTGCAAAAAATGGTCTGAAGCTCAACATCAAAAAAACTAAGATCATGGCCACTGGTCCCATCACCTCCTGGCAAATATAAGAGGAAGATATGGAGGCTGTGACAGATTTTACTTTTTTGGGCTCCATGATCACTGCAGATGGGGACAGTAGCCCCGCAATTAAAAGACGCCTGCTTCTTGGGAGGAAAGCAATGACAAACCTGGACAGCACCTTAAAAAGCAGAGACATCACCTTGCCAACAAAAGTCTGCATAGTCAAAGCTATGGTTTTTCCTTTAGTGATGTATGGAAGTGAGAGCTGGACTATAAAGAAGGCTGACCGCCGAAGAACTGGTGCTTTTGAATTGTGGTGCTGGAGGAGACTCTTGAGAGTCCCCTGGACTGCAAGGAGAACAAACCTATCCATTCTAAAGGAAATCAAGCTTGAGTGCTCACTGGAAGGACAGATCCTGAAGCTGAGGCTCCAATACTTTGGCCATCTCATGAGTAGAGAAGACTCCCCGGAAAAGCCCCTGATGTTAGGAAAGTGTGAGGGCAAGAGGAGAAGGGGATGACAGAGGATGAGATGGTTGGACAGTGTCAGTGAAGCAACCAACATGAATTTGACCCAACTCCGGGAGGCAGTTGAAAACAGGAGGGCCTGGCGTGCTCTGGTCCATGGGGTCATGAAGAGTTGGACATGATTAAATGACTAAAAAACAACAACAACATATTGCTATAGTGGTTGTGGCCAGGTGCTAAGCAGTGATTGTTTTAACTACTGTGATGTATACAGAATGTTTACAATTGAGTGAGCTGCACTGATCTTCCTGAGGAAGAGTTTGGTGTTGAAAACATAGCACAACATATGGATAGAGGACTGGAAAAGAAGGCTGGGAGAGATGTATTAGCAAGGAGAACTTAAACAGAAGAAATGTGAGAGGGGAAGAATAGCTAAGAATTCATAGATAAAGAAGTCAAAAAGCAATACACTGATGAGAAATTACAGCAAAAGATGGGGAGGAGAGGGGAGGGAGTGCCTCAGCCTCACTTCAGACTAGAGATGGGGATATTCACTGGCTCCACTCTCCCTTCCAATTGCTCCAGAGTTTGTGGTCAGCTATCCACTCATCAACCTGGCAGGGAGACTCATCTTCCCTCCTTCTGCCAGGATAGTCGACCGCTAGCTCCAGAGCAATTGGAAGGGAGAGTGAAGCTGGCAGTGGCAGTGGATGCGTGAATGGATGGTCTGGCAGCAGGGGCCGGACCCTCGTTACATCCAGCTGTGAGTGGGTATTTGTATATGAATATGAGTACTTCCATCTCTACTTCAGCCTGCTTTGCATGCCTCACAAATGACACAGCTCATGCTAAGGTAGTAGGTAAGGCAGCCTGGCTTAACAGACCCAGAGACAAGGGTCACTGGCATGGTGGCTGTTAAGTTACTCCTGCCATTTTCCAAGGAGGATAATTTTGTTAAATTGTAGGTTCATTAAGGTTATGTATTGAATGATTGGAGTGCTGAGTAAAGTAATATCTACATCATAAAAGAAAGAAAGAAAGATAGAAAAGACGTTTGCTGAAAGCATTCCATGTAATTTCTGGCTCTCACGTAGCTAAGGTTGGCCTGCCTAATTCCTTTTGAAAAGAACTGCAAATATTTCTCTAAGAAGAAAATAAATTTGCAAAAGCATTTGGGTCTTTTCTATCATGCCCATCTTATGAATGCATATTGACAGAAAGGAGTTTTAATCTGTTTAAAAATACAATAGTATAGTAAGTCAAGAATGGCAAAGGCTTAAGTTTGTCAATTCTATGGAGCTTTAATAATAGCATGCTTTATCTGTCTATGCTAGGTAGCTGCCATTTATTGAAAGGAAGGTATTGAGGAGGGGTTTATGGGCTGCAGACAAAAAGCTACTGGCAAGCAGACAAGAGACACAAGGAACTGCCATTCAAATTGAGGTAGAAAAAATAATCATAAGTGGTACAGTATGTTGTGCTGCCATTTGTTTGGGGTTCTGTTTTTGTTTTTTAAACATAACCTCCGGTTAACATAACCTCAGTTAATGTCAAAGTAGCTGGCTGCATAACTCTCTTGCTATGGAGACAAGGGTCAGGAGTATGATCCCCTGCTATGCCTTCCAGGAGAAGAGACAGCTACTGTAGCCTTCCGCAAGCTGTGCAGTCCTGGAAAGGGCCACTGTACGTCAGCACTGAATTGATGGCATGCAATTGTTAATGTTAGAGCCATACTGTTCGTTTTGGTCATTACATGTAGGGTGTGAAGTGGAGATAATGGTGGCTTCCTTAAAGTCACCCGGTGAATTAATAACTAACAGACTCCCTGGGGTTACAGCTCACCACTTAAGCCTAGTCTCAAATGGAGTGTTTTGAGTTGTATTGCATTAAATCCTCTCTAGGAATGTGGACATCTTTCGGCATCATTTTCTTAGAATTCTGAGAGTCTTCCTAGTATTCCTGTCCCATTCATTTTAAGACTTGTTGATTTAAAAGTCTCTCACCCCCCCTCGCTTCTTACATGGAAATTTGTATGCCTCCTAGTACACACTTTTCCCAACGAACACATTCCTTCTAACATTTTTGTCTTACTGTACACATGGCCACATATTTTCCCAACTGGCTAAGAATTTCAACTATTCTCACTCAAATTCATGGAAAATAAGTTTCTTTTTAGAAAAATCAAAGAAGGAGTAGTTTGGGAGAATTCTAGAAATTTCCATGGGTAGATTCAGGATTCTGCTGTGAATTTTATATTTAAGAGATGGCTGAGTATGTGTGGAAATGTCTTTCTGCACTTCAGCAAAGGTCCATGGAGAGATGCCATGGGAAAAATCCTCCCACTGTGCTTTTTCAGGTGTTTTTTTTTTTTTAAAGGAAGCTGGAGTGATGAGCAGATCTGTGATAGAAGAAAACAACTGCAGTACCCTCGGCCACCTGGCAAAATCATGGTATAGTCAAAAAGACTATTAAATCAAATTGCAAAAGGCTCTGAGAATTAATCAGAACTTAAAGATATTTTCATGGGAAAACAGTCCTAGCTTCACTTTTTCTTGGAGTTAGATACAACCTTCATACCGCCTAAAAGACTTAAAGTGAAGGAGCCCTATGATAAGCAACTCCTATAGAGAAAATGTATTTACAATTCCTTTGCCAGTTGGGAAATCCTGAGGAAGATACTAAAAAGTATAAGTATTGTTGAGACAAAATTTCCCAGAAGGCAGTTTTTTCAGAAACATTGATTTTTTTTTCATAGTCTCTTCAAAATAGAGGTGTATTTCATGGAATCTTATACAAAATTGTTCTGCCTTTTTTTTTAAAAAAAAAGTAACATTTTAAGCATTGTAGATTAAGGAAAACAATGTCCAGGTAGGGGTAGGTCAAGTAAAAAACAAACAAAGGTCCTAAAAATCTGAGGACATTAATCTCCTTCTCTTCTTTGTCCATGAATGAATTCTCTTCATTTTATATTGGAGAAAGGTTGGAGAATACTTTCATGCATGTCAAGAGATGGCAAATTCTGTGACATATTATATTCACACACAGAGTCTTTGGTGAGTGGGGCAGGGGAAGATAACAGAATTTATTTTAGCCTCTCCGGACCAGGGTTAATGGTGTGACCCAGGGTCTCAGGAAGAGGAGGGACTAGCCCATAAGTGTGGTATAATTGACAAGGGTTCACATATTCCTTTCCTTTTTACTGATTTTAAAACATTTCATTGTCTAGTCACTGTTTTTGGAAGTAATATACTGGTGCCCCTTGAGCTCTAAATTGTCTTTCTTTGGAATTAGGTGCAATAAACTATTGATTGGACAGTGTTCAGGACTTTGCTAAATTTCTTTCATGCACATGGAAAACAAACACATTTTATTTTAATGTGGCAAAGGCAGAGAGAGAAAACTTCAGAAGACAAAATCTCAGAAGTGAGAATTCTCAGCCAGAATGTTTACAGAAAGAGAGAGAGAGAGAGGCAGCTGAGAATTCTCCTTCCCTCAAAGAAGAGTTACCATCACTAGTGCCAGCTGCCAGTATATTTTTCTTTGAGGCTACTAGTAGTGGCAGTGCCAAAAACAAGACAAACGCATGGGGACACAGAACAACACTGTGCTGCCATTACTGCTACATGGCATGTCTCTACTTTAAGAAACTTAGGGAGAATTATTCCTTTCCTTGGAAACATTTGGTAAAATGGTCTTCTAAGGGTCTTTGCTGGCACATAATACGATCTGTAAGATGTCATTTGCACATGAATGCAGGTAGTAGATCATAATAAGGCATTTAGTATTGTGGCACCCAGACATTGGAATGCTTTCTTTAGGAGGCTCAGTAGATGCACTGAAACTTGATTTGTGTGTGTGTGTCTGTGTGCTTGCTATATCTTTTATTCTTTCAAGTCATTTAAGTTGTAAACATTCATAGCCCTGTTAATGAACAACAATAGTTATGAGCAGCATGTCAGAGAAGTGTGCTAGCCTCCTCACATTCATTGCCACTTTATTTGCAGAAGAAGTGATCTTCTGAAGAGGACAGTGTCCTCCATGCTTGAGGCATCCCCATGCAGTCATGAATCCTGATTTTTCTGGTTTTCTGATGATCCAGAGAGCTTCCATGTGTATTGGAAGTTATCATCTTCAAAACATTGCTTTCCATGTGAGAACAATAATGTTGGGAGATAGCACTAGCAAGCTTCCTTCCTGTGTGGCAATTTTAACCATTTAGAATGAAATGGGGTTTATGTGTTATTTTAATCCCTTTTTTTCATATCACTTGATCCCATGCTATGGTTTGCTTTGTATGATTTATTGTTGCATGGTTGTCTTAATATTTGAGATGCAATGGAAGGTGCTGTGAGTTACTACTGTCCAAAATGTAAAGAAACACAGGTTCAAGCCAGCTGCAGTTTCTGGATGCTTTTCAAGGGCCATCCCACATAGAGCACATTAAATTTGTTTGATTCTAATATGACTAATGGATATATTGCTCTAGATTGGGCCATTCGTGTTCAGGAAAGGTCACAACTGGCAAGCCAGTCTAAGCTAATAAAATGCACTCCCGACTAGATCTGTTCACCTCTATGTAGCACTAAGTCTATGACACCCCCGTGCTTATCCTTTGTAACTCAAAGCATTCCACGTACTTAATAGTTCTAGTCTGACAGGATATTTTTTGTTTACAGGATAGGTTTGGTGCATTGCTGAATTCAGTGCAGTATCGTTGGAAAGCATCTGCATAAGCCTAATTGGTATGCAGTTCAAATAGATGGCAATGAAAGACATCAATTGGTGCCAAGTCTAAGTAGTGCAATTTGTGGATGAATAAAATAAAAGCAAACAAAATTTATTTTAAAAAGAGACAATGCAAACATTACAATAAAATACTGGAGCAAATGGTGTTTTTCTTGGGACGTTTGTGAAATGAAACCATCTTGGCACACAATAACGTATTTGTCAATAATTCAAAACAAGTGAATAAAATTCAAAACAAGTGAATAAAAAAGGGTAATGTTTGTTAAACAAAGTTCGTAGGCAAGGCATGTTGCATTCAGAAGGTTCCAGTACTTCAATTTCTAGGAGCACCGAGTTTGGCACTGTGTAAAAGAAACTCCAAATGAACAGGCTCTGTGCTAGAGGAGACCCTTGCAAATTGAGCCCAGGCTTTAGGGATAACAAATGATTCATGTTCATCTCTAGAGGGAGGAAAAAATAGAGGTGTGATCAATTGATTTGTTTCCACTACGTGATCTTCCTCTAAAAGTTTGCTGACAAAGTGATGAGCATACATGTAACCTTGATTTAAGTCCCATTTCAATCAAATAATTTCTGAATAAATAGGTGGTAAAGGCAGGAACAATATTTTAACAGTGGTCCTAAGAGGCTCTTCAAAGTTGGAAGCAGGCTGGTATCACAACTTGCATTATACATGTCTGCATTATACATGTCAAACAGTGGATGATAAAAATTGCAGATAGGTCCATGGTTTAGGCATCTGACTGCAGAGCCAGATGTTGGGAGTTCGATTCTCCTTGACAGGGGCTGGCCTTGATGATCCATAGGCTCCCTTCCAGTTTTTCAGTTCTAAGATTATTATTATATCCTGTTTGTGCAGCTATACTGCATGCAGCTGATGATATCAGCCACAACATTTTTTTAAAAAAAAATTAAAGTTGTTACGTATCCTGAGTAACTGCCCAGAGTGGCCCTGGCTGCCAGATGGGCAGTGCGTAAATCAAATATAATGTTGTTCTTGATGATGATGATGATGATGATGATGATGATGATGATGATGATGATGATGATGATGATCATGGTAGCTGAAGACAACAACCTTGTGCAGTACAACGTATGCATAAGGATGTCAACCAATTGGTGAACACAATAGGCTGTCTATATTTGATCACAAAAGTGTGTGCCTATGCGTTGAAACACACACAGAGAGAAGTATATATGTTTGTATGTGCAGTGCACAAAAAAAGAGAGAAGGTAACAATAGCAGAGCTGGCTGGATAGCAGTTTAGGTATCTGGCTGCCATGCTAGAGGTTGGGAGTTCAATTCTCCACTGGGCTTCTTGCAAGTAGAGCCAGTCTGTGCAGACTTAGGCAAGCTGCACAATCCCAGGATGACCCCAGAAGAAGGGAATAGTAAGCAACTACTAAATATTCTCTGCTTTGCAGCCCCTGAAAAGGATTGTTTTGAGTCAGAACTGACTTGATGGCACAAGATTATTATTAATAATAACAGAAGCAGATATAAACCTGTTCTGTGGACCAAAGCAAATGTATGTTGCCGATGCTTCCCATAGTAATTTTTCTCACTGAACAAGAGCTATGTCAAAACCATACTAAATCATTTTTTTCCACAGTTTCCCACAAAATATGGGTTTAGGACCTAAGAGCAGCAAGAAAATCAAGCTGTTCCCACACTACTCTGAAGATACAGTACTTACCCCTTTTCATCTATAGATAAGATAAACCTGTTGAAGACCCAGGAGTTGAAGATGAGAGCATGTTTTGTTTCAGTGTGATACCCATGGCCAACCTGCATCTGGTGTAAAGGAGGCCTCTTTTTATATACTATATAATGATAGTCACTTGGTAGATACAGTGAGTGAATTAGTCACGGACATAGATGTTGCTAGTGAAGAATTGCATGGGGTCGGAAATAGGGTGACTGTCTTTGTACCCTTCCTTGGTTGTGTCTGTGTGAAAGCAGCATTTTTGGACTGTTGAACCATGACATAGTGTTTGACTTGCGACTATGCCTTATTCACTGCCATTGTACACAAGGATGTAAGCTAGTTACAATCACAATAAAACATTTGCTTTTCTCTATTCACAAAGCACACACAAAGTGCAAAATACAGGTTGCCTCAGGAATGAACAAAGGAAAAGACACTTCAGTGTTCAATACTTTGAATCAAACAGCATAATAACTTTCTGATCTGTTTCATTACATTGTTGCATGTGGGAGTTAAACGTGGATTTACAGGTTTAAATGCAAAGGGGTGACCCCCCATTGTAAATCAAAGGCATCTATCTCACAGAGCAGGTGCACATCAGAAAGCCAATTCCAACCAAAATTAGTGTTGATAAGATGAAAGAATGAAAGATAAGGTGAAGGTCAGTTCCATTGTGGATGTTCTTTCAAAATCAAAAGGAGTTCTCTCTTTGAATAATAAAATGTGAGGATGAGGATGATCTTTGAGGTCATACTTCTAATTAAACTAAAAACTAGATGCATTTGTCAGCCCCTGTAAGATCAGAGACAATGGAAGAAGGAAAGCAACTGGTAGACAATTTCATAATTTGAAACATTTTAAGAATGTTATGTCTCTACCTTCTGCATAGATATAGATATACCTAAATGTTTATAGATGGTATGGTTTGATGTTCCACATCTATGTTAACTCTGTCTTTGTTTAGTGACTCAATGGAACAAAGTGTTTTCATGGACCATACTAGACAGTAGCAGTTAAGATAATGGTCACAATCTTGTTGTTAAAAGCGTATAGCAGAAGATTAAATCTGCATAGTTGAAGATGCTTAAATCACAAAAAGAGGTGTGCATTCACTCCTCATGAATATGATTTTAAGAACCTATCCAGGCCACTCCATAGAAATTCAGGCTTTGTGTAAAATGAAACTGCTCTCATTCAATAAAACCCAAACTGATTCAGAAGTTGACTCCTGAAGGCTGGCTGTCAAATAATTGATACTGGAGGAGGCTCTTGAGAGTCCCCTGGACTGCAAGGAGAACAAACCAATCCATTCTGAAGGAAATCAACCCTGAGTGCTCACTGGAAGGACAGATCGTGAAGTTGAGGCTTCAATACTTTGGCCCTCTCATGAGAAGAGATGCTTGGACAGTGTTATTGAAGCTACCAACATTAATTTGACCCAACTCCAGGAGGCAGTGGAAGACAGGAGGACCTGGCGTGTTCTGGTAGCTTCGATGACACTGTCCAACCATCTTGTCCTCTGTCATCCCCTTGCCCTCACACTTTCCCAACAGCAGGGTCTTTTCCAGGGAGTCTTCTCTTCTCTTGAGATGGACAAAGTACTGGAGCCTCAATTTGAGGATCTGTCCTTCCAGTGAGCACTCAGGGTTGATTTCCTTCAGAATGGATAGGTTTGTTCTCCTTGCAGTCCAGGGGACTCTCAAGAGTCTCCTCCAGCACCACAGTTCAAACCATCGGTTCTTTGGTGCTCAGCCTTCTTTATGGTCTAGCTCTCACTTCAATACATCGCTACTGGAAAAACCATAGCTTTGACTATATGGACCTTTGTCAGCAAGGTGATGTCTCTGCTTTTTAAGAAGCTGCCTAGGTTTGTTATCGCTTTGCTCCCAAGAGGCAGTGATCTTTTAATTTTGTAGCTTCTGTCACCATCTGCAGGGATCATGGAGCCCAAGAAAGTAAAATCTGCCACTGCCTCCATGTCTTCCCCTTATATTTGCCAAGAGGTGATGGGACCAGTGGCCATAAGCTTAGTTTTTTTTGATGTTGAGCTTCAGACCATTTTTGTGTGCTCCTCTTTCACCCTCATTAAGAGGTTCCTTAATTCCTCATCACTTTCTGCCATCAGAGTGGTATCATCTGCATATCTGAGGTTGTTGATATTTCTTCCGGCAATCTTAATTCCGGCTTGGGATTCCTTCAGCCCAGCCTTTCACATGATGTATTCTGCATAGAATTTAAATAAGCAGGGAGACAACTTTTTATTTTAGAATGTGAGCAACAGATTTCAACTGTGACAGAATAATAAATAAATCTAGATCAGTCCAGACAATCACAAGTATAAGACTGCCAGGTCACTAGTACTGATTCCTTGAAATTTCAGGGCCAGCATGAAAGGTTGGGAGATGATCCTTGTGATGTTACACAAAGAGGCACTTGTGGTTTCCTGTAGACAGGGCCAAGCAAGAATTTGGAATGTCTTTTGATCCAGCCTATTGTAGAAAGAAGCATCAACCCCTCCACCCTCAGCCTTGCTCCAAATGGCACAGTGGACCCAAGTGCTTGCACCCACCTGCTTTCTCCCAAATCTTCTCCTCTTTTTTCCCTTTCTTTCTTTTTTATTATTTTGGATTCACTGCAATTGTGCAGGCACAACACATGTAGAACACCTCCAAGGGAAGTCATGGATCCAGTTGGAAGGGTGGAAATATATGCTTGGGCTACCTTCCAGAGACAGATCAAACATTCTCATCCACCAGTACTGCACTCTTTCACAATTATCTCTCCACCTGAAGAGGTGCAGTAATTGGCTGAGATATCAGCCAGTGTATGAATATGTGTTGTAGGGCTCTGAGTCTACATGGTGGCCCAATGCATTCAGAGTTCTGTTTATAGAAGGGCACACATTCTGAGCAGTTCTAGCATACCAGAGCATGTTCAGCATCCTTGAGTATTATGGTTTATGACCTTCAGCCCTTTGCAGTTGAGACCTCAGACCTGTGGAACTGAATACAGTAAGAAGATAGCATACATTGTTGAACACTTGAGTTCTTCCAATATTTAAGCACTGTGTGATTTCCATTAGCATGTACCCATTAGAGCATGGTACTGTTGTTGCTCCTGCTTATGGCACAGTAAAAAATAAATTTTCTTCTGCACACTTTCTTTCACCTCTCAAGAAGTGAATAATACTCCTGATAATTTTTGATGCATTTTGATGTTTTAATATACATATTTCTATGAAGTGGGTGGAAAACTGAAAGGTTAGATTGTATAATATTCATTTAAATGTTCAACTCAAATCTCCTCTCCCTCCCCATTATTACTATTTTATGCATTGATTGTCATTAAATGTCTGCAGCACTTATTTTGTAAAGAGGCTGTCTTTATCAGTCCCAATAGTTGTCTATGCTAGCAAAGCTAAATTGGAATAATTTTCTACACTTGCAAAATAAAAGTAGCACCAAAGTTTTACACTGAGTTTTCAAATCTCATTTTCTTTCCTTCTGTCAGTCAAAGCATCAGCTAGCTGTCAACATTCTTGTTTCCTTTCAGCAAGTGAATAACATTTAAGTAGTTTCTAGGTTTCCAGCTATTTTATTGTGTTGTATTTGATTTTTTTAAAAAATCTTGTATTGGGATCAGATGTTATGAGAGATGTGTGAATGATTTTTAAATAAGCGGATTTTAAAAGCATTTCCTTCTCATAATTGGTTATGCCTAATAAAAATAAAATGCTTGACACGACATCACAGTTTGCATGAAAAGCTGTCCCACTGCTATAAACGGTAGACGGTGACTGAAAATGCAAGTGTCGACAATTTGAGTACACCAATGTCATGTCAAATATTACTTTTGCTTGCTTGATATTATGGGGAGAAAGAAATTGAGCACTTGTCTATTTCTCATCTGATTTTCTGGATTTTAAATCCTTGTCCCCCAGCAATACTTTCCATGCAACACATACTGTCATATGACCTTCGAGTTATCATTACTCCTAATAGCAGCTCGGTTGGTTGTGTGCCAGCAGAATGGGAGGGAGCGACTACTGAGGGACAAATTAGAAGGTGAATGTGTATTCCCTGTGATTAACCTGCTTTCATCTCTTATATTAATAAAAACAAACAAATATAACCAAAGTACATACAGTACATGGAGAAAAATGCCTGCCGTGACAGACATTTTTCAGCACCTGAAAGAGCACCTCTTTTTAAATGTGCTAAAGTTTGACTCTTAGAAATAGTATAGTTGGGTGGACCCCCAAGTACAAAACCTTTTTTAAAATCAAGCCCAAGAAGGGAGGATATATGGTGTTTTTAGCATTGAGGATACTCAGTGGCCTCCAGGTACCATAAAAAGGTGAGTGGGGGTTTTGGAGGAAAAGGATACTTTATTGAGAATATTGTTTTAGCCTGCTTAACTCTTACATTTGTATAAATGATTTTAATAAATAATATGGAGAACTCTTTAGGAAATGACAATGGTAAACTACTCCTTCAGCATCTCATACACATTGAAAACTCTGTGAGGGTCACTGTACATTGATATCAAATTGACAGCACATAACAACAATGACAACATACTCTTAAGTACATGCATTATTGACTTCTGGATACCTTGTTGTATAGAGTGTCTTTGTTTTGCTTTTATTATAGTGGCTTAGAAATAATTTTGATGACTAGATAGTTTCAATTTATATTAACTTAAAAAGAATGAGACTGGCTAGCTGAAATAACAAAAGTGGTCTTAATAGAGAGTGAGGATATAACAGTACTACTTTTTGTTGCAGATATCACTGGTATTTTTAAAGTAGCAAACACTTTATTTTTCCTTAACCACATCTTTTGGAAGACATGAAGGTGTACAGTTAAATGTTTGCACATTTCCTGGCATGATGTGTGACACAAATGAGTAATGAAAAACATTATTTGGGCACCCTTCCTTTCCTTTTTTTGTGAAAAAAATCCTGAAGGGGAATGAAAAGGATGATTATATAAGTTTAAGATGAAAGATGCCCATCTGTTTGAACTTGGATTGTTTTCATCAGTATATTGTCTTCTACATACATTCACACCCAGTTGATTGATTAGAACTCTTCAAGAGTTATTGTTAAAAATCCAATAAACTACTGAGCCACATGGAGGTGGGGAGAAACTTAGTCCTTTCCCATTTATCTGGAAATAAGCTCTGCTGAAGTTAGTGTGACTCACTTTTGACTAGACCTGTACTGTTAGTGTGTTTCTAAAGAAAGAAAGCCAGAAAATTCAGTGAGGGATATAGATCCTCACTTGTCTCCTCCTTGTATAGTAAAGAGGAATAATAGCAACATTGTTCTCCTTGTTGGCAAGGATGGTGAATAATTTCTTGGGGCTTCTTTTCCTTGTGTAATGAATACATTATTATCATAAAAATAAATGCAATGGATGCTTCTTTCTAAATATCTGCCACTTTTTAATGCAAAATTGCCTTATTTGCAAATTGCACAATATCCTGCAAATTAGAATGAACACCACGTTATATAACTGAAAGCACTATATTGGTTGGTGGCATCTTTCGTAACCATTGCCCGGTCTTTCTGTACTTACACTGTGTATATCTGTGCATATATCTCTGTATGTGTCCTTTACTTCTCAAAGAGAAAGGATTCTGGGGGCATTTTGCTCAAATTATGGATATCCTGGAGCAGGGAGAGGAGCTCATTTGTCTTGATATTGGCTGGAGATAAGGATTATTGTAAGGCTTAAAAATTTCTTGTCCAAATGGCATATCAAGACAACCAAAACAGATGAGGATGAGGAAAGGTAGTTGTCTTGCCAGTTGGAAAAAAGATGCCAAACTTTACTTGGCAAAAGGCAGTGGTGTCGAACTGTGGCCCTCCAGATGTTCTTGGCCTTCAACTCCCAGAAATCCTGGCCAGCAGAGGTGGTGGTGAAGGCTTCTGGGAGTTGAAGTCCAAGAACATCTGGAGGGCCACAGTTCGACACCACTGGTCTACAGCATCACTGCCATTCACAAAGAAACACCAAACAGGGAAAAATGAAGAATGGCAAGTACTCCTTTTCACATTTTACTGCAGATATGCAACCCCTAATTCATCTGATAAATAATCTTATTAAAACTACTTCCTTGAAAAGCCTTTAGATTGTTTTTAAATCAAAAGAAGGACACCTCTCCTGAAAAATATACATTGAATCCCACTTTTGGTTTAGGCTGCAATTGCAGAAATTTCTTGCTCAGCTCTCCTCAAAATAAGATAATAAAAACAATATGGATTAGCTCCTTTCCATGTGATTCTTTCTTAAATCACTATAGAATGCAGGGTTCCTTTTGAACATTTTACCTTCCCTGCTATCACTGGCTTCCAGCAGTCTTCTATAATGGTAAGGATAACAAGGCTACAGACAATGATCTTGTGCAGCAGAGCAAATCAAAATTCTACTAGGAAATTCTAAATATGGGGCAATAAAAAAATTATATCTTTTAAACTGGGATTCAAATCAGATCAGCATTGAATCTGGTGTAATTGTAGCAGGTAGCCTTCTCTCTGCATCAAATTCAGGAAAGTTTGGCCAAAGGGTTTTCAACTTAGGATGTTTTAAATGTAAAACTGTTTTATACTCCTTTTCAGAAATAGGTGACCCTAAACTACCTCAGTTTTAAAATAGCTGACATAAATTGAAAAGACCAATCATGCTTCTCTTGAAAGAGAATTATTGGTCCAATCCTTCCCATTTGGAAAAAAATCCAGCTCTAGGAGCTGAAATATTGGTCCTCAAAAAGGCCTTTTAAATGGCAAAAAAAGCAATTTCTTATAACACTTTCCAGGAAGAGCTATAGAAACAGATACATTGTAGCTTAGTGGGCAGGGAAGAATTACAGGTCAACTAAAGTTCGCAGACTATATAAAATAAAATAATTAAAAAATCTAGGTTTGCTTTAGAGAAAATAGTGGAATGACAGTCCTCTAGAAAGAGGGACATTTTGCCATGTGTCTTCAGGGAATTAGCATACAATTTTGTAAGGTATCTTCAAAGTATATGGGCATACCTTAAAAAATTGTTTGAAACACTGACAGCATCCAGATTTTAAAAAAAGAGCAGCATCAAAACTCAAGTTTATTTAGTACCATACTTCAGCAAATAAAGGAAGGTTCCTAATGCAGATGAGAATAAAGAGGAAAGACCTTCATCCTCTGAATCTTCAAAATCCAGGATCTGAAATGTGAAGTAAAAGTTTCCTTTCTCCATACATTTCTGCATCAGTACAAGATGTATAAGCCCTAGACCCAAGAAGCAGAAGTTTCATCACAACAATTGATGATCATCCATATTTTCCAAGCAATAGATACCCGTGGGCTTCCTGGAACTGGGCTGCAGAGACGGATCTCCGCCTGCCCACATGGTGGGCATGCCGTGCTTGCGGAGCAGCATGTTGCACTCATGTGCATAAATGCGAGCATGACACTCCCCTTCACTAGTGTGGCCTGCCTCTCTGCAAGTGTGACACGCCCACTGCAAGTGTGTCACGCCCACCTGTGAGCATGACATGCCCACCCCCCCACAGAATCCACACGCCCCAATTGGTCTGCGGTCCCAAAAAGGTTGGGAACCGCTGGCCTAGAGAACTCATTGAAAAACAGCCCTGACATTTGCTTTGTGTTTGAAATGGTAGGAAAAAGGACTCCGGTTCTGGGAGTTACCCTTGCTTGATGTCTTTGTGAATGACAGTGAGCTCAAGAGGATATCCTGTAGACCATCTTGACTGCTGCCCTTCGTGTTGTCAACATTCAATATTGGGCCATTACCTGGCATTTTGAATCACAGATAGATACCTTCATAAACCAGAGGGGTTTTTTTTAAAAAAATAAGCAATTTATTCAGGTTTTTGAAACAGCACTTAATTGAAAAGTGTGAGATTGGATTGAGCTTTAGCCCCACTGTCATCTTATAGCTATCTGTCTCTCCATCACCACATAGAAAGGGATCTCTAAAGAGTAAAGGTTGTGCTACACATAGAGGCTTTCCACACATTTAGGCTTCCTGAGTGTATGTTAAAGATCCATATGTAGCAAACCATTTTCAACTTTAGGTTGCCCTTCTTCACATGGAGACGAGTGGACAAGCAGGCGGGTGGGGGGGTCTCTTGTGTCCCAGCTTACACTTTCCAACTAACTCTTACTTGAATAAGGTTCATGTTTGAAGCTTAAGAGATTTTGTCCCTTTTTTTGGCCCCTCTTTATTCTTTCTTACTCAGTTACATTGCTTGCATTCTGGCTTGGGCACAACCAAGTGTTTTAAAGAGTGTGTGGTCTATCCATCCTTTGTCTCGCAAATTTGTTTCAAATGCTGTAAAAGCTTTACTTTTGTAACCTTTAACAGATTTCCATTTTTATTCATTGACTGAATGAAAGTAAAAGTCCTGAGCACTACTTAGTGGTTCAGTAAACCTTGCCTGAAGCATAAAATTGCTCATTCACAGAAGAACTGCATACAAATGTCAGTCCTTGCATTATAGAAGCATCCTCATTTTCGAATACATATGTGAGACTCAGAGGCAGGAAGGCTCTAGTCTCTTTGAGGCACCAGGCAAAACTCAAAACAGCACTTTAAATATCTGGATGGCTAATGATCTCTAACAGTGTTTTGATTGGGCCCTGCAACAAAATGTTGTAGTGCAGAGTGTAGCTATACATGGGCCTCCCCAGTCCAAATGGGAGGCCATTTAGGCATACATCCCAAATCTGTCCAGAACATTTGTCCCCCATGCAGTTTGATTTGTGCTCCTGATTGGAGTTGATATATGAACTCCCCATTGACTTGCACTGGGATACCAAAACTCTTACTCTTTGTTCATTTTTGCACCAGTGCCCATGAAATTTGGAGGTGTACCAAAATTAGGAGTGGATATACTTACCAAATGTCAGGCAGTTTGCATCAAGAGATTGCATACTAGCCACTTTTACTGTTTGTTTTAAAAGAGAGAAGGAAGGAAGGAAGGAAGGAAGGAAGGAAGGAAGGAAGCAAGCAAGCAAGCAAGCAAGCAAGCAAGCAAGCAAGCAAGCAAGCAAGCAAGCAAGCAAGCAAGCAAGCAAGCAAGCAAGCAAGCAAGCAAGCAAGCTTTCCATTCAGCTTGAGTTGTACTCCTGATTTGTACATTCACTTTGCTTCAATCCAGAACTGAATCTGGGCACTTAGCTTCAATCTGGACCTCATAAATTTGGATCAGGCTGATTTGGTTCAGAATTTGTGATTTATCTGAATCCAGTGCACAACCTCGTTGGGGAATATTGGTATTCATGATCTCAGCTCCTCTTTGCCACCAGTTCTTTCCCCAACAGTCAGTCAGCATTTTTTTGCTACAGATAATGTTTATTCCTCACTGTGGATGTTTCTCAAAACATTTTCTGGGAAAACATGTCATTTCCAAACCTCTTCTTCCTGAATGGTTCCTTTTTGGCTGCAGGAGTCTGAACACTGGAAACAGAGTGAATTTACACAGTTATTTTACCATGGCATTTCAGGTTCACGAATCGTACAGAAATGCCTAGGTTTAAGACAAGTAGACTTACAGGGCTAAATCCAATGTTAATCCTGCCTAGAGTAAAGCCATTGAAATAAATGGGCTTTGTTGGTCTCACAAACTAACTTAACCTCAGTGAGTATGCTGAATAGAACAGAAATTCAGAACATTAGATTTAAAAATTAATTTGCTAAAATTAATGCAAAGCTATTAATTTTTTTAAACGAGAAAATGATAAGTCATAACATTCTTCTACTTTTCTGGTCTGATGGTTACTTTGCCATTATCTCTTTTGGAAGTATTCTTTCTATTGTTTTAAAATTGCCCTATCCAGTTTGAAACCTGTTTCCAGATGTAAATTCCCATGATGCAATTCACATGCAGAGATGACAATTCCAATGTGAAGGGAAGGGTGTGTGTCCTAACACTGAATTTCATTTCTCTGCACACAGAGTAAAAGGCACCCATGTGCATTCAACAGGACTGATTGCACAGAGCCAATAATCTTTTGATCACTTTCTAAAGCATTTATGTAGCCAAAATATCCAGAAGATTCACCTGAAAGTACAGGCTTAAGAACTAGCTGTTCAAATTAGCCCAGCATTATTTTCCCACTGCCCATGCTGGTCACACTGACCAATACCTGTTTCCCAAGTGTGAGACTATTAATATTGTTGGTGTAAAGCTTCCAGGATACCCATTCAATTGTTGTGCTGTTCACAGCATCTTGAGGTTGTCTGGACACATCTGAAATGTCAAAGTTGTGAATCAGTTGTATGCACTTAGTTCTTATAGGCAGGTACATAACAGCCTCCTTTCCGGGGAGTAGGTATGTAGACAGCAAGTTGTTTCATAAGTAACAATCCTAAAACATAGAAAATTTGTGCACCTTAGGGAAATGTTTCCTAGTTATCCCCCAGTTAGTTTGTTGCTTTTTTTCCTGGTCACATGACACAGACAAAATTGAGACAATTTCCCAGCCAGCAGTATAGCTGCAGAACATTTCCCCATCGCCCAGTTTTGTACCTTTGTTGGTGTCAAGTTCAAGTTTATTGTATTAGCTAAAAGCCGTCACAATTGTTTAAAATACAGATATGGTCAATTAAAATCATGATAAAACCACAGACATATAAAATAATAAGAGACCCCTCATATCTGAGAATCTCCCACACAATTGATCGCAATGGCTTTCAGAAAATTAGCCCGAATGTTTCTGGCCGCTTTTGCGAATAGTGCTGTTCTATACGTAACATAAGGGTCACAATCCAAGAGCAACCTGACCACCTTTGTCTGAGGGCTTTCCTCCTGTAGAGCAGCCAGAATGTTACCCAGGAGCTTTTCCTCGAGGGTTCTGATATAGCTGACAATAGAGTAAATAATGGAGAACATCCTCTATCTCACCTGCTCCGCAGATGCACACCCTTAGATGTTTAGGGACATTCATGTACCTGCCATCTAAGACAGCGGTTGGCATGGTTTGAAAGCGGAGTTCTATAAAAGCAGTTCTCAAGGGGGCAAAAGTAAGTGCATCTAGGTATTGCGCCCTTGAGTGGTTTGTTTTCAACAGGCGGTACCAGTGGGAGAAACCTGAAGAGTGGATTAAGGCCAAGTCCTGGTCGTTATCCGATTTATAGAGCCAATCTCTCAACATTCTTTTAACCTCAGAAAAAATGAAAATGTCTGTAGAGAGGGATTTAGATTTTAGTAGGTTTTGAGCTGAAGTTGCCCAGCCGCCACTCTTCCATTGCTCTATCATACAGCGTTTGGGTAGGCGGTGGTCAGGCATATCCATCACCCTCTTATAATAAGAGAGTATGGCTAAAGTTGCCCTGGCTTTGATGGATACCATACCTGTCTCTGTTCTGAGGTAAGCTACTGGGGTCCCCTGGGGTGCCACGAGGATGTGTCTGAGAAATTTATTCTGTCCTATTTCAAGATGATGTAGGTTGTTCTGATTCATGCCCCAGATCTCAATTCCATAAAGCATTTGTGAGATGACCCTCCCTGAAAATACTTTTAAAGCTGGGGTTACTAGTTTGCCACCTTTAGAATGAAAGAATTTGACCAGAGCATGGCTAGATTTCTGAACCGATATTTTCATGCTCTGTATCTGGGGTTTCCAGCAGTTTTTCTCATCAAAATGCACTCCCAGGTATTTGAAAGTCTGGACTTGTTCTATTTTGTTTTCGCCTATAGTCCAGTTGAATTTGGGGGGATGCTTTCCAAAAATCATCACTTTAGATTTTGTGTAATTTATTTTTAGTTGCTCTAGGTGGCTAAACTCTTGGAGCTTATTTAAGCTTCGTTTCAATCCCTTTTTGTTCATTGATAATAGAACAATGTCATCAGCATATATGAGACATGCAATCTTATAGTTCCCAATTGAGGGGGGGAAATGGTCTGGATGGTTTAAGGCTGTTACAATATTATTAATATAAAAGTTGAAAAGTAGGGGTGCGAGTAAGCATCCTTGTTTTCCTCTGTCAGCCTTCCATCTGTGCTAATCTTTACCCTCAATGTTGTGTTGGAGTATAGTTCTTGTATTAGAGCTAGGAGTCTCTTATCAATGTTGGTCTCTGTGAGCTTATCCCACAGGCGGTTTCTGGTGATTGTGTCGAATGCAGAGGAGAAGTCAATAAAAGCCGTGAACAGCCATTTGAATGGCCTGGAGGTGTATTTGCACACAAGATGATGTAGCACGTAGATTTGATCTACTGTGCTATGCCCCTTCCTAAAACCTGCTTGTTCCTGATGAAGGATGTTATTTTCCTCCATCCATTTAGTCAGCTTCTGGGAAAGAAGGCGGGTATAAAGCTTGGAGCTAATATCCAGTAAGCTGATTGGGCGGTAATTCTGGGGGATAGATTTGTCTCCTTTTTTGTAGATTGGGAAGATTATGCTCTGCCTCCACCCATCAGGAAAAATTCCTGTAGCATTAATGTGGGAGAAGAGCTGTGCTAGGACTGGGGCCCATCATTCCAGGTTATTCTTATACACCTCTGATGGGATCATGTCCTCGCCGGGTGCTTTATCTGTTTCTAGGGCATTGATAAGTTTGTACACTTCCCGTTCTGAAACTGGGGGCCATTCGGGTGTAGAGTTTAGTAGAGTCTGGAGGGTTCTCACTTTTTGTGGCCCAGTGTTTGCATCACTATTAAAAATAGTTTGAAAGTAGTGGCACCAGGCATTTGCTGTGATGCAGGCATTTGGTGCAGGATTGGGACCTATATCCATAGCTGAGACCATACTCCAGAATTTTCGCTCTTTCTTTTCCAGCACAGCCTGCCCTAGTTCCTCCCACTGGGCTGACATGAATGCCCATTTCTTTTGTTTTAAAAGTTCCTTATATTTTGAGCGGTAACGAGCCAGCGCCTCCAGATTCGATTTTGAGTGCATCTTCCTCGTCTTCCTTGTTAAATGGGCTAGATGCTTTTTGGTTAGTCTACATTCTTGGTCGTACCATCCCCGTCTACGTGGGGCTAGGGAAGACTCCTGTGGCTTTTTAGTTAATAGAGGTCTTAAGTTAAAATTGATATAGTTGGTGCCTTCTATTGGATCCCTATGTCCGATTACAATATCCCTATGTGCACTCAGCAGATGTGGGTTGTTTAGCTGTTCCCGAATTGTTTGGTCAACAAGGGGGGACCATTTTAAGCGTTTCCCTACAATCATAGTTCTCTCTGCCCAATCAGCCGGTGGTGGGGGCAACTGTGGAGTTGTCAGGGGGATGGAGAGACAGATGGGTAGGTGGTCACTATCGGGTCGGTCTAATATATTGTATTTTGTCTCCTGGGACACCAGACTAGGGGAGCAAAATATATAATCAACGACACTCCCTGCCCGACTATTAAGGAAGGTGAAATGTCCTTTTGAGTCATCCTGAGAGCTGCCATGTAGGCAAATTAGTTCTAGGCCAGACATTGTCTCGGCTAGCTTCCTACCTTGTTTGTTGAGGACTTTGTCCAAAGAGTGTCGGTCAGATAGGAAGGGTTCATTAAACTCTAGGTCTGAATCAACTGCTGTCTCAGTTGATCCGGGGCCAACTCTGGCATTAAAGTTGCCACACAAAATTACAGCTGCTTTCGGGTGCAAAAACTCACAGTGGTTGATGGCTTCTTCCAATTCATGCCAACCTTTGTTGCATTCTTTACTGGGATTGCCTGTGAAGCCTTGCCATGCTTCATTTTCAGAATCGAAGCCAGGAAAGTTTTTACCATTACTACAGCACACACATTATTTTTTTAAAAAATTCATGCCCAATACATCAATATGTTGGTAAAAGTATGTCATCGGGTGCCCTCCACCATTACATTATTGATGATGATGATGATGATGATGATGATGATGATGATGATGATGATGATACATTGAAATGTTAGTATGCCAATGTTGGGGTGGGGTGATCGACAGTACTGCTGCATGGATATCCCAAGTCTATTGTGTGCAATGCATTTCTGCAGGAGCAGCCAGTGCAACAGAACCCACTTCCTGATCAATGTTCTCTATAATTTCCACCCAGCCACTCCCGTGTGCACGACCGCCCCTTTGCATGGGGTTCTGTTGCAACTGGAATGAAAGTGGCTCGAAACAATCATTGCGGGTGCACAGGGAAGGAGGAAAGCTGTATACATCAAGAGGCTAAATTGCCCCTTCAAGCAAGAGAGAAAATAAACTGGTACCATGGTGTAGCCAACCATAATGATTCAAACAGGAGGAAATACAGTGGTGCCTCACTTAATGACATTAATTCGTTCCAGCGAAATCGCTGTAGAGCGAAAATGTCGTAAAGCGAAATAAAAAAGCCCATTGAAATGCTTGAAAACCGTTCAATGCATTCCAGTGGGCTGAAAACTCACTGTCCAGTGAAGATCCTCTATAGGGGCGGCCATTTTCGGATGCCTGTAAAGCAAAAAATGGCTCCTAAACACAGCAGGGAGCCATTTTGTACACCTGGTGGCCATTTTGAAACCCGACGATCAGCTGTTTTTGATCGTAGTAAAGCGAAAATTGGTTCCTGAAGCAGGGAACCGATCATCGCAAAGCAGAAAAACCCCATTCAAACCATCATTTTGCGATCGCAAAAGCGATCGCAAAAACATCATCGTCAAGCGGATTCGTCGTTAAACGGGGTAATCGCAAAGCGGGGCACGACTGTACATTGGTACTACTAAATGATGTTGAGACATTTGTCCCAGGATATAACCAGGTATGGAAAGTACTGGAAGAACTAGAAAACATTTCCCTCATGTGACCAGGGCCTTAGTTAATTTTAAAGCATTAGCCAGAGAAAATAGTGAATTTAATACTGACAAGTTAATTTTAATACATCATTCCAACATTCTGATTCCAACCAGCACTGCATTTAGCCCATAGAGAATAGAGAATAAAGAAATAGACAAATAAATTGCAAAAAGCTTTTTGTTTTTATTGTTGCTTCTGACTGGCATGGGGAACTAGAGTTCGTTTGTTGTTTCTCTGGGAGTATGAAATATTAGAAAGCAAAAAAAAAATTCAATACGGAGTTTTTTAAAAAGTCACTGAAAATTCAGCATCCTAGAAAAGAGGAAAAGGATGCATCCTTGCTGCTGCTCCTCGCAGCAGAATTAACTTCAAACATAAAAACAGATTATCTGCCCACAGAAAGCAAAGGGTATTTCTTCTTCTTTTAAAGCTCTGGTGAATGGTGATTACTGTCCTGAAGGGAAGGAGTGAAGTATCATAAAGAATCTCTCTACAAGAGGCACCTGTGAATCTTGGCAGAGTGGGGAAAATGATTTCATAGCCAGCTCCCTTCTATCCCCCCCACCCACCCCCATTCATCCTTATGCTGAATGTCTTCGTTATCCCGTTATAGAGGCCTACAGATATTTCAGATAAATAAAGTCATATTATTTGGAAAGGCTGATGACACTGCACGTCGTATAAATCTTCAGATGTGTGTTAGCCACCTCAAGCAAAGGGAATTCTCAAAGTAAAATCCTCTTTTGCATGGAATAATGTTCCATTCTGGGTTCTGATTAAAAACAGAAGAATTTTCAAGAGAGGCCCAAGTAGGCACTTTGATTCACCTGAAAACACCCAAGGATCTGATGGTATCCTTAATCACGCCCCCTCACATTTTTTTCTTGAACTGTAGTCTCAAGTGCCACATTTCTAGGGATGTGAAAATCTCTCTTAGTTGCATTGCATTTGAATCCTATCTGCATTTTTATCCCTATACATTTCAAACTGCCCCCCTCCATGTTATTGGATGGATTATTTTTCAAGAAATCTCAATATCTTTTAACTGTATAGAACTAACCAGATGCTTCTTGGAATCCTTGTCCGGCACAGGCTGTGTTATATATGTCATACTGGCACTATGCACCATAGAGGTCACACAATCATGCTGCCTGAGCATCATTATCAGGGAAGCATTTATACATTGTACACTAAAAAGTTGAGATTTCTTTATGAAATGCAAGAGAAAGGAAAACAAACAGATTCGTTTTGCAAAGCATAGGTTTTTGGGCGCTTCCTTCTTAGTACTAAGGTCTGCATAGCTTTAAAATGAACCAAATTGTTCATTTTCCAGAGAGAAGCTAAGTCAATTGTATCTATGATTAAATTTCTTTACCAAAGACACTGAAATACACATCAGTTGCTGACAAAACAAATGGGTAGAGTAGAGACTGCATATTTTGCCCCATATCTCCATTTTTTTTGAAAGGGAGATAGAGGAAGGAAGACTTGCAGATTACTGCAAGCAAGCCAATTACTATAAAAGTCATACCAAAACTAAAATCAATTTTAAACTCATTCATATTCCACTGGGTTTATATTATTATTTAAGGAATCCCACCATCTAGATCAGAACAAACAATATTCATTTGAGGTGCTACAGAATAATGTAGAGTCCAAGTCTGGACTATCTCTCTCTCTCTCTCTCTCTCTCTCTCTCTCTCTCTCTCTCTCTCTCTATCTATCTATCTATCTATCTATCTATCTATCTATCTATCTATCAGTCCACCTCAAAGTGCAATTGTATATCATCCAATAGTATTTTTAAAAGGAAATAATATTTTTTTAAAAAAATACTTCTGAAAAAGAAAACAAATTAAAAGGCAGAAGCATGATAACATAGTTTCCCCTGTCTGTTAAAACTCAATAGGAAAAGAGCCAAACATATCTCCCAAATGGTGTTTTACAGCCAGGGTGCTCCTACAGAAAAAACACCCTTAATATTATTTAGCCTGAGCACCATCAGCCCTGGAGAGGAAAATGTAATTTGGATTGTGGTGTGCAAGGCGAGATAAAAATTTTCCTCCATGCTGTGGTTCATGGAACATCTCTTCCAATACCACTTTTTGCTTGGGAGAGGAGGTTTCTATGGGCATCAGTCTGAGCACAGCGTGGAGACAAGTTTGACCGTACCTCACCTGGCTTTCATTCCATAATTCAAATCTTGCCCCCTCGCTTAGCCAGTGATGCTTTTATCTTGGGCAGGTATGTTTCCATTATACCAACAAAAAACTTCTTTGTCGTGACTAATAGTTCTTCTGGGGGATGGTTTTCACCAGATTAATGACTGTTTGTGTGTTGCATGCCGTCAAATCAGAATTGACTTACAGCAACCCTAATAGGACTTTCAAAGTAAGTGAGATAATTATGGAGTGGTTTTACCAGCTCCACTCCCTCAGTGGGTTTCCATGGCTAAGTGAGGATTCAAACCTTATTTTTCAGAGTCTGAGTCCATCACTCTATCCACTGCACCACAAGGGGAATCCAGAATAATGACTGAGAGGGTCTAAATCTTGCTGTAGTTCATGGCTCCAGTCTTACTCATTGGGTCATGGTGATTTTTTTTTTTTGGTTGGTTTGAGTTTTTCTTCTCTGTTTGGTTTGTGTTTGTATTTATAGGGAGTCATTTGGGAATGTAAATGCATGCAGTATCCCTGAGTACACTTTTACACCCCAAAAAATTTATATACACTAATATCACCCCCTTGATTTGAAAGGAAGGAAATCATACATTGTTTGAATTCAAAATCTTATTGAATCTACACAGGCTGTGTGCCAAACTAGCAGGATGCACCAAATTTAATAAAGATGTGCACTATTTTTCTGGAACACATTGCACACCAGCCATGGGGTGGTATAGGGAGTAGTCACCTTTGGAACAGTCTCCCTTCAGAGATCTGTCTGGCTCCCTCGCTGGGTGTTTTTAAGAGCCGACTTAAGACCTGGCTTTTTAGGGAGGCTTTCCCTCCTGTCATCACTTGAATATTTTTATCTTTTCCCAACTTGAACGATATTACTATTGTTGTTCTCTATTTTATTATATTGCTTTTATGCTGTTTTTTATTGTTAGCCGCCCAGAGTAGACTTGGGTCTAAATGGGTGGAGTACAAATTTAATAAATAAATAAATAAATAAATAAATAAATAAATAAATAAATAAATAAATAAATAAATAAATAAATAAAATAGTAAGATGTCTAATGTGCCTAGCAAATTGCATTAAACTTTTGCTAGCTCGCAGAGGATTTAAATCATCACCAATGGCTGCCAGAGTGGTGCTAGCAATGACGTGCTTGCTAGAGACAGCCAAGACAGAGTTGGTGAGGAGGCTTTTCCTACCACTTTAATCATTCTGTGTGTGGTGTGCAAAAAGGAACAAACCAGGCTAAAGGTCATGTCGTCCACCCTGGTGCCTCAGCCCAACATCAAAAGACCAGTGTGCTATTTTTTTTCATCAATGGAAAACTCAGCAGTGGCCAGAGGATTGGGAAAGATCAGTCTACATCCCAATCTCAAAGAAGTGCAGCGCCTAAGAATGCTCCAACTGCCGTACAATTGCACCCATTTCACATGCTAGCAAGCTTATGCTCAAAATCCTACAAGGTAGGCTTCAGCAGTATGTCGATCGAGAATTCCCAGAAGTACAAGCTGGATTTCGATGGGGCAGAAGAACTAGAGGCCAAATTGCTAACATGCGCTGGCTTATGGAGAAAGCCAAAGAGTTCCAGAAAAACATATACTTTTGTTTCATTGACTGTGCAAAAGCCTTTGACTGTGTGGACCACAGCAAACTATGGCATGTCCTTAAAGAAATGGGACTCCCTGACCACCTTATCTATCTCCTGAGAAACCTATACATGGGAAAAGAAGCGACAGTTAGAACTGGATATGGAAGAACTGATTGGTTCAAAAGCACGACAAGGCTTTATATTGTCCCCCAGCTTATTTAACTAATATGCAGAATACATCATGCAAAAGGCCTGATTGGAGGAATCCCGAGCCGGAATTAAGATTGCCGGAAGTAATATCAACAACTTCAGATATGCAGATGATACCACTCTGATGGCAGAAAGTGAGGAGGAATTTAAACATCTCTTAATGAGGGTGAGAGTGCAAAAAATGGTCTGAAGCCGTTGGCCCCATCACCTCCTGGCAAATAGAAGGGGAAGATATGGAGGTAGTGAAAGATTTTACTTTCCCAGGCTCCATGATCCCTGCAGGTGGGGACAGCAGCCATGAAATTCAGAGACACCTGCTTCTTGGGAGGAAAGTGATGTCAAACCTAGGCAACATCAAGCAGAGACCTCACCTTGCTGACAAAGGTCTGCATAGTCAAAGCTATGGTTTTTCCAGTAGTGATGTATAGAAGTGAGAGCTGGACCATAAAGAAGGCTGACCGCTGAAAAATTTATGCTTTTGAATTGGGGTGCTGGAGGAGACACTTGAGAGTCCCCTGGATCCCCTATCCATTCTGAAGGAAATCAACCCTGAGTGCTCACTGGAAGGACAGATCCTGAAACTGAGGCTCCAATACTTTGGCCATCTCATGAGAAGACTCCCTGGAAAAGACCCTGCTGTTGGGAAAGTGTGAAGGCAGAAGGGGATGAAAGAGGATGAGATAGTTGGACAATATCATCGAAGCTACCAACATGAATTTGACCCAACTCCGGGAGGCAGTGGAAGACAGGAGGGCCTGGCATGTTCTGGTCCATGGGTCTCGAAGAGTCGGACATGACTAAACGACTAAACAATAACAACATTTATAAAGCTGATTAAGTACACTGAAATCCTGGACTTGTTTCCTGCAAATTAAATCACCCTCAGAAAAGCATCTATATAGGAGTGCAGACTTTTAATGCACATTTTATACACTACGTAAATTGTATACACACATTCAACTTATTTGAAATTTAGTGTTGGAAATGAGTTTTAAAGATATCATGACTTGTCAGAAAGATAAGTAAAGCAAATTAAGTGTGGACTTTCACTAGAAGCTAAAATAACCAAACAAAGGGTACTGTACTACAGTGGCATCGTAAGAAGACAAGTTCACTGGAAAAGGCAGCAATGCAGGAAAAAGTGCAATGCAGTAGGAAAAGAAACGTGATTGCTACACTCTTCAGACTTCTGCTGTTCTGAGCAGAAACTGCAGAGCTAAATGCAGTGGGGATTAACTTTGGAAGGTTCCTGTTTTCATGGTTTTATGAAAGAGTCAAGTCTCTCTCTCTCTCTCTCTCTCTCTCTCACACACACACACACACACACACACACACACACACACACACACACACAAACCCTTCCTCCCTCAATTTTCAACAATCAGTTGCTTCAGTTCAGTATGTCAATTTCCTCTCATTACATTTAAACAAGCTTGATGAAGCAACCTGTTCCTCTCTTGCACCTTCCTTCCAGCCTTAATTGAAGCATTCCCTCCTCCTTGCATCAGTTCCTTTTTTCAGTTTTGAGTCTCTCTCTCTCTCTCTCTCTCTCTCTCTCTCTCTCTCTCTCTCATACACACATACACACACCCTTCCTCGCTCTCTCAATTTTCTATAAACATTTAAACAAGTTGATGAAGTCACCTGTCCCTCTCTCACACCTTTCTTCTCACCTTAATTGGAGTGTTCCCTCCTCCTGCTTGCAGTCACCTCCAGTGGAAGTAGTCATTCACATGCTGGATTGACTGCCCCGGGTTGTTCTACAGCCGTAAACAATGAAGCCACCTTCATCTAAAAGAACGGATTTACAAGTGCCTCAACCAAGGAAGGTAGCAGGGATAGGTGACTTACAGTTTGAGGTTCGGCTGTAGGGGGTTGGGGTGGGGGGTACCTCTGTGCTCATTACTTCCAGGATTTTCATTTTTACCCCAACTGTATGCAATCAAGTCCATTCTAATTCACGATGAACTCTCACAGGGCTTCCTATGTATACAGCATTCAGAAGTGGTTTACCATGCTTTCTTTTGGAGGTGTTCTGGGACTGTGCAGGTTGCTCAAGGATACACAGGCTGGCTCTTCCCCCAGGACTGATAAGGGGCAATGGAACGTCTGACCTCTGGCTTCTCCTAACTCACTGAGCTATTCACCCAACCTAATAACCCCTTTAATTAGCATTACCTTCTTTTCAGAGAAAGAAGGTTGCATGGCTTCCAGAAGGGAAATGTCTTTTAGAATATCTGGCCACACAGCAATATGGAGGCAGGGAAGAGGAAGAGATAGATGGCTCTGCAGAGTGATTCATCTGCTTCATGCAACAGATTTTGGAAAACATTAAACATGACCACATTCTGCCCCCTCCTGTTATGTTTTTATTACTCAGAAAGGAAAGAAATGCTTGGTGGGTGTGTTCTCTTTTCAATGCCCAAATAACTTGGCTGACTCTGAATCCTAATTATGCACTTTGTCTCAGAGAGAGGGCATTTTGGGTCATTCTGTCTAAGGGATCATGTAGTCCAGAAAGTAATTTTTTTTCAAGCTCTGCCTTTCAGGTAAGCTTCTCTATCATTATTAGGGAGACCCTTGTCAGGATTTTTTAGACATCAGCTACTCAAAAGTGGTTTACTATTTACTTCTTCTGGTGATGCTGACATTCTCATAGAGTAACCTCTGATAATACTGTTTGAAACCATTCTGCTGTAGCAATGGATGGTAATTTAATTCAGAAAATGTTCACACTGCAATCATTTTTTTCAAAGGTGATGATTTTAAGAAGTATCACAGAATATTACGCACCCAAGAGCTGTTCTCTTATAAATTTGTAACTTTAACTGGTACGCCATGAATGAAAGTAATCAGCATTATTTCAGATTCGGATCTATGTGATTTTGAAACATTGTTGTGACTAAGAATGATGATGTTATTGGAATTTATCAACATCCACTGTCTACATGGTGCTCTCACTGCCAGTTATGCCCAGCAGTCTCATAATTGCATCTGATGGTTTTCCCCCATGGCTGACCATCAGGCTGTGCATTCATTTCTAAAACCAAATAAAAACAACTCAAACACCATTGATTTCTAATTTGTTTCTGTGAGAAACAAATGAAAATATAGACACAAAATATAGGAACAGTGGGATATTTTTTTTCCATCTCCTTTCTCCTGTTTCTTTCTCAGAGATAGAATTCTTGAAACTGATAATAGACATTGCATTGCATTGTCACAAAGAAATGAAACACATGGCATCAAAAGAAAAGGAAAAGGAAACAAATAGGTTGGCTACAAATAAAATGGGTGAAAAAACATGCAAACATATTAAAAGTTCCTGTCTATAGGTGATAATGGGACTCCTGGACCATTCATTCATCCTTTCCTGCCTGAAGCTCATCCCAGTTCTGAGAGCTAGAGCTTTGTAGGGAGTTTCATTTCAGTTTATTGCTCTGTTCTTTGTAGAACAGGAGCTAGGAACAGGTGGCCCTCAACATGAGATGATGTAGGTATCTTCTCTCATTTTTCACCATTTGTACCTCTAACAGGGACTGATACAGGTTGTAGTTTAACAATATTTGGTGAACCAAATGTTCCCCATCCCTGGTATAGATGCTATATATGTCAGCAGAAGTGTTTGCAAAGCTTTGGATTGTGTTGATGCTTTAAACAATTAAATTTGTGAAAAAACCAACAAACAATAAAACCCGCAAGTATATGAATGTGGTATATTATGCTTCTGTACCCATAATCCAAAAACTTAAGAAATTGTCTGATAATGGTACTTAATATTGTGCCCACATTACCAGCAAAACCAAGGATGCCAAGCTTTACATAGCAAAGGTCAAACAGAATGTTGACAACACCAATGGCAGCAGTCAAGATGGTCTACAGAATAGCCCCTTGTGCTTACTACCATTCACAAAGACGCCAAGCAGGGTAAATCCCAGAACCTGATCCTTTTTTTCATCAGTTAACTACTTCTCACCCTAACACAAAGGAACTTCTCACTTTAACACAAAGCAACAAGTGTTGGAAAAACAGCCCTCATGCCTTTATTCCTTCCAAATTAGGAAAAAAGAAAGAAAGAAAAAGCAGCTGGAACTAACCATTGTCTTTCAACATTAGCAAGTTAGATGTTTTCAATGTATTTTATCAGTTTCAAATCTGCAAACAGAAAAGGCTGCTTCTGTCTGCATGAGGGGGAGGTAAAACAGTTTTACTTTTTATAAATCATAACTCTGAAGCAATTTTCCCCAAATATTCCCATATTTGGTACAGGGTAAGGTCAGATTGTCTGCTGCTTATTTGCCAGATTTGATGCTGATCTGAGGTTCAGTTTGAACCTTCAAATTTTTTGTTTGGGGCACACCCATTTTTAGAATTACCTTATCAAATGCTGATTTGCTGTGTTGCACAATATCTATAGCTGCATTGTTGTGCAGCAATAATGACATTTAAAATAGAAGCACTGCCCTTTTTACAGAATCAAATTAAGCATGCCATTTGTCACATTGATTCTGCAAATGCTACTCATTGCAAAGACAAAGGCAGCCTCACTGATTTCCATTCTTCCATTGTCATGCTGTGTATAGCTATTGATAGTATATGTGAATGGGACAAAAACGGCCACCCCAGCAAGTTACTGAGTGTTGAGACAGATTCATTGTATGTGCAAATGACTGTTCACCATTCTCTTTTAAATCTACTTATTCCTAGCTGATCAGACAAGAGAGGAGAACCAAATGTATATTTTCCAGTGCCTCTGAATGCCAATCACATTTCCTCATTCCTATTATTTGTATGGCTTTAGAGTGTTATTTTTATTATCCTTAATGATATACTAGTCCTTTCTTTTCATTCTGTGTACATGTCCAGCCAAAGAAGGAAAATCCATTTCATTTCTATACAGATATAATATTTAGGTACAACATAGACACTGTTATATTGTCATCCTGAAAAGAAAATGAAAGAGTACAAGAGAAGATTAAATTCTCAGCAAGTAAACCCTTCAGTTACAATTCACAATTTGTCCATGGTTTAAGTTGACATTGTATATATCCTCTCTCAGATATGACATGGATTTAACCATGCAGCAATTTTTGATTATCTGAAGCTGAAGCCAGACATTTTCAGCCCAATGTCTCCCAATCACCTCTCCATTGCAACAGACAGATAACTAAAACACATTCTGCCATTGTATGACATGTTCCCCTGATCCTGCTGTAATTCATTGTCTGCCATTAGAGATGGGCAAGAACCTCGGTTTGGAGGTTTGCACCATTTTGTACACACAACACCACAGGTGCTGCGCATTCTCTTCCCCCCACATCAAGTCAACAGTGTATGGGGATGACTGAGAGTGCAACTACACAGTAGGGAAAATGTGAATAGATCTGCTGTGAAGTTTGACCTAGCCAGGCAGGTTTCCCCAGATAAATTTGTTTTAGTTGACGACACAGGAGTTGGTAGAGACAGAAATGGAAATTGGCAATAAGCCTTGTTTGCAGCTTGTTAAGCTGATCATCCAGATTTTCTGGACATACAGTTATAGCAGATCTACCTTAACAAGCTCCAAAGAAGTCTGAGTGATAATTTCCAGACAGGGAAGACAGTACCCCACCACTACTACCCTAATGGACCAGCTTTCACGACAATATGACACTATCACATTAAATGCCATCATTGTTGGATCTGGCATAATGGCGCTGAGTTTTTATGAACATTACAAATGCTCAGAAAGCAAATCTACCAGAATATTTATTGTACATACATTGTGAGGGAAGAGAATGTTGTCAGGCTGAGCTTAAATGTTCTCAAAGACAACAGTAGCTGCTTAGGGCAAATTGTGGATTGCAAGAAACCCCCTCCCCAAGAGGTAGGAAGAAACAGCCAGAGGAAGGCAAGGGCAGAAGATGAAAAGTAGCTGAAAAAAGAATGGAGAATAAGCAATGAATTGTGAAAGAGATGCTGGAGGGGAGAAGAAATGGAGTCTGAAGGAAAAAGACAAAAAAAGACAGGAAATAAGGACAATTTCTTAGCTGCAGGCTATTATTAGAATGTGATCGCTGTATCTTCAGCTGCTGCTCCAGAAAACTGCATAGCTCCCTTAGGCATAAGCAGGTGTGTGCGTGTGTTTGGCTTATCGAAATATCAGTGTTTGAGAAGGATCACCACTTCTTTAAACTTCTTATAAAATCAATTCTTGTTCAACACTTTTGAGGTTGACTTGTGGAGATTAGATTAGAGTTGGAATTGGTCTTTCTATTGTGACACCAGCAGGGAAAGATTGTGTAGCACAGGAAGTGTGATGACTCATCAAAACAAGAGTAACGTGCGCCCATCAGCTCTTGTCTGTTTGATTACTCACAACCAATGCTTCTCCACTCCTTGGAAATCCCAACTGCCCAACATGGGCATGGTAAAGAGGAGGTGGCCATCTTGCCACTAAATCTTGTAGGTGAGAATCAACAGTAAAGATTCCCAGGGAAATCTTTTGTATGCCTTTAAATGTTCTTTAAAAAGCAATGCTGGACTCCCATTCATCACCAAAGTGTGTAAAGCAGGACATCAAAACTAGTTGGATAAATTGGATTTCTGATTGGCAAGCTAATGGACTTGAGATTTGTGCCTCAAGACATAACCTTTATGCAAGGATTCATTGTCATTCAATGACATTCACTCTGCCCAGCAGGAACCTTCAGCAGAACAGGTGAGTCTTGAACAACTGGAATTGTAAGTTTTAACCTGTGGCTGTTCAATAATAGATGGCAATTACCTGCCTCCAGTCCACATCATTGCCTTCCTAACCTTTCTTGATCATGTAGGTGTTCTTATCACATCTACCTTGCCAATGGGATTTTTTTAAAAAAAGTTCTCAGTAGATCTGAACTGATTTGTTGTTGTTGGTTCAAAACAAAAAAAAATCTCACACATACAATTAAGCCCATCACACTGTTAAGGCTAACCCATGTCTTGTGGCATAAATTATTATGGACTACCTCTCATATAGTTAGATGCACGGAAATAGTGTCTTCAGAGAGTAATACAGTATATTCTGGATGTTGTAGTTTTATGTTTTATATCTGTTTAATGCTTTTTAATTTTTTTTAAGTTTTTAATTTTGTTTTAATATTGTAAGCTGCCTTGGGTCCTCTTGAGGGGAAAGTTGGGGCATCCTGTGAGCCATCTTGACTGTCAGTATTGTCAACATTCAGGCTGCCCTTTGCTATGTAAACCTTGGCATCCTTTTATCCCACATTCATAAACCAGAGGGGTTTGTTTGTTTGTTTGTTTGAAGAACTGAGTATCTCCAATGCATACCAGGCCTAAGCATTGTGGAAATTTAATAATTTCCTCCCTTCTACCACCACCTGTTAGCAGAGTATAGAGTAAAAACAAAGCAATACCAGCAATGGCAGCAGGAAAAAAAAACATGTATGTGTAAGAGAGGTAGCCCAAGTTCCCAGTGTCAGCCCCTTTCACAGTAACTAATACTTTGTACAGTAAAAAAGAATCACTTAAAAACTATTTAAAGTAGAAAAAGTATATTTACTTACAGTTACAGTTAAAAGTATAAAAAGGAAGCAAAAGAAATTGTATTCTCAGCCATGTGGGAGACTAAGTCCACAATGCAGTCACATGGTTGATAATCAGGAGCAGACAATTATATGTCTGCTATTATCTGGAAGTTGAGTCAGGGCAACTGGACGTCTTTCTTATTAGGTTGAAATGTTTTGCTACTCATCCAAGTAGCTTCTTCAGTCTGGATGAGTAGTGAAATGTTTCAACCTAATAAGAAAGTCTAGTTGCTATGACACAGCTTCCATATAACTTCACCTGGATGACTGAGAATCTTCACAGATATATATGTCTGCTTTCAGCAGAAGTTAGAGAAGAGGGAGAGGGAACAATGGAAGCATAGCCAAAGAGGGAGGGAGGGAGGGAGGGAGGAGGAAGAGGATAGGGAAGGCAGAGGTGGGGGAAAAACTTTGCTAATGGGTTAGTAGCAGAAGATAGTCACCTTTGTTTGTGAAAACTCCCTCCTAGCATTGAAACCTAGTATTAGGCTGCAGACAAGACTGCTATTTTCTCCAACACTAAGTGATGCTCATATGTGAATAAACTGACCTTAGTGGTCAGATCCATAGCTTGATTGGTAAGCCCATATGTAAGCTTGCAGCTTCAGTCCCAAAAATTTCTATGTCAAGGATTATAAGTCTGATCAGAGATCCTGGAGAACCACAGGATGCCATATACAGCTGACTGAATCAATGATATGATACAGTGGTGCCTCGCTTAATGAGCGATTCGTTTAACGACGAATCCGCATAGCGATTTAGTTTTTGCGATCGCAAAAGCGATTGCATAACGATGTTTTAAATGGGAAAACATCACTTTGCAATGATCGGTAAGCTGCTTTGCTTACCGATTATCGCATAACAATGTTTTTCCAACAGCTGATTGGCGGTTCCAAAATGGCCACCGGCTGAAGAAAATGGCCGCCTGCTGTGTTTTCACGCCCTTTCCTTGCATATCGGGCAGCGAAAATGGCGGTCGTATAGAGGATTTCCACATAATGGTGAGTTTTTTGCCCATAGGAACACATCAAACATGTTTTAATGTGTTCCTATGAGCTTTTTTGCCCCGCATAGCGACGAATCCACTTAGCGATGATTTTTTCGGAACGGATTATCGTCACTATTTGGGGCACCACTGTATAAGGTAGGGTAAAACAGCTTCATGTATTTTTCTGTGTCATGTCCCATGTTTTCAACAGCAACATTTGAAGGCAGATTTGTCAATCTGGTTATATGAGTGTAAGTAACATCTGTAAAGTGTTGGTGGGCAAGATTTCTCTGGGCTGTTACATTCCTAGCCAAGGTTTAATAGCTATATTATCTACAAACTGCAGTAATGTAAATAATGAAATCATTTTGTCTTTGGTCAGAAATGTAAAAAGATTGTGTTCAGAGTTGGTTTTTCCCCAAGACACTCCAGTTTATCATCAAAAGTACTCAAGAATAATTAAAAACAGCTTTGTCAGCTGCAGGAGTAGACCCCCCCCCTTCCACAAATGTAACATTTATATGATGCAGCAGGTTTCAAAAGTGTTGTCTCCATATATTCACCTGTCAGAACAACATATTCTTTAATGGAATCCTCTTTCTCAAAGCGGCAAATGTTGACTTGCCCAATCCAATTCCTATTTTTAACAGCAGCTTTTTTAAAAAATCACAATGAAACTCAGATATATTTAATTAATCCTTTCAAGAGCTTCTTGTCACTTTCCACTAAGAAGAAATTTAAAGGGTTCCTGAGTGTGCTGCCTTTTGAAAGATTACATATTCCCATCAATAAAATGTACTAAGTAAAAGCAAAATCTTATTAACATTGCTTTGGAGGACCAGTTAAGCCTTACTCATATGTATTAGTCAATTCATATGTATTAGGTGAATGAACAGAGAATATCCTTTTAGAAGTCTAGCAATCTTTTCAAAGGAAAGTCAAGGATAATATCTTTTTTTTTTTTTTTTTGCAATAAAAGCTGCACTTTAAATATATAGCTGATTATAGCACTGGGTGCCCCTTTATGTGATGTCAGACCCATTAATAATTTTTGTAGCTACACAAATATCTGGAAGAAAACCCTCTAAACCAGTGGTCCCCAACCTTGGGCCTCCAGATGTTCTCGGACTTCAAGTCCCAGAAATCCTGGCCAGCACAGCTGGTGGTGAAGGCTTCTGGGAGTTATAGTGTAAGAACATCTGGAGGCCCAAGGTTGGGGACCACTGCTCTAAACAACTTCTCTGATTGAGATATAACATTAAGACCATGTTATTTGATGACTATTCAGCCACCTCTGCAGTGGATTACTAAATTGAATCCTCAACATTGGGCCAGTCTGTCTGTCTGTCTTTTTAGTTGCCTTGGCTGTAGGGCTGGAGATCACTGAGAATTTGCTATGAAGTTTTTTTCCTTATTCCCGTTGATTCATCAACAATAAAAAAGAAAAATCATTACAGATGGAGTTTATCCATTTAAAAAAAATAAAAATTGAATTCACATGCATACACCCCACAAAAGATTCAATCAGTCTTGTCTCCAGTTTAAAGCATGTGTATATCTTTTGAGATATTGAGGAGAGATTTTTAGAACCAGAATTCACCATTATTGCAGACATTTGTAAAATATTTTTAAAAAATAGATATAATGGTACCACATATACACAGCTTGCCACAATTGAATGTCTCTCCCATCCCCTAGGTGACAATGTAGCATGAAGGTGACATTGTAGCATGAACATTTGAAGACCAAAAAAAGGAGCAAAAAGAAGCCTTACCATGGTCACACAATGACATCTGGATTCCTTTCTGCACCATAATGTGGAATTACCGATATGAGGAAATGTAGCTAAATTTCTCATTCTTGCCATGACACATGGCTTGTGAAGTCAACACCATTTGTGTTGAGTTCTTTAATCCTTGTGAGATTTCTCACCTTTTGTGTGAGAGCAAGACACGTTGCACTTTTTCTTCCATTGAGGCTTCTGCATTTTGTGGAAAGTGTCCTCGCGTAATCCAATTTGTTTTTGCAAAATCCTGTTGGTTGGCATAGTAAGTCAATTTCTGAAATTTATATTAGTAAATTTATTTACAGCTTAAGTAAAGAGTAGGTCAACACCAAGAAAGGTATCACCTTACTCTTGCATTAGCACTAAGCCTCTAGGGGAAGGTGATTAAATCTTTCAAGATTTGGAGTATCAACTCCTCCATAAATTCCAATGATTATAGGGGCTGTGTGGCTTCAAAATTCACAGCACACAGCACACATATCAGAGCAGAGGGCATATTCTTTGGCTGCTGTATCTTAAAAGTATAACATTTCACAGTGCATTTTAAGGAAAGAGCATTTCCATGCGAGCACATCCATCGGAAGAAATGTTATACTAAATGCCAAGTTCCCTAGAAGAAGTGATGAACTTTCTAGGAGGCTCACAAATCATATGTGACTTTGTTTAATCAATAATCAACCAAGGAGGGCAAATCTGTTGTTAAGAAGATAAGGACCACCATGATAGCTTCACAAACAGCTGTTCCTTATCTGACTGATATGGTATTTAAGTTTGATGAGCTTAATTAAAAATAATGAAAACTACCTTTTTAAAGGTTAAAGTGTCTTCTCCCCCTTCTCCGACATCTTGGGGAAGCATACGGCATTATCACTCTGCCAGTCCTCAGATAACCGGCAGAAGATCAACACAAGATAATAACATGAAGGTCACAGGCTAATTAAGGCAGGTGTTTTGCTATGGACCAGGAAAGTCCAAGGTCTTTAGATCTACAAATCCAGGGCAATCTCCAGTGAGCGTAGGTAGAATTTGGTATTAATAAAAATAATTGTTTTCAGTTAGCAGCATTGTCTTCCATTTGACACATTTTAGATGGTTTTCTCCCCTGGCTTTAAGAAGTAAATTGGTATTGAACTTGTAACCTGTACATGTAACTTGCAAGTATATTTGCATATTGCCAGAAGCTGAAAAGAGTGTTAATTTATAATAGTAAGGCCTTTGTCCAACCAGCTCGGAATAACGAGGGGAAACATGGAGGTGGGTTGAAATAGTGCCAAACTTTATTAATCCACTGAGCACAACAACCCCTTTCAAGAGGGGGGGGGGCTACAGTAGTGTGGAATCATGATTGGGATCTGGGACCAGCCTTGCTTCAGACCCAGACCCTTGCTTTCTGAGCTTCTTTTATAATATCAGGGTAACCTCCAAGGCACAGGCCATATGACCCTCCTGATTCTTAAGTGATCCACACCCCAGGGGACCCCCCGCCTCCTCCCACTCCTAAAACCTCTTGGATCTTCAATGCTGTGAGGTGGGTTGGCTTATGCCCCAATTTGGGTTGACATTGGAACTCACCTAAAACTCATGCCTTCTGGACTACCCACCATGGCATAGGGGTTACTTAGAATGCCACATGCCCTTCGACTGAAGATTTTGGTCTTTAGCCACCACCCCCCAGAAGGCCATGCCATAAAATATCTAAGCCCCTATCACACCATTCGCACTGTAGGGAACCTGGATGCCAAGGCCTGCAAATTTTTAAAAAATCACCTTTAAAATAATGGACTTGCCTGTCTTCAAGCTATGTCATTTCCACCCAGGAGAACCATTATGTCAAAGGGCCAATCAGTGCCACCACAGGCAACAAAGTCTAAAAACCTGCCCCACATAAAGTTCTTTCAACCTTTCCACTCCAACCTGGCCATGTTCCAAGGCCCAGGTTCCACCTCCAACTGGATTGGGTAGCAAACATGACTGCCCCAAAACAAAACTGATCAGCTATTCAAATCCAGGACAACAGGAATGGCAGACCTGAAAGAACAAGCAAACCAATGCCAGAAACCAAGAGCAGCCTTAATAGGTGCACATAAGTGCAATATCTGGGGGAAGACTATTTGATCTCACCCACTTGATCCCTGCCGCAACATAACCCAAGGCTGCTGCCCTTTCCCAGTGTTTTGCTGAGCTGGCAAACTGGAATGTAGTTAACAGGCACCCATCATTATGATATTTTAGATTTTCAAAACGAATGGCAGCTAGGTCTTCATAGACCACCATGTCTGACATCTGGAACACTGTCTTCAAGACATCAAACCAAGATGTTATTCTGTCATACCTACTCTAAAGGCCCCAAGGAATGCAACAAGTGTCACCACTTTAAACAAACTGATTTCATATATACTGTATATCCCTGCAATGACTGACCAGATGGTTGCAGCATGGACTATGAGACTGGGCTCCTCTTATCTGCTTCCTTACCTCGCTCTATAAACCACCCTTCTGTTATCCTCCATATGCGGAAGTCTTTCATTAAAATCTGGCTACCCCTGTGCTTTGGCACAAAAAGGCAGGGCTGACATTCTACCTGTGAAGGATCTGGGTGTTGTTCCCCTGCAATTCAAAGAAAACCCCAATGGTGAAAGTTGATCAACACTTACACTCAGACTGCCTTTGTTCCTTTTGCTCCCTTTTTCCTTCTTGGGACCCATAATGCCTCAGCTACCGCCACTGATTAATCGATTATTGTTTTATTTCATTATTATTTTTTATTTTATGTTCTCCTAATGCAGCCACACCAAGGAATTGCTTCCTCCCTAATGTATATTTAATAGGATAACTATTATGATAATAACCCTTGAACTGCAGAGCTGAAAGGGAACCGATGGGCCACAACCCCAACCTCTGGCCCCACAGCCAGAGATCTAAGCCACTGAACTATTGCCTACTCCCATTAATTTTATTATTATATCTATTATCTATTTCCTTTTCATTTATTCTATTTATTCAATTCAATTTATTTATCTATTTGTTTATTTGTTTATTCATTTCTCAACCTGAGTGTGCCAGGGCCCCTGGCCCCAACCGACCCACTCCCAGCCACCCCTCCAACTATGCCAGGGAAAACAGGGACCACAAAGCTGGGCGAAAGGCCCAAAAGGAGACAGCACACCTATTTCCTCATGTGTCTCTTTTCACTTTTCTTTTCTTTTCCTCTCTCTCTCTCTCTCTTTTTAAATACATATCTCGTGGAAAGAGCTTAAAGCTCAACCCCCTCCCACCAATCTTTCTCCAAACTGTGGGGTTGTGCCACTGCATCCCCCGCCCCTCCTGAGGTCTCCCCACAGGAATCAACACCCTGAGGCAAAAACAAAACCACCTTGCACTTCAGTTTGCAGCTCTCCTTTGCTGATTCAATGAAGGAGAGACTGAGGCAGATAAGACTCACTCCCACCCTATCAGGCAACCTGTATGTGGAACTTGCAGAATTAACGTATTGGTCTGGAGAAAGGGTGAGCATTTTAGACTACTTTATAGTCTCTATAACAGATGTGATGGCACTGCAGGTTAAACCGCAGAAACCTCTGTGCTGCAAGGCCAGAAGACCAGCAGTCATAAGATCAAATCCATGTGACGGAGTGAGCTCCAGTCACTTGTCCTAGCTCCTGCCAACCTAGCAGTTTGAAAGCATGCAAATACAAGTAAGATAAATAGGTACTGCCTTGGTGGGAAGGTAACGGTGTTCCATGTCTAGTCACGCTGGCCACGTGATCACGGAAACTGTCTTTGGACAAATGCTGGCTCTATGGCTTGGAAACAGGGATGAGCACCGTGCCCTAGAGTCGGACACGAGTGGGCTAAATGTCAAGGGGGAACCTTTACCTTTACTTATAGGCTCTGAGTCTGTAGTCCAATACATTCAATCCTTTAAGGTTGGTGACTTTCAGGATAGCGATCATCTACCTTTGATTATGGTGCTGAATTTACTATGGTTTAACACACGCATCAAAGACCTTTATAAAGAGGTTTTAGTTCAAGATAAGTGTCTAGATGAAACCCTAGAATAGAAAATAGGATAGCTAATCTGCTGGCCTTGGATCAACTAGATGAGATTCTACAGGAAATCTCTATGGCTGAAAACCTGGAGGGCTGTATTGAGGGTTATGAGGAACTAACCCTAGTTATCTATAAAACCATAGATGAGGCCAACAAGTACACCACAAGAGTAAACAAACAGTTCTCTGCACCCTGGTTTGACCGAGAGTGCAGAGTAGCAAAAAGCGATCTAAGAAACAGCTATACAGTGGTGCCCCGCATAGCGAGGTTAATCCGGAACGGATTAACCTTCGCTATGGGGAAACATCTCTAAACAGAACGGAAAAGCCCATTCCAAATGGGCCAAAAACTCACCGTTCTGCGATGTTTCTCCATGTTCCAGCGGCCATTTTGGGTGTTCCGGCGGCCATTTTGGGTGTTCCGGCAGCCATTTTGGGTGTTCCGGCGGCCATTTTGGGTGTTCCGGCGGCCATTTAGGAACCGCCAAACAGCTGTTCCCCCATCGCAATGCGATAAAACATTGGTATGTGATCGCATTAGCTGTCGCAAAATCCGCATCGTTATGCGGATTCATCGTTAAACGGTGCGCTTCTTATGCGAGGCACCACTGTAGTAGGTACAGAAACAACCCAGAAAGGAGCCAGTATTGGGCACTAAAACAAGCTCATTATAAATTCCTTCTTTGATGCCAAAAAAAGGTAGAAAGTGGAGTCAATTAAGCTCAGCAGTTAAAACTAAGAACACTTCCCTTTTTTGGCACCTGGTATCTGACCATCCAATTAGCTCCCCCATGGCCATGAACAATTGCATTCTACCAGAAGTTTGGGAACAACATTTTATAGGATTGTATAGTAGTTCTCAATCTGCAGAGTATGAAATTGATGAATTGGACAATCTCCCTCAGTGGCCACCAGTGAATTCAGTAGAAGTGAGTAAGGTTAAACCAAAGAAACCTCTAACCTTGAAACCTGGTAAAGCGCCGGGATCAGATCCAATCACTTCAGAATTAATTAAGAAAAATTTTGACTAATGGGTACCAATTACAACATCTTTATTTACAACAATCGATAATACTGAGAGAATTCCCAACGATGGGGGGCTGGCAATAATTGTTCCTATATACGTATAAGAAAGGTAACAAAGATCTTCCATCAAACTACAGACCTATTAGCTTACTTAATATATTAAGTAAACTGAATGCTAGACACCTGCAGTGGAAATTATGAGATCAAATTGATCTAGAGAACTGTTTGGCTGTCAAGAACCGGCAGGGTTTAGAGAGGGCCATTCAACTCTGGATCAGTGTTTGGTTCTGGAGCATTTAATTTCAAAATATTCTTCTAAAAACCCTGTGTCTCTATATGCAGATTTTATTTAGAGCCACCTTTGATTCAATCTCAAGGAATATTCTGTGGGCTAAATTAAGAGGTTCTACTATTGACAAATGCCTCTTATTTTTTATTAGAGTGCTACATAAAAATACTACAATATGAGTTAAAACCAACTCACAAGGCCATCTTAACAGCTCCTATTAAGACTGATGTGGACACTTTCTAAATATTGCCAACAAAACCGATTGGAGTTAAATTATGATAAAACAAAGGTCATATCCTTTGCTAATAGACCAAAGAGGCATACCAGGTATTTAAATCAAGTCAGCATTGAACAGGTACAACAATACAAATATTTGGGTGTTATTGTTCAGGCAAATGGGAAGAAACACTCACATATAAAGTATGTTGTATCTAATGCACAAAAAAGTGCTAAAGGAATACCAAAGGAGGGTGAAATGTGCAGCAGCCATCAAACTATTTATGGCAAAATCCTTGGCACAATTGACCTACAGTGCTCCTTTTAGTATTGTAGCAAACAGAACCACAATGGAAAAACTTCAAACTAAATTTTTAAAAGCCATGCTATTGCTGCCAACCAATGCATCAAAGTCAATGGTTCATCTGGAAACAGGACTAGTAACTATAGAGGCTAGACTTTGGATAATTGTCCTGTCATATTGATTAAAATTGAACCACACTAACTCTGGGCTCACACATTTGATATTAAAGGACAACTCTGTCTCCCCGTTGGGAGAACAAATTGGGGGACTTCGGATTCTCACATCAGTATCTAATGTCTATGAATTACAACCAAGCCAAAAGTCTGATCAAACAAAGGATCTTAGACATAGAAAGGCAGCATGATCTGCATAGAGTTAAAGCACATATAAGGAATATCATCAGTATCAATAGAAACACATCAATGCCTTACATAAGTGAACTTGAACATTCTGAAAGTAGAAGGGCATTTATGCTAATCCATATGGACATGTTGCCTTCTGCCATCTTGGAGGGCAGATATAAGAAAATTCCATATTTTAATCGGCTGTGTATATGCAGTGAAGGAAGTATAGAGACCTTGGAGCATGTACTCTTGGACTGCAAAATTTACGAACAGATCCGGGAAAACTACATCAATCCAATTTTTTTGGACAGGGATGGTGACAGGAAGGGCTGTCTCCAGACCTTGCTAGAAGATAGAAATAACACAACATCTTATAATGTGGCCAAATTTGGCCGGCTAGCCCTCAAGCTAAGTTTCGATTAATCAAATGGATAAAGACCCTATTGAGTAGTGTATGGTGACTAAGGCCATTTAGGCTAACAAAGGCCCCTCAGGTCATTAAAGGATGACAGTATAAAAATAGAGTTCTTCTCTATTTTATAAGAGTCTTATATATATATACACACTGTATATTCAAAATTCTAGCTGTTTTGGAACTTGGTTATGAAGATGCTGTTTTGTTGACTTGTCACTGGTTTTGTGTATTGACTCAATGTTTCAGTGGCCTTTGGCTAAAACTTGAATAAAATTCAGAATATCACTAATTCTCAACAAGTCAGGCTATTTCAACACTGAGGAACTGCCAATAACTGTGAGACTTTTCTCTGTGAGCTTCCAAAGAAGACAAAAGGTTTTGTCTAAGTTTCATGAGATTTCCATAACTACTTCTCATCTTTTTCTTTTTGAAACAAAGTAGAGATGGGAGGGAGACAGTATGAGCTTTTGATGTGTGGCCTCTCCCTTCCTCCTCCTCTCTTTCCATCCCAGCAGTTGTATCCCACAGCTCAGTGTCACTAGGTGACACTTTTCTGAAGAGGAGCTGAGACAGTAGGTGAGCTGTGTTTGGGAGGACATTTTATTTGATGAGGTATTTTCTTCTATCCTGAGGGGGCAGGGTTTTGACTTTAAATGTGGGCTGACACACAAAATTGTCTGATCCTATTTTTTGCTCTAATCTGGTAAAAAGGAAAGCCAAATAGCATTGCATACACTTGGGAGACAGGAAAGTTTTCGGGGTAGGATCAGACTTCCTCCCTTTTTTAATTCACTGACCAAGCAGTCAAAATGGAGAGTGCAGGATCTATTGCACTTGTAACATATGTGGCATGTTTGTTTCCTTGCCAATGAGGTGTCTGGGTAGAAATGCTTTACGTGTTAGTTGGTGGTCCTCTTGGAAGACAAAGTCCGGCAGCTGGAGGTCTGTGCTCTAATCTCTGCAATATTACGGAGCAGGCCAGGTAGGTTGGGCTCATCAGTCTTGGAAGGCAACCCATCTAGGAGAATGAAGACTCTGATTTCAAACCTCCACTGCCTTGTGGCTATATCCACTCATGGAAAAGGCTTCAGGAGTTAACCTTGAGGCAAAATCTGGAGCCGGAGTCCCGGAGGCAGTTCGTGTCATTCTGGCAACTCCTACGATGTCACTAGAACCAGTTGTATTGGCTCTTGCCTTTCCATTGGATTATTTCAGTGACGTGGAGAGGGGAGATTTGCTGCTTGGGTAACAACCTATCCTCTGTATTATTTTACCAAGGCTTCATGCTCTGGAGAGGACACTCCAGCTTTGCATACGGCATTAAAACAACAGGGAAAGTAGCAGTTACCAGTTATAAGTCTTTGCTTGACTGGCATAGATCATGACGCCAGGGGCTACTTCTAACAGTGGAAGAGGTCATTACACCTCAGTAGGTAGCTACCACCCACCTTAAACTTGGCTGTCCCCAGCCAGTAAGGTGCTATTTCACCATGGTATGTTAACTTCACAGGGTGTGTGGGGTTTAGGGTGGAAGCTGACAAGCAGATCGATAACCCTGCACCATGCTACAATCGTAAGAAAACTTCTGCCCTAAAGTTGGACACCTGGAATGTTTGGACAATGATTGCTGGCTTTTCTGATGACCTGCAGGAAACAGACGACATGCACAAGACAGCTGTCATCAACATGGAACTGAGTAGAATGCAGATGGACATTGTTGTCATGCAAGAGACGAGATTGCCAGACTTGGGTTCTTTCAAAGAAAAAAAGTTTCATTCTTCTGGCAGGGAAAACCATTGAATGAGATCAGGGAACATGGTGTTGTCTTTGTGGTTAGAAATACTCTACTGAGATCCATTGTTCCACCTACTGCGGGGAGTGAAAGAATCCTGTCTCTACAGCTCCACTCATCAGCAGAACTGGTCACCCTCATTCGTGCATATGCACCAACACTGTCGTCCACAACAGAAATCAAAGACAAATTCTGCAACAATCTGGCAGCTACCATTAAAAAATCCCCGAGAGATAACCACTGTTCATTCACAGAGACTTTAATGCTAGAGTTGGTGCTGATCACAATTCTTGGCCCACTTGTCTAGGCCATTTTGGCATTGGGAAGATGAATGAAAATGGCCAATGCTTGCTGGGGTTTTGCTGTTATTATGGTCTTTGTGTCAGCAATACGTTCTTTAACATGAAGCTTCAACACAGAGTTTCCTGGAGACATCCAAGATCGAAGCATTGGCATCAGCTTGAGTAGATCCCCACTAGACATTCTAGCCTTCCTAGTATTACAATCACAGGCAGTTACCAGAGTGCTGATCACTCCCTGGTGTGTAGTACAGTACAACTGCTAGCAAAGAGATTGTATCACATGAAAAAGGAAGGAAAACCATGTATTAACATCAGCAAGACTCGCGATCAAAGAAAAGTGGAGGAATTTGCCCAAGCACTTGAGGAAACTCTTTCAGGCCTTGCTGATGCAAATGCACCTGAACGATGGGAACATTTCAAGATGTTTATAACACTGCCCTGTCCACATTTGGCAAAAAGACTAAAAGGATGGCAGACTAGTTCAAAGCCCATTCGGAGGAGTTGATGCCAGCTATTGAGGATAAGAGGAGAGCTCTAGCAGCATACAAAGCCTTTCCTAGTGAGTACAACTTGCAGGCTTTTCAAGTTGCTCGTAGCAAAGTCCAACAGGCTGCCAGGACATGTTCCAACAATTATTGGCCTCAGTTCTGCTCTCAGATACAGATAGCAGCAGATACAGGTAACATCAAGGGGATATATGATGGTATCAAGCAGGCTTTAGGTCTAATACAGAAGAAATCTGCTCCCTTGAAGTCTGCTACAGGCATGATCATCCAGGACCGAGCACAACAGATGGAACATTGGGTACAGCACTACACTGAGCTATATTCCAGAGAGAATGTAGTAACCAAAGATGCACTAAATAACATTGAGTGCCTGCCTGTCTGGAAAGAGTGTGAACTAACTTTAGCAGAAATAAAAGTGGCCTCGGATTCCCTTGTCTCCGGCAAGGCACCTGGGAAGGATAACATCCCTGTTTAAATGCTGTAAAGAGATCATCACCACCGAGCTGTATGAAATCTTTTGTTTTTGCTGGAGGGAAGGTGGAGTACCACAGGGCATGAAGCATGCAAACATCACCGCATTGTATAAGAACAAAGGTGACAAGGACGACTGCAATAACTACTGTGGCATCTCTCTTCTCAGTGTTTGCCTGAGTTGTGCTGAAGAGACTCCAGGTGCTTGCAGACAGAGTTTATCTGGAATCACAGTGTGGATTTTGAGCTAATAGATCCACCACTGACATGGTATTCTCCCTCAGACAGTTGCAGGAGAAATGTAGGGAATAACAACAGCCACTCTTTGTGGCCTTCATAGATCTCACAAAGGCCTTTGATTTTGTTAGCAGGGACGGCCTTTTTAAAATACTTCCCAAGATTGGATGTCGACCTTGACTCCTTAACATCATCAGGTCCTTTCCTGTGGAAATGAAGGGCACTGTAGTTTTTGATGGCTCAGCATCAGATCCCTTTGACATCCGAAGCAGAGTGAAACAGGGCTGCATCCTCACATGAACCCTGTTTGGGATCTTTTTTGCTGTCATGCTGAAGCACACCTTTGGAACTGTGACAGAAGGTGTCTATCTCCCGACTAGATCAGATGGAAAGCTCTTTAATCTCTCTAGATTAAGAGTGAAGACCAAAGTCCAGCGGAAATGCATGGAGGACTTCCTCCTCACTGATGATGCAGCTGTTGTTGCCCACTCTGCTGAACACCTCCAACAACTCATGAATTGCTTTCGCAAGGCCTGCCAAGACTTTGGATTAACAATCAGCCTGAATAAAACACAAGTCATGGGCCAGGGCATGGACTCACCTCCCTCTATTACTGTCTCCATGCAAGAATTGGAGGTTGTTCATGACTTTGTGTACCTTGGCTCAACGATCTCTGACACTCTCACCCTAGATGTCGAGTTGGATAAATGCATTGGCAAAGCAGCTACCATATTCTCTAGACTCACAAAGAGAGTTTGGCTTAACAAGAAGCTGACAGCATATACCAAGATCCAGGTCTATATAAAGCCTGTGTCCTGAGCACACTCCTGTACTGCAGTGAGTCCTGCACCTTTTGTGCATGGCAGGAGAGGAAGCTGAACACCTTCCATATATGTTGCCTCCGACACATTTTTGGTATCACCTGGCAGGACAAAGTTCCAAACAGAGTAGTCCTAGAACGATCTGGAATTTTTAGCATGTATACATTACTGAAACAGTGACGTCTGCATTGGCTTGGGCATGTCATGAGAATGGCTGATGGTCAGATTCCAAAATATCTTCTGTATGGAGAATTAGTGCAGGGAAAGCACCCCAGAGGGAGACTACAGCTGCGATACAAGGATATCTGAAAGCAGGATCTGAAGACCTTAGGAATGGACCTCAACAGATGGGAAACCTTGATGTCTGAGCGTTCAGCCTGGAGGCAGGCGGTGCATCATGGCCTCTCCCAATTTGAAGAGACACTTGTCCAGCAGGCCGAGGTAAAGAGGCAGTGCCAAAACCAGCAAAATCAGGGAGCTGGACAGGGGACAGATTGGATTTGTCTTCAGTGTGGAAGGGATTGTCACTCTCGAATTGGCCTTCTCAGCCACACTAGATGCTGTTCCAAGTACTCCATACAGAGCATGTTACCATAGTCTCTCGAGACTGAAAGATGCCTAATTATTACCAGCCTGCAGTGCTGGTGGTGAAGGCTTTTGGAAGTTGCACTTCAGGTACACCTGGGTTACCCAAGGTTGGGAACGACTGCCATGAATTAGAATCAATTTGATGACACAGGACAATATCAGATGTCAGTAAGGTAAGAGATTTCAGCTTAACCTTGAATGGCAAAACAAAATGGATCTGTCTCCTATTTAACATGCTGCCCTTTCATCTGTTCCCAGAAAGGTTAGGACCACACATAACAGAAAGACCACTGTTAATGACAGTGGATGGAGAAGTACCACAGAAGTGGGATTATCTCCTATCCCCTGTCCTTTGTCATTCTAATGAGCCTGTTCAGACCAAGGGGAAGTGAAACCCATGTGGAGGATGTATCAGGGGTCTCCTACCAACTCTCCTCAGACTGAAGAAGCTACTTGGATGAGTAGCAAAATGTTGCAACTTAACAAGAAAGAAGTCCAGTTGCTATGACTCAACTTCCAGATTTACTACTTTTAGTTCTCTTCTAAATAGTATCTTTACTCCCAGAACATATCTTTAAAATGCACCTTAGGATAATTTGTATGGCAGGAAGGCATTTTTATATAAATTGTTTGTCACATATTTGTCTGTTGTCCTACTGAGACAGAATTGGGATAACTTCATCCCAAGATTTAAAGCAGATTATGTGGCATATAGTGGTAAAGAGGGTTTCAAAAGGTCAAAACTTCAGACCATCTTTATGTCAACTATAAAGCCATGCTGTTGATGTAATCTATGATGGTGTCATCTGCCTACTACTTCCTTCCTCAGTCTGAGATTAGTAGTTGTGAGTGAGCTGGTGAAATGCAAAGTATTGGATTTGGGTGGCTTGGTCTTGAATGGACTATTGAAGGGACTATTAAATTACATTTTGTACAATATATTCGCCAAAGAATTGATCCAAGTTGTGATGTTAATTGCTAGAACCAGCTTGTTATGGACCAACATAGCAGTTTGCATTTTTAGATTCTCCTTGGGTATGAGATTATCCAGATTGTCATGTTGGGTGCCTGCACTTCAGAAAATCAGCACTAAATTACAAATGACAACATGAAACTATTGTAGCCTTTAGAGACATATTCACATTTAAATACTGCCATCATTTGGAGAAATAGTGCAAGGCTTATGATGTGGCAGATGCTTATATAGATTTACACATTTTAATGTTTCTTCTTGTATGCAGAGTATTATTAACTTTGTAAAATGCACTTGCATTTATTACATGATAAACTTTTGCTTTCCTATGTATACAGGATTGACTGATGCAATTATAATCTCATTCAATTACTCATAAAACAACAGTCGCCACATGGTGGGGGACCAGATACAGTACAACTCCCTCCCACCATCCACTTAATGCAGACCTGGGCAAAGTGCGCCCCTCCAGATGTTGCTGAACTGCAAATCCCAACACTCCTCACTATTGGCTGTGTGGGCTAGGATTGCTGGGAGTTGCAGTTCAGCAACATCTGGAGGGCCACATTTTGCCCAGGTCTGACTTAATGTGATTAATGGTTTGATGGCTGATATGCATGGTTATTTTGAGCCACATGATCATTCCTGTTTAAAAGGGGGAATTATGAAAATGGGTCTCTCCACAGAGTGCCTGCCTGCAACATATGCTGATTTTTAGGTATTGTGGGACAGAAAGTGGCATGCATGAACTAATCCATCATGCAAAGATTCTCACTATTCAAGTAAGTGCCTGAACTGGTTTACTGCATTTCAAGAATATATAGGGCTTCTCTTCCCCAGTATGGTATGCTTTCAATGTTAAAGCCCTCATTTACAATAAAGAGGAAAAGAAAATGGAAAAATCATAATCAATATTAAATGGAATCTAGCACAGAAAAATGATGATGATGGTGTTGGTGGAGGGAAGATTTTTCAACAATACATACACCTTTAGGACAAGAACAAAGACATGAAAAAATACAAAGAAGTCCCCTGCTTCTCTCATCAATTTTCAGAACTGATCATTTCTACATTGTCTGTTTTCCCAAATGTCCCCCATCTGTTCTTCAGATTCCATTGTATATTCCAACTGTCATCTGATTTTCAACTTGAAAAACGAAAAATTTGATGAAAGACATGTAAAACTTATCTTTATTAATTTGTTTTGTATATAGAAAAAATGCATAGATAATGCTTATTCCTACAAAAAGAACACTTGTGCTGCAGTTCAGAAAATTATAGCTAGAACTACTTGAAGTAACTTTACTCTTCCTGGGGGCAGTATATTGGAATAGTTTCATCTTACTGTTTGTAAATCAATTAGGGATCATTTACTTTACTTGCATTTTGACATGATGACTTGTACCTCTATCACTTTTTAAAACTGTTTTATTTGTATCTGTTTCTATATATAATGAAATAAATGAAATGATGTTACAAAACAGATAGTCGTTCAGTATACATTTGCTTCGATATATGGAGTCTTCTCTTCGCTTGACTGATGAAGTCTAGTGTTGACTTCCATATTCTTTTCTATGTTCAATGTATGAACAAAACTATATTTGCTCATTGAAAGAAACAATCTCAGAACAGCGTATAAAGCTGGGAAGAGTACAGTTCCCCAACTCAGCTTCAGGGTCTGGTGGTCACACTGAATGAACAGTGAATGCTTGTGTCACATTGGTTAAGTCCTCAGGTTCAACCTTGAGAGGCGATATAATAACTGTCATAAGGTTGGTGTGAAGTAGGAATCTTTACACATTTTTCCCTAAAGAGTAACTTGATGTGTGTTGATATCCTTGTTGGCTTTGAATCACCATAGCCTTGCATTGGTTGTTGACAGAATACATGGAACAGGCACATTGAACAGCAAACACTAATTGGTTAATGGAGGAGGTTTGTTCTAAGAGTGGTGTAAGTAATAATTTATTTTTGGTGTCATAATTGGTGATTTTCAAGTGTTCAAAGCATTTTTCATACCTTATGTCCTTCTTTGCACCATAGACTGTTACTTTTCACTAAAATGATTCCATTTTTAGTGTATATGTATGTATGTGTGTGTATTCAAAGTTGTATAACAGCCCTGTATTTTTTTTCTTAGAAAGTTTATAGCTCAGGTAAGATTAAAACTGGGACCCTTCTAAATTCCATTTCCTTATCTTAGTCACTTTTTTTAAAAAAGGACATTTCCTCTGATATAAAAGGTGCCAGGAAATATCTCCAGTATATCAAATGACATTTCTTTTTCAAAACAATGTGACTGCAATCACTTTAGTTTGTGTCACACCATGTACTCATTAATTTCATGTTCACTTCACAGATCTTCTACCTACTGGCTGAACCGTATCCAGTCTTTTCTTTACTGCAATGAAAATGGCCTTTTGGGTAGCTTTTCAGAAGAGACTCACTCGTGTACGTGCCCTAACGACCAGGTTGCCTGCCTTGGTTCTTTACCGTGTATTGTTGGAGATGGTTCCGCCTGCTTAACTTGTGCACCTGATAACCGTACCCGATGCGGGACCTGTAACACTGGATACATGCTGAGCCAAGGGGTTTGCAAGCCTGAAGTGGCAGACTCAACAGAGAACTACATTGGGTTTGAGACCGATCTTCAGGATTTGGAGATGAAGTATTTGTTACAGAAAACAGACCGACGGATTGAGGTCCATGCAATTTTCATCAGCAATGACATGCGTCTCAATAGCTGGTTTGACCCTTCCTGGCGCAAAAGGATGCTTCTTACCCTGAAGAGCAACAAGTACAAATCTAGCCTGGTCCATATGATATTAGGTCTCTCTCTTCAAATTTGCCTAACAAAGAACAGCACCTTGGAGCCTGTCCTGGCTGTTTATGTCAATCCTTTTGGAGGCAGCCACTCTGAGAGTTGGTTTATGCCTGTCAATGAAAACAGTTTCCCAGACTGGGAGCGGACTAAACTGGACTTGCCACTTCAATGTTATAATTGGACGCTGACTCTCGGCAACAAGTGGAAGACATTTTTTGAAACAGTCCACATCTACTTGAGGAGTCGTATTAAGTCAAATGGTCCCAATGGCAACGAGAGCATCTACTATGAACCCCTGGAGTTTATTGATCCCTCACGGAACCTGGGCTACATGAAAATAAACAACATACAAGTGTTCGGCTACAGCATGCACTTTGACCCGGAAGCAATCCGGGACTTGATTATGCAGCTAGACTACCCCTATACTCAGGGATCCCAGGACTCAGCGCTTTTGCAGCTGCTAGAGATACGGGATCGTGTAAATAAACTCTCTCCACCTGGTCAACGTCGTCTTGATCTTTTCTCATGCCTGCTGCGTCATAGACTCAAGTTGTCTACCAGTGAGGTGGTGAGGATTCAGTCTGCTCTGCAGGCCTACAATGCCAAATTGCCAAACACAGTGGATTATGACACAACCAAATTATGTAGTTAACCATAAGTGTGAAGCACAACAGAAAAACAAACAAAACCATGAAGGAGTTTTTACAGTGCTTTTGTGGAACAGTTTATGTTTGGAAGAGTAAATTTAAATTGTCTTTTCAATATCTGTCTTATATCAGTCAATAACGTTGGATGGCAATTTACACCCCTGAACTTGCTGACAAATGAATATATTATACCTGCAGTTTTTTTTGGCTTTGTTTTATGAATGAAAATAAATACTGACACCCGTCTAGAAGACATTCTACTTTTTACAATAAATTTCATTTGTAATTTTATATGTTCCGTGGCAATGCTTTTGTGCATTACATCCTCTAGAGGGAACATAAAAGGATACCAATAAAATTTTGTAGCTGAACAGTTATTAAAAAGAAATGCTGTGGGATTCATTCTTTTCCCTGTGTCTAAAAATGAATAACATCTTTAAGATTGCATGTTTGACCAGATAGGGGTGGCAGAACAGAGACAGAAACATGGTTTGGATTCCAAAAAAGAGAGCAAAACTAGGAAACAACCTAAGATTCTCCTGTAACTCGAGTCATAAATTTCAGTGATGTTGTCATACAAACTGACATTTCTTATGATAGCTTGCTTTTCTCTTCAACTAACAGCCTTGAACAGTGCCTTGCCATTCTCAAGATGGCCTGCTATGTCAAGTGGCTGTATTTTCTATTTCAGGAGAGACAAAAAGGTTGTATTAATCCCATGAGGAATATAATATGAATATCTGTCATGGCTGTAGTCTAAGAGAATCCCAGGCATCCTGAAAAAAAGAAATTATTTCGAGAATGAACATCCAGTTCTGATCAAGCATGGAAAACATTCAAGGCTATAGCCATGAGGGAGAAGGTAGGTGTTCAAAGCTTATTATTCTCAGTAAGAAAAGTCCCTTGACCGAAAAAGGGCCCATACTGTATGTAGAAGTGACAATTGGGCTGTGTTGTCCCCACTCTGCTGCTCCCAATGCCAGTGTTTAAAATGGGGTTGTCTAGAGAGAGGAAGCCTTCATGGTTTCAGCTCAGATGACTATCTTTGCATGTGCAAAGTTATTTTGAGATCTGTGTACAACATGTGAGTGTCAGACGGTGATGGCATTAGGAGCCGAAGTTGGGCCTTGCTGTCCATGTGGAGATCAATTCACTGAAATAATATATGAGGGAGCTTGTGCATACAATATAACAGGAGACTGGACACTCTGAAAATTACATCAAAAAGAAAAAAAGCCATGTGGACCTTGAACACAATCTGAAGACAAGAATGGGTTAACATTAAAATCTCTCAAGTCAGTTTTCAAACTTGAAGAACCTTTTATCAGGCTGGCATTTCCAAGCTAGAGGTGATGCAGATGAATTTTTTTTCCCTGTATCATCCTCATTCAGCCTGATTGAAGGGCCCTGGAGGACTTGAAAGCTAATTTCTGTTTGTGAGATGCTAGTCATCTAATAAAGACATCACCTACCCTTATCTTCAAAAATACAAGCTATAGTGGACATGACAAAATACTTTCAATAATTTACTTAAGTGCATTCAACTTGTCAGATTCAGGAGCATTGATTTATTGGGCCATTGATCATTTTAGGGGGAGCTCTAGGTAACCTGACAAAATGGATCAATGTAGATAACCATCAGTCACATGTTGCAGTCTTATAGACATGCAGCAGCAAGTTTTCCGAAAGGAAGCCATTTCAGTCTGCTTCATAATGTATGATGAAAACTGGGTGGCGGGGCAATGTTGCAGCACCTCTAACAAATGTAACATGACATTTTGTACATTTCTTTCATTTATTTGAGGTGCAATTATGTGCTGCAAAATGACTTCAACAGAAAAGTCCTATGGGTGACTGACTCTCCCTCCCCTTCCATTATTTTATTTATTTATTTATTAGATTTCTATCCCGCCCTTTTAGACAAAGTCTACTCCAGGTGGTTCCATCAAACATTATAAGCTAAAACAGTTAAAACAATTAAAAACAATTCTATCACCATCTTCCAAATGTTCCTCCTTCCATTACTTTTGATGGAAGGGGGAGGGGGAACTATGTCAGCTCTGTTTCATAAGCAGCATAATTTTTGCCCTGTTCTGGGCTAGTACCTGGGACAGTGAGTAACTCTGGATGTTGCAACAGATTTATAAATAGAATGGGGTGACCAAGACTTTGACCCAGGGCACCAAATTTTAGAAGGTGCAAAAAAATTTGTAGGTGGAAAGCATGTATACTGCTTCCAGACATTCCTTCCCAGGCAGATGGAAACAGAAAACAAGAAGGTGCTATGCAGATCCAGTATAATATCTATAGATCCAGGCACCGCCTTGTTTTTTCCATTCTTTGTTTTCATAAGCCAATCTCCTGTGGCTCATTTCTAACTAATTGGGTAGCAAAGCCTTGGGCATGGAAACTGCTGATTACAGCTCTATGCTGCACATACACAGCCTGTCTTACTGTATTCCTGGAAGGCTCCTTTTGTCATCTCCAACACTGAGGCTCTGACAGCAAAAAAGGCCATTGAATGAGCCCTTTCACAGCTCCAGTTGAGTACGTGTAAGGCTGAATCTCCTTCTCTGAGGGTGGGCATCTCTCTCCATTCTGAGAGGAGATCTGAACAAATATATGGCCCCAGGGACATCTACTCTGGAACCACAGGAATATGCCTTAAGTTACCATATATAAGCAAGAAATAACAGTATTATCTTATACATCCTTATGCATTTCTAAATTTTACTGTGTGTAACAGGACTTACTCCCATGTACGTGTACAAATTAAGTAATATGTACTCCACATGTCTGTTGACAGAACATTAAAGGTTGGTTCCATAAAATAAGAATGTCGGTATAACCCTCCCTCCCTCCCTCCCTCCCTCCTTCCTTCCTTCCTTCCTTCCTTCCTTCCTTCCTTCCTTCCTTCCTTCCTTCCTTCCTTCCTTCCTTCCTTCCTTCCTTCCTTCCTTCCTTCCTTCCTTCCTTCCTTTTAAAATTATCCTTCAACCTAACAAAAGGGATGAAAACATGCCACAAATACAGTACTTAAGTGAAACAAGTTACAGTATGAACTATAGGTGACAAGTACTTAAGCATAAGTTGCAATATAAAATACAGGTGAGAAATATATATGACAGGAAATATGTATTGAAAAGCAACAACACCCATTAAGATACAACTATAAATGAGCAAAAATGCACATTTGAAATGGAATAGAATTGCCAAGAAGAAGGAATATCATTAACAAAAACAAAAACATGTGACATCCAAATGGATAAGTCTTAAACTTGAGAGAAATGGCATTCAGGAGTTAATAAGAAATAAGGAGAAAAAGTATCTGAAAATAACCAATAAGAGTCATTCCAATGCAAATATGCATAAAGGAGACATATTTTAAGACACAACTTCAAAGATGGCATAACACCCAGAGACCTTTGGGTAGTGTGGGCGGCATATACATTAAATAAATCAATAAACACTGTTAGTATGTGTGAGAACCAGTGTAGTGTGGTAGATAAAGCAGACCAAGACTCAAGAGACCTTGGTTCAAATAGCTGCTTGGCCATGGAATTTCACTGGGGGAGTGGCAATGGGTGTTTCTTGGTGAATCTGGATATTTTTACAAAATGATGCAAGCACAAGCTGACATGAACGTATGCACAGAGAAATGAGAAATTCAACAGGACCTAAATTTCAAGAAACAGCTCAGAGATGATCCATAGAATCTTTTCCAGCTGTGCAGTTCTAAGATGGTGATGATGATTAAATGTTAACTTGCATGGGATCATATACTACACATAACTCAGTCTGCATGCACTTGTAGGCCTACTAGGGTAAATAAAGTGTTGTTGGTAATCAGCTGATCATATTCAGTAATGGATCACCTCTGTCCAAACAGTACAAGAAAAATATGTCACGTAGGGTATTGTCACATGTGGTTGGTGAGCATCAGATAAGATAACCAAACAGAGAAACAAATTTGCCTTCTGAATTTATCCAAAACAAAGTCAGATGCAAAGTATCTACTCAGGAACCACTATATCTCTGCTTGAAAGGAAGCAATAAGCCAAATATATTCTACAAGAGGCATTTGATTGCAGTAGTTACTCATTTATGTACATGACTACAATTAGAAACATTAGTCACAATTACATACTATAATAGATAAATAACACTTTTTTCATGTGATTATTTAAATATAATGAAGGAAATAACAATTTAAAAAATTCCATGGTCTTCTCTGAACTCTTTCGATTTCACTCAGAATTGTTCAGGCCATTATTCTTGAGGAACAATGTAAATGTTCTGTTCGAGAAAAAAGTGAATGACAACCAGATGATATTCAACCAGATTCCAATCTTATCTTTGAGAAATACCACGATTTGACTAAAGATTTTTAACTTCCCTTAGTATATTTGCCATGGGAACTGCCAAATTCTCATTACATTTCATTGCAGACAAAACTACACCACCACACAATTTCTGGCTTGTTTCTTAGGGGTGAGTGTTTTGTTTTTTAATATATCCCAAATCTATTTGCTATTCCTTTTTGTTCCCTCTAAGGAGTCCCTTTAACATGAAGAAAGCATATATTTTTGAAAATGAAAGACAGAAGTGATGGCTTTTTCCCTTGTCACATAGTGCTTCTTTCACACACAACACACACACACACACACACACACACACACACACACACACACACACACACACACACACACACACACACACACACACACACAGACAGACAGACAGACAGACAGACAGACAGACAGACAGACAGACAGACAGACAGAACCAGAAAGATCTATCAATGATAGAAAGCATGGACAGCAATATGCCCAGTCTGTTAAAATAAATTTCTGTGAGTAGCATGTGAGGTCACATTCATAAAATATTATATTATTTATTCAGTTAAAATATTAATAATCTGTTTTTCACTTGCAGAGTTACCTGAGGTAGTTAATTATATCAAATTTTACAACCATCCACTTTAATCCATTTTATAGCTCTTTTTGGAGAATTTAAAGGTGAATATATATGTGAGTAATTTGTGAGAAATTTTTTCCACTGATTAAAACAAACACAAAAACAAATTTACCTTATTCACAATTCTTAGAATGACTATGGAAAGGGATTCCATTTTCAGTCAGAAGTCTAAATGTCCAGGTTTGCAATGCTTTCCTTAAAAGCAAGAAACTAAAAAAAAATGACAATAGGCGTATGTAGAACAGTTCATTAAAAAGCCCTGCATATTTTCTAAAATGCACACACACAAGCACACATCCTTAGTCCGCTGGGATCAGAGCACCCTTTAATGTCTTCATAAATTGTGTGTGCGCAAAACTAAAAAGTCTGGCTTTGTTTTACAAATATTCTGCTTTGTATTGTCACTGAATTAACTGAGGGACGGGAAAAGAATAGAAGTCTGTGGAGAGAGAATGGACAGTCTTGCCTTTCCTAGTGTGTGCGCTTTATTAAGAAGACTGTAAAAAGCTTTGCCTAGGGCGGATATGTTGACTCCATGTGAGACAATGGGGGTTTAGAGGATTTTACTTCTGACATGGGTCACATAACAGATCTACTTTTACAAAGAAGTCTGACATTCCTGTCTCTCTCACACATGCACAAACCCTACGTCTATATTATCAAATACAGTTCTGAAGGCAAACTTGTTTCTATAGAGCATTTACAGGTCTTTGTTTCAGAGAAGTTCAGCGAGTTCATTCCTCTTTGGTATTGAAGATTTTAAAGTAAAGTCAGCACAACCCAAAGACACTGCTTTGACATTCCCAGAAATCACACAGCTGCCTTCCAGCACAAAACCAAGGATGAAACGAGACGAGTGAGTAGTAAACATTTCTATGGCTCGCCCTCTACTCACTATAATTTGCAAATAACTCAAAGATACATTTTGTTTAAAAGTAGCAAAAAGTCAGTCATATGTGTGAAAAGAAGCCTACACTTGATGATTCTTCTCACTGTATGTCAAATCTACAGGGCAGGTTTTGCATATATTTCTTGAGTAAGCTTCCCTTTTCCTCATAAAACTTCCTACTAAAGCAGTAACTAAGGTGGGGTGACCAAGGCTCTGCCCCAGGGCTCTGAAATGTATGGAGTACAAATATATGCTGCTGGGAAGGCATAAACCAGGCTGCCCTGAACATACATGCTGCCTTCATCTTTTCCTCCTGAGACAGAACAACACCCAAACAGGTAGTCTCAGGTGGGCTTAGTGTGGGACCAATATGGCTCCCACACATTCAGACCCAGGCCTCCCACCACCATAGTCATCTATACTCTTGGTACATTGGCCAACTGCAGATGACCCATGCTTAACCATCTGGGCACTGAAGACCTGGGTGCCAAAATTACTGGTTGCGGCCCCGCTTCCTGCATTACATATAGGAGGATGAAAGCTGCAAAAGGTGTCCCTACATGATTCTACTCATGACAATAGACAGGAGAAATGAGGAGAAGCAGAAGGCTAATGAATTTACAAGATGGTGGATAAGGGCTACCAAAGCTTAAGGAAGAGACCACCGACCCTGTTAGCATCATTGCTGCAATAGGAATTATTCTATTTTCCTTCAAAATGTGAGAGCACTTTGCAAAGTGTTTATTGAAGACACTGAAAGACAGTGTGGTTTGAAGCTTGAACTAGAAAGTGAGGGTTCTGTCACCACTGAGCCATGAAACTCACTGATCTTGGATGAGTCCATCTCTTTCAGATCAACCTACTTTGCCAGATCATGATGTGGATAAAGTGGGAAGCAAAGGAGACACACACACTGCTTTGAGCACAACGACAGAACATATGATGAGGTATAAATATTACCTTCCTTCCTAAAAAATTCTCCATTTTTGAGACTTATTTCTACTTTCTTAAATAGAATTCAAAGTTTAATCAGACACATCAGTCACTACAGAATGACATACTGAGGATATGGAAAGTGAACTGAAGACTTGTCTACATGGGTCCTTTTGGAGCAGGCTGATGTGACCTAAATAGGGTCACCGGGTCAGTTATTTAGTCTGAAGGGGCAGTTTTTTTATTGGTCCTTTAAGGTAAAGCAAATATTTTTTCCCTAATAAAATGAAGAAGAAGAAGAAGAAGAAGAAGTGATGCAGCATATCAGCAATGGTCTTCCAGTCTCTTTTAAAAATTGATTTTCCCTGCCCCTCTGCCAAGGAACAAGGGAAATGTTCAATTTGCCGATAACCTGAAGAAATAAGGCTCACATATTAAGCCACTTCACAATATGGGAAATTCAAACTGGAAGGAATCTTGATGGCCAGAAGGCTCCCCTTTGGTCTGATCCCAGCAATCACATGTACTAGAAATACACTAAGCTAGAGAGATCCTACCTGCACCAAAAGAGTAGAAAGAGTAGAAGCCTCTAAGAGGGTCTCAGGAATGTGTAGGTAGAAATGATCTGAAGACGATTTGGTTTGCTCCAGTGATTACAAAAAAACAGAGTGAACCAATCCATTGCTGGAGTGGACCAAACAATGGGTTAAATGCTTGTCTGATTGCATACTGAGGTACAAGAGAGGATAATATGTGAAAAGCATATGCCCCTTTTCCTGCAGCTGAAACAGGAGCAGGAGAAAGTTACTGCTGTTGGCAGTGATTCCAAATAAATGTGGTCCTCTACACATACAACCTATGAGAAAGCCCCATTGAACTCTATGAGACTTTTTTTTCTGAACACACATCGTTAGGATTGAATGCTTAACTTTCAGTTCAAGTCTTATGTTGCCCAGGCTGAACAGAGGTCTACTGGAATCCTCACCTTGCTTTTGCTGACAAATGCCTAAACATGTATTATTAAATGCTATTGTTTAACCATATTTGGATATCCATTTAGAGTAGAGCTAACATGGGTAGTTAAGAGCTAAGCACTCAAAAAACTCTGCCTAGAGGATCTGTCATCCCCTTTATGAACAAATTCACCATTGGAGGAAAGTTCAGATTTTTTTAAAAATGAACCACTTGAAATTCTGATCTATCCCCAGCCAGCCACAGTACAGATTTGTGTTTTTTTTTTAAAGGTTCAATATGACCATATTAATCAAACAAAGCTACAATAGTTTTGTCTGTATTAGGAGCCATAAGGAGTTTCTGTTCCATGTTGTGAGCGGGTGGCCATAGAACAAATTAGTTCTACATTTCTTGAGCTTCCTTGTGATGTTGTCTTCTATTACATTAACATGGTGTTGCTCTATATAATTAACAAATCATTTTAAAAGGCCCCTGAGCTTCCAATGACGCCAATGTAATGAAAGCAGGATGTTTTTATTTTTCTAAATTACTCTAACAAGATTTTTTTTCTTAGGGTACACTTATCTTTGCAAGACATTCAAAACATACAAATTAACCTCAGAGGAACATTAAACCCTTAACAGGACCTCAGCTGCTTCAAGTGAGATGGCCTCTTTCCTTTCTAAATGGAACAGACACCCTCTTTTCCATACATTTTCCATGTACTTCATTAAGTTTAAATATGTTTCATTAAGTTTTATTAAACTCGTTAAACTGAGAGAAAGAGAAGTTCCACTTTACAGTCAGCAAGAGCCACTTCACTACAAATGCTTATTACCATTGCTAATCCTCCAAGCATTTTGAGATGCTTGGCTAGGGGTTGATTTTGTTGTGCTTGTTTAGAACAATCAGAGAATGGAGAAAGGTGGCTTTAGCATGAAAAAATAACAACTTGTCAATAATTAGATCACCTATGAGACTAAAACTAAGACTAATTGGTTTTAACCACAGTCTTGTGGAAACAGGAAAAAACACAACAGTAAACAATACAAAGTTTAGTCAGCAATATAAACAAGATTTAAAATTAATTTTTTCAAAAAAAATCTGGTTTATAAATGTGAGACATTGTGCTTCTGTACCCATGATTCAAAAAGCCAGAAAATGGCCCAGTATTGCTGCACAATATTGTGCCTGCGTTGCCAGCAGGAAAAAGAATAACCAGTTTTACATAGCAAAGGGCAGCCTGAATGTTGACAACACCAATGGCAGGAATCAAGATGGTCTACGGGATACCCTCTTCTGCTCACGGCCATTCACACTTGTTGAAACACAGTCCTGACGATTGCTTTGAGTCAGCTTCTGGGATTTCCCCCCGTGTGGTGTCACTTTGTGAATTTTTTGTTTGGGACACCGTATTTTTTCAGTTGGCTTATGGAATGCTGAAGTGGGCTGACACACAATAATATCACTGTAAAATATTCATGACATTGTCCAAGTATTATACAGGAAAATTAGGTTAACATCTCCAATATATGTGCAGATGCAGAGCTTGGAAATGCTGGTTACAAATAATGAGTTATGTGAAATCTTTGATTGTAAAAAATCATAACACAGTTGCATTATGATTACAATATTAAAAGTAATAATGTCACTATATTTGCAGTATCAATGTAACTACCTTAGTTACTTTTAATGTCAAAGGGAATGGACTCATTTCTTAATTGTATTTTATGACACAGCTACAGAGTTTATCAGAAAATTACATAACATTCAGTTTAAAAGGGTGTTACTCACATGTAACTGGGTAACATTTTTCAGCCTCAGTGACCAATTAAATTAAGAAGTTTTCAAATCTACTAGAGGCTGGGAAATTTCCATCTGCAGGAACCCAGCAGTTCCTGCTGCCTCTGTGGAACCACTTATAAAATATAGAATAATACAGAATAATAGCTACTTGTGTTCAGCTTCAGTTCATTCCAGAGTGCACTACACCAGCTGATTCTGTTCACTGTATAAATTGGCCCTTGGTGTATCCTAAATTGTTTTTTTGCATTTCCCACATCTGTAAATTATATCAACAAGCAGGTTGTATTGACCAAAACGCATTGTGGTTTTTAAAAGTGTTTCTCAATCCAGTACTTACAGTATCCACAAGTGACACCTCCCAAACAAAATAGTGTTCTTAGCCTCACTCCTTAAAAGGACCCTTAGGAGGGCTAGGTGGATGGGTAGGACAGTTTGATTGGCTTCTGACTTCGTAACTGGATTTTCCAGTTAAATCAGCAGTTAAATGCCTAATAGGTGATGCCTCATGAAGGCACAACATTCTGTATTGATTTTTCATCTGAGGTGCTCTCTGCGTTTATTATTTATTCCATAAAGTACTGGGAAATATATTGCCCTTTCCCCAATAACACTACATTGGCTCATAAGAGTTCGTAAATCTCATTTAAAAATCCCTGTTCAGAAATTCAGACAAGAATATTAGCCACATTTTGACATCTTCCCAAATCACAAATCAGTACATGTATACGTGTGCATATTTAACATACATCAATATCTTTCTTCTTATGGGAGTTCTGATTTTTTTTTCTTACCAAATAGTCCCACACATGCATTTATGTGGACACATCAAATTTCTAATCCTACTTCTGGAGTCCTTCTCCACCCATTATCATAGGTTGTTGATGGTTGTTAACAGTGACCTTTCTTGTATGTGTCCCTAATCCTTCTGGGGAATGATGAAAGGGCAGCATGATAAATAGGAGACAGATCCATCCCCAGAAAGATCAGGGCCACACCCACCAGAAAGACCACTGTTAACTGCTGTCAACGACCAATGACAATAGGTGGAGAAGGACTGCAAAAGTGGAATTATCCCTCACCCCCAGTCCTTTGTCTTTCTAATGAGCCTATTCAGACCAAGGGGAAGTGAAACCAACATGGAGACTATATCTGGGATCTCCTGCCAACTCTCCTCGGATTGAAGAAGCTGCTTGGATGAGTAGCAAAATGTTTCAACCTAACAAGAAAGAAGTCCAGTTGCCATGACTCAACTTCTAGATAATCATAGATAATCATCTAGATATCTGGATGACTAAAAATCTTCACAGACAAACTTGCAATGTTAAGCAACAGGATTCAGGCCCTTGTCACCGACTCCTCTGCTTACCTGACTCACCCCACATTACAATAGTGCAGGACAGCAGATCAACATCTTTCCCCATGTTGCATGTTCTTTGGGACTTTCATATGCACTTCTTTTCACTTCTTACAGGCTTTTCTCTGTAGTCAGCTGTGAGAGACCAACATTTGTCACCCCCTTTTAGCCAGTGAGCAAGTGAAATAGGCTTGCTCTAAAAGGGCCTCAGGCCCATTTCCTAAGCCAAACAGATATGAAAGTCCACCTTGAGAAAAATGTGATGAATTATCGGGACATTCACCAAGATAAGCTCTGATAATTCTTCTGAATCTGTTCTAGATGCTGCAGTGGAGAAATCTAGTATTGTCTCTCCATATAACTTGCCAGCCAACAAGCCATGCACATTTAGACTCACTGGGACTTGGATTCTGTTCAGGAGTGGGAACCGATTAAGACCCATCTCACAAGGATGATAAATTCAGATGTTTTCTAGCAGCTCTTGGAGGTTGTCTGTTAGCAGGCAATTCAGGTGAAGCCCTAGCTGACTTCCAAAATGTGGAAATGGCAGTGGATACAATCACCCCTGAGTGCTTCTTCCTGTACAGTAAAGTCAAAGACTCAGGTTTTCTAGGCAACTGGCAGTGGTGTAACAACTGACAGCAACTAGAACAATGTAGGCAGAAAACCAGGGATAATTAAGGAATTAGCGATTGGACGCAATATGGGGATTCTCCTTTGCCCTGAATGTGTTCACCTTCATTACTGATGTCCCTGTGAAAACAAGAACAGCATCCTTTGAATTAGAAGAAAAGAAAGAAGTGGTCTTTGTCAACATACTGAACTGCAGTCTCTGGAGTATGTACCTCTCCCAGTGGTCACACAAATAGTGTAAATACCAGTAAAACAAGCTATGGCATTCAAACAACACTTCCTTAGCACTATGACCCCTCCAAGATCAAGTGGAATCATAAATTCTATCCTAGACAGATTCTTCAGAATACCATTGTTTTATAGTAAGGAAAGATAGTGAGAGAAGCAGGAGAAACAGTGGGGACACACTCTCTATCCAGTCCCTGATACAGATCAACTGGCAAGGTAACCAAAACAGTCTGTGTCCCACAACCCGATCTCAAGACAGACTGAAATGGGTGCACTTTATATCTAAGAATCCATAGACTGAAGGTGCCACTACACACTCCAGCACCTTGTCCCAAAAAGGAATATGGAAAACTGGGCAGAAATTATCCAACATGTTGAGGATCAAAGACATGCATTAAAAAAAAAGAGTAAAGGTTTAGTTGCAGCATCCTTCCAGAACCATGATAACTTGGCATAAAAGGATACTTATCATCATTCACACTCATTTAACTACTTCTGTTGGCCGCTTTTTGGAGTCGGGAAGCGCCAGAGTTTGGTACATGTGAGGTATGTCCCACCTCTCCAGGAGCCTATCTATATCCCTGGGCTGTGCAGATTGACAAGTTTTCACTAGAACAACAATAGGACTGACTATAACAGTGTAGTAAAAGATACAGTACATCCAGTGAGCCTGTAACAGCTGTCACAGGAATCTGTATGATTTTGTTTGCAAATTTACAAATTATCATTTTCTTATTCAGACTGTAAAAGCACTTTGACCACTAGAGATTTGTTTATTGGCCAAACAGGTGTTTGGTGCTTTAAAGCCCTGTCTCTTCCTGTGGGCACCCACTCAGAGGCAGAGGCCTGGCTTCGCTGACCTGGTTCCTTCAGCCATTGCCTTTGAGTGAATGCCCGCTGAAGAAGGCAGGGCTTTGAAGCTTAGAACCCTTGTCTCTCCAATAAACAAACTGGCCTGAACCACCAAACCAGCTGTCCCTGCTTATCTCTACTGACCACCCTAAAGACCCCCATTGGGCCATTGTTCCACTTCCCTAATTAAAAATGCTAACACTTATCCTAAAGACCAATAGAACATAAATCTCGTATAACTGAGGGGACAACCTTCTCCTGCCTCAGCGTGAGCATACATAGAAATCTTTCTCAAGAGGCTTGGGTGTCACTATTAGCTGAAATACAAGAGGTAGCAATAGAGAAGAGGAGGTTTTCAATTGTGGCATCCCATTTATGAAACATCTCCCTGGAATAAAGGCAGGAGCAGGTGATAACTTTATTAAACCACTATAAAGAAATCAAACAATAAGGGCTTCTCCGTGAGGTGCTTTGCTGCTGCAAAGGTCTCCTTTGCTCGCCCAAACAGAGCAGGCAGACAAAGGCATTCCTGCCTCAGATCGGGCAAGGGGGCTGGCTGAGAGCAAAGTCTTGAAGAAGGCTTCCCAGCCTCGCCTCACCCTTCCTTCTTCACCAGCACTGCAGGGAGCACCATCACAGCAAGTCCCTAGCAGTTTCGCTTTCAACCACATGGGCTGCTCAGCAGATGAAGCTAGGGCTGTGCATCAGCAGGTCAGGAGGTAGTTTGGGGGTGGTGAGAGCCCTTGCAGGATCCACTGAGGTTGTTATAAAGAGAGAGAGAGAGAGGGAGAGGGAGAGGGAGAGGGAGACCGATGGAGAAGGAGAAAAGCAGTTTGGCTTTTAAAAAAAGGGGGGAAGGCAAGACACTACAGAGGCTAGGTAAGAGGACTGGGGCCCTAGTAGCTGCCCCTGCCTAGCTGGTTTTGGGAAATGACATGCCTTTTTTATTATTTTATCAGACAGGCAAAGGTAAAGGTTCCCCTTGATATTTAGTCCAGTCGTGTCTGACTCTAGGAGGTGGTGCTCATCCCCGTTTCCAAGCCATAGAGCCAGCGTTTGTCCGAAGACAGTTTCCATTGTCACATAGCCAGCGCGACTAGACACGGAAGACTGTTACCTTCCCCCTGAGGTGGTACCTATTTCTCTACTCACATTTTTACATGCTTTTAAACTGCTAGGTTGGCAGAAGCTGGGACAAGCGATGGGAGCTCACTCCATCATGTGGATTCGATCTTACAACTTCTGGTCTTCTGACCTTGCAGCACAGAGGCGTCTGTGGTAAAACTCTCAGTGCCACTACGTCCCTTTTTTATGGGACAAGGGTTGTTTTTTAAAAAGTGGAAATTTAATAAATGAATATTTAAATTGTTGTTGTTGTTAAGTCATGTCCGACTCTTCGTGATCCTGTGAAGCAGAGCATGCCAGGCCCTCCTGTCATCCATTGCCTCCGAGTTTGGTCAAATTCATGTTGGTAGCTTTGATGACACTGTCCAACCATATCATATTTTAATAGGTATAGGTAATGCCCCCCCAAAAAGGGCAAGGGGGGAGGAAAGCAGCCCATTAAATATAAGGGCCCCCCATGTTCCCCACTAGTAATTTCTTCATCTGATGAAGACTAGACGGATTATAGGTCTATGTGGGAGAAGCTTAGCATCCTGGAAAGGGTAAGGGCACAAGCTACAGGGGCCAGAGACTCTTCTGCAGTTCAGAGATCATGTAGAGAATCCAAGGCTCATAAATTAGCAGAGCATAAGAGGATGGGGGACATTATGTTATCCTGCACTGCTATTCTAGAAGGAAAATGGTCCAGACCTTCAGGGGCCTCTTCAATGGCATCAACTCCACTGAGGTGACAAAATGAATCCCTGGCAGCAACCCTGAGCCAAGGCCAACCTCAAATGACATCAATGTGTACGCAGACCCAGGAGGATAAGGATGATGGAAGAAATCACGCAACCAGCCTGCACAGAGGGAGGAAGGTTCTGCCAGCATGCCAGTGGTGTCATCTGTGGGGACTCAGGTGAGGTTATCACTGCACCGGACATTACACAGCCTGTGGGCACTTGACCGTGGGGCACCGGGAGCCATTCGATGCCAGTCCTTTCAGCCTCAACTTTGCCAGCAACACAATTAGGGGCTGAGATAGTGTCAGGCAGCCTTGGCAGTGCAACCCCGTGATCAGTGGCTGTTACCCAGACTCTGGCAGGTGCACCAACCGTACCGGTTGCAAAAACAGCTGTTCCTGATACTGGGCTTAATTCAGTTGCATGAGGTGCATTGCCAGAAGGTGATCAGTCTCTAGCACTGGGAGATCACTTTCTTCCTGCCACAGTGGAGAATATTTGAAGAGGTAAATTCATGGATGAGTTCGAGCTCCTGAACAGAAAAATAGAATATAAGAAGAAGGATAAGGAGGAGGAGATAGATAGGGAAAAGGTGAGATGTCATAAGCCCGGTCATTGTTGGGCAAACTGGCTGCCCGGGTTTTTATATATGCAGGGACTGTGGTTCGTGCCCACCCAGAAAGAGCCCTTTCATTGATCCAATAAATGGATATAATTTATAGGGCGTATGTGGATTTCCCAGAGAATGCAATTGTTGCTCTATGTTGAGGGGTGCCATATGCATGTGGCTCTGCACCCTAGTATGTGCTGGGACGTGCCCCACAACACAATATGGTTGTGGCTGATGACGCTCTCTTTTCCAATTTTAGGAGACAGGTTTGACAGTGGACATTTAGTCCAAAGGGCACAGACAAGCACATCCCACCCGATAGTGGGCCAGGTGGTTCAACCCCACTTGGTGTATTGGGATATTTTTCTTGAATGTCTCCAGTGTTGGAGCACTCACCAACTCCCGAAGTAACTGGTTCCAGTGTCATACTGCTCTAACAGTTAGGAAGTTTTTCCTGATATTCAACAGAAATGTGGCTTCCTTTAACTTGAGCCCATTGTTGCGTGTCCTGCACTCTGGGATGATCAAGAGCAGATCTTACCCCTTCAAATATTTGAAAAGTGCTATCATATCCCCCTCAATCTTCTTTTCTCAAGGCTAAACATGCCCAGTTCTTTCAGCCTTTCCTCATCCTTGTTGCCCTCCTCTAAACTTGTTCCAATTTGTTAGCATCCTTCTTGAAGTGTGATGTCTAGAACTGGACACAATACTCAAGGTGAGGCCTAACCAGTGCTAAACAGAGGGGCACTAGCACCTCAGGGGATTTGAAAACTATACTTCTATTAATGCAGCCTAAAATAGCACTTGCCTTTTTTGTAGCCACATCACACTGCTGACTCATATTTAGCTTGTGATCTATGACAATTCCAAGATCCTTCTTGCTTGCAGTTTTGCTGAGCCAGGTATCCCCCATCTTATAATTGTGCAATTGGTTTCTTTTTCCAAGGTGCAGTACTTTGCACATCCCTTTTGAATTTCATTCTGTTGCTTCGGCCCAGTGCTCCATTTATCAAGGTCATTTTGAATGTTTTTTTCTATCTTCTAGGGTATTAACTATTCTGCCCGATCTTATATTGTCTGCAAATCTGACAAGCATTCCCTACACTCCCTCATCCAAATCATTAATAAAAATATTGAAGAGCACCCATCTGGGACTTAGCCTTGGGGTACCCCAGTTGTTCTCTCCTCCCAGTTAGAGAAGGACCCATTAATTATCAACCTCTGAGTATGATTCTATAGCCAACTGTGTATCCAACTGACACTTGAGCTATCCAGCCCACACCTAGTTAGCTTGCTAATCAGGATATAATGGGGCACTTTGTCAAAAGCTTTGCTGAAGTCCAGATATACCATGTCTACAGCATTCCCTCTGCTTATCAGGGAGGTGACCTGATCAAAAAATGAGATCAAATTAGTTTGGCAAAATTTTTCTTGACAAATCCATTTTGGCTTCTAGTTATTACTGCATTGTTTTCTAGGTGCTTGCACAATGACTGCTTTACAATCTGTTCCAGAATTTTGCCTGGGATTGATGTCAGGCTGACTGGCCTGTAGATCCCAGGTTCCTCTTTCTTGCCCTTTTTGAAGATAGGGACAACATTAGCCCTCCTCCAATCCTCTGGCACCTCACTTGTTTCCCATGATTTCAAAAAATAATAATAATAATGGACAGTGGTTCTGAGAGTTCTTCAGCCAGTTCCTTCAGTACTCTAAGAGTTCATCCATCCCTGGAGATTTGAACTCGTTCAAGGTGGTAAGGTATTCCTTAACTATTCGTTTATCAGTCTCCAGCTGCAATCCTGTTGCCCCCCCCCCCCATTTGCACTTCCAATTTGTTTGGAAGTTCATAGTCTGTTTTATGGGGAAAGACTGAACTAAAATAGGAATTAAACACCTCTGTCTTTTCTTTGTCCTCTGTTATCATTTTTCCATCTCCATTGTGGAGCTGTGCCACTATGTCTTTTATTTGTCTTTTGCTACTCACATACCTGAAGAATGCTTTTTTATTGCTTTTAGTGTCTCTAGCCAACCTCAGCTCATTCGCAGCTTTTGCGCTCCTAATGCCATCCCTGCACTTCCTTACTACTTGCCTGTACTCATCCCTGGTGGCCTGGCCTTCTTTCCACTTCCTGTACATGGCTTTTTTGGGTTTTAGATCCTCCCTGAACTTTTGTGAAGCCACACTGGCCTTTTTTGCCACCACCCACCTTTTTTTTTCTTGTTGGAATTGTTTGTAGTTGTGCCTTTAGGATCTCTTGCCATGGGACCTTACTTATCCTTGTTCTGAGATTATTAAAACTGGCTTTTTAAAAAATCCAGCAGAAGTGTGCGGCTACACTTTGCTTTCGTTTCTTTTGAAATCAAGATTTCTAGAAGGACATGGTCACTCTTGCCTAGAGTTTCCCTTACTTCCACTTCCCCCACCAAGTCATCTCCTCTGCTCCAAATCAAGTCAAGGATAGCAAGTCTTCTAGTTTCTTTCTCCATGTTTTGTAGAAGAAAATTATCAGCTACACAAGCCAGAAATTTCTTGGAATACTTGGCAGAATTTGCCTCCCAACATATATCTGGATAATTGAAATCTCCCATCACTACTACGTCATGTCTCTTTGAAAATCCTGCAATTTGTTTTTTAAAAGTTCTGTCTGCTTCCTCTCTTTGATTGGGCAGTCAGTAGTAGAATCCCCAACTACCAAGTTCCTTTTGTTTTTTGCCCCAATGAGATTGTTCCAGATGCTCTTGATGGGACAGCCAATCTCCTCCTCCTGTATTTCTGTGCAGGAATGTGTATTTTTGACATATATTGCAACTCAACCTCCCTTTTTATTCCCTCTGTTCTTTTTGATCACTTTATATCCCTCAGTTGCTGTATTCCAGTTATGGGAGTAATCCCACCAAGTTTCAGTTATTCCTATCAAGTTCTACTTACCCTCCTGAATTAAAATTTCCAGTTCTTCTTGTTTGTTTCCCATACTCCTGGCAGTCATATACAGACATCAGAGGGTGTGTGATTTGTTGCCTATTTGTCTTTGTACATTTTTATGAATATTATTATGATTATTGTTATTGTTATTGTGGTTATTACTGTTAATGTTATTAATGTTGCCGTTTTGATCAGTTTGGTCCATTCCTCATACTGTGTGTAAGGCTTCATCTACCCTTACCTCTGTGCTTGAATCTCCCTTCCCCTTCCAATTCAGTTTAAAGCCCTCCTGATGACGCTCTTCATACATTGATTGTTGTAGGATTTTTGGGCTGCCTGGCCATGTTCTTGAGGTTTTTCTTCCTAATGTTTCACCAGTCTCTGTGGCTGGCATCTCCAGAGGACAGGAGTCAGAACTCTGTCTGTGCTCCAGAGCAGTGGTTCTTAACCTTTGTTACTCGGATGCTTTTGAACTGCAACTCCCAGAAACCCCAGTCAGCACAGCTGGTGGTGAAGGCTTCTGGGAGTTGCAGTCCAAAACTCCTGAGTAACCCAAGGTTAAGAACCAGTGCTCCAGAGCACAGATAGAGTTCTGACTCCTGTCCTCTGAAGATGCTGGCCACAGAGACTGGCAAAACTTTAGGAAGAAAAATCTCAAGAACATGGCCAGATAGCCCAAAAATCCTACAACAACCATTGGATTCCATCTGTGAAAGCCTTCGAGAATACATTCTTCATACATTCTTCCCAGTGCTTGTTAGATGCAAGCCATCTCTTGCTAGCAGTCCTTCTTCCAGGAAGCTTAGCCCATGGTCCCAAAACCCAAATCCCTCTCGCCGACACCACCTTCGTAGCCAGTCATTCTCCCAGAGGATCTTCCTTTCTCTTTCGATTCCAATTCCGAGCACTGGTAGGAATTTAGTAAGTTGCATATTCCCCCCCCCCTCCCAACACACATTTATAGCCTTCTTGAAACTCCAAGTTTCTATTTGGCTAAGGAGCAGGGTAAATCAAAATCCTGATGGGCTTCTATCAAGGAATTGGGGTTAACATGTAGTCTACTCACTAAATATAGCCAAATGGAGCTAAATTAAAGTCAAATTAATGATATTACCTTGTGATTAGAAGTAGGTGTTTCCTTCAGTTTGAATCCTACTGGGCTGATCTTAAGAGTCCATGATGCTGCAAGTTTTGTAGATGTTGATAGGGGCAGCTCCTTCACCAAATGGGAGACCGAGCAAGCCAATATTTCAGGGAATGTTCACTTTGCTCCAGTTGCTACTCACCTGTAGTGTCAGCCCAAGTTATTTATGTTTCACTAGGCTTTGAACCTCTGATATATAAACCCATGATTGCCATCATCACTGTCTTTTACTGTTGTAGATTCCTTTATTGGCAGTTGCTTCTTTAAAAAAAAGTTATATGAATGATTGTAAAACCCACTTGAAACTTTTAATCAAAGAATGCCATTTATAAACATTTCTGTTGACATAAATAAATATTGAAGGCTAAGACAGGGATTAAACTTGACCTTCTGCTTGCCTTGTGCCTGCTGCATTAGTATTAAGCCACCGCCTTTCCCCTGGAAGCCCAATAAAAACAACCTCACCACCACCTCAATCTCCAATTTTGCTTTGTTTTTCATTTTTTTCAGTGGAAATCTGGTTGGTTCCAAGTCCTTGTTGTATTCCAGCTTTCTTTCTCAAAACAGCTTTTGTGAAATCTCCCTTCCCCATGTACATTTTGGTCCCTCTAAAAGAATTATCTCTCCGTGCTTTGTCTTTTCCTCTATGAATTGCTTGGCCACTGAATCTGAAGATAAGTGATGTGCTTGAAAGCATCCACATCTATTATTGCTCATCAGTATTAATCACACTGGCAGTTCCTCTTAACAGCACTGTTTATTTTGCACCCACCTTTCAGCTCCCCTGTCAATGGGCTGTTTTTATAGTTCCCCCGAGGGACATCCTTTCTCTATGACTAGCTTTTAAGAGAGCGGCTCCTTCACCCCTCCTTCCCATTCTGTAGCTCCAAGCCAGCTGTCTCACTTCTTTGCCTGCAAATGGCAGCAAATGCCTTGTTTCATATTGGCCTTGAAATCTGCAGCTCTGTAGGTGACCAGATAGATTTGGGTAGTAAATGTTGTTTACAAAAAATACTAGGCCAAAGTCTTAATTGTGCCACAAATCACCTCTTTCTTACAGTATTCTGTGTTTTTCATGAACTGTTCTAGACTTACTAGTCATGCCATTTTTTTTCCTGAGTAAGTTACAGAGGCATTCTGTTACGTCTGCCTATTGCCCTATTTCAATACAAAATCAGCTAAAGCATTTGAATCCCTTGGAGGTGAACTACTGGAACATCTGTTGTTTGTATTGTGTGCCATCAATTCACTTTAGACTTATGGTGAACTTATGACTGAACAATCTCCAAAATGTCCTGTCGTGAATAGCCCTGCTCAGTTGTTGTATACTAAAGCCCCTGGTTTTCCTTAACAAGTTAACCCATCTCATATTCTTATTTTTTTCCTTCACTGTCCAGCTTCCATAACTGTACATGCAGTGGACCCTCGACTTACAGATGGCTCGACTTACAGACTTTTCGAGTTACAGACTTCTCTGGCCACAAAATTTAGGTTCGACTTGCAGCCGGAGAATCGACCTACAGGCCAGAAAAAAATCAAAATGGAACAAAAATGGAACAAAAACAGCTGGTTATGGGATTAATCGGTTTTCAATGCATTGTAGGTCAATGGAGACTCGACCTACAGACTTTTCAACCTGCAGCCACTGTTCCAATACAGATTAATTCTGTAAGTAGAGGGTCCACTGTAGTAATCACGAATACAGTAGTATGGATGATCTTGGTCTTGGTCTCCAATGACACATCCTTAGATCTGATGATCTTTTCTAATTCTTTCATTGAATTAGAAGTCTCAGTCTTCTGATTTCCAAGTCTCCGTCTTCTGATTTCCTGGATGTAGTCTCCATTTGGACTGATGATTGAGTCAATGTATACAAAACTGTTAACACTTTCAACTTCCTGATTTTCAACATTAAAGTTGTGTAGTTCTTATTGTCTTCTTAATGTTCAACTGCAATCCTGCTTTGACACTTTCTTCTTTCACTTTCATCAGAGGTTGACTCAGATCATTGGTCCCTTTTGACACTTAGATGGTATCTGTCACCTGCATATCTTAAATTTCTGACGTTTCTTCCACCAGTTTTTACTCCTCCTTCATCTGACTCTAATCCATCTTTCCTTATTATATATCCTGCATACAAATTGAATAAATAAAGAGATAAAATGGAAGCTTGCTTGGTGCATTTGCCTATGGGAAACCATTCTGTCTCTCTATATTCTGTCCTAACAGTAGTTTCTTATCCACAACAGAGGTTAAGCAACAGAACAATCAAGTGCTGACCCACACCCATTTCTTTCAGAAAAACCCATAGTTTCTCATTATCTATACCACTGATGGCGAACCTATGGCAGATCTTGCCCCTCCTCTGTATGACAGCTTTTCAAATATTTGAAAAGTGCTGTCATATCACCCCTCAATCTTCTTTCTCAAGGCTAAACATGCCCAATTCTTTCAGCCTTTCCTCCTCCATGTTGCCCTCCTCTAAACTTGTTCCAATTTGTTAGCATCCTTCTTGAAGTGTGGTGTCTAGAACTGGACACAATACTCAAGGTGAGGCCTAACCAGTGCTGAACAGAGGGGGGCTAGCACCTCATGGGATTTGGAAACTATAATTCTATCAATGCAGCCTAAAATAGCATTTGCCTTTTTTGTAGCCACATCACACTGCTGACTCATATTTAGCTTGTGATCTATGACAATTCCAAGACAGAATCTTTCATAATCTCCATATTTCCAAATTTCCACTGTTTTTTCATTTTGTACCTACGTTGATTCCTCTCTTTCCCTCTCCTCTTTTTTTATAAACATTTTATTAGTTTTCAATCTATCTACATTGTTTTGTGCTTATCAAACATCGTGTTACATGCTTTGCTTACCATTATTTGTTTTTTACATCTCAGTGTCTTCCCGGTTGTCCCCCCAAATTCCAGACATCTTTCAAACATTCAATCCATTCATGTACAGATTTTAGTATATAATATTACTACTATCATAATATTACTGTCATATTGTATAATCTTCTCAAGGTCTTCTAATAACATTATTATTGAAAGTGTTTCCAGATCCATGACCCAGCTTTATATCTAGTTCAGTTTACCTAAAATAAAAAACCACCTATTACCTCTTTACCCTGATTAGGGCTCCCTTATTTCAATTTAATTCTCCTTTTTAATATACAAAATATACCCTTTAACGATTCCCGATGTTAAATATATACATATTTCCAATATTAAGGGACCCTTCCTTGTCTTCCCTTTTTTCATATTTCTAGGTAATTCCCTCTCTGATTTCTCTTTTTACATTTAGTATTTCTGTGTCTCTAAGCATTCTGTCATCTTTCATGTCCTCTGAAACTATTTTATACATCTGATTTATGTCCACTAACTCTTTATGTACTTGGTCTATCTTCAATGGATCTTCCAAGCTTTTCCTCTGATCCAAGACTGACGTTTCTCTTAGATTAATTTCCTCCAGCTCCTGTTTTGATTGACATACATCATCTGGAACACTCTCATTTCCTTCTTCATTGTTCCCTGTTGCTTGCAGGGTATAATTCTTCTGATGTTGATTAGATAGTTTTGCTTCCTGATAATGGGATCTTACTATTTCTAGTATTGTTTGAAGTGTAGATTTTATTCATCCCAAAATTGTCCTTGTTGTGCCATTCTGTTCCAGCTGCCCAAGTGTTTAGGCCAAGATTCAAGGTCCCCAAATATTTGTATCCGCGGCCTGATGGCCTAATTCCACAGGTTTGCGAATATCCAAGGCACAGTTTTTTTTAATGGTCCACTCTAGGGTTAATTGTCCAGCCAGGCACAGAGAAAAAAAAAGTCAAAAAGAAGTAAACAGATTCTGAGGCTTTAAGCAACAGCAGTGTACTCAAGGTCACCCCTCCTGGGCTCCATGCCAAAAGACTTCAAATAGTCAAAACAAGGTCCAGATTTATTAAGTATAACGGAAAGTTTCTTAAGCTTTATAATGGCAAATTGTAATATTCTTGAAGTATATTTTAAATGTATTGAATGAATATGTTCCATAATCTTTAAGAATATGTTCCATAATCTTTAAGTATCCCTCTCACCAGATTTTTTGCCGCTTTGTAGTTACTGCGATAGATAGCGGTTCTTTTTTCCATATATAGAAATCTCCATGGGTACAAGCAATTAGTTGTAAAAATACATCTCACCCGATGGTAAACAACGATGCCAAAAAGCTGATTCTTGCCTCTTTTAGCCGGCTGCCGACGACTTGCAAGCGAGCCTAAGCTGCTTGTTTCTGCCCGTTGGCTGATTAGGGAGTTTCCTGGATCAAACGGGGGTGGCCACCAGCCCCCCGTGATCATCAGGTTTCCCCCCCAGTTCACCACCCCTCCGGGTGGTTCTGACACCCTGCGATGTCCCAAACAGGTCAGAATTCAGCCTAGGAGACAGAGCTCTTTCCCTCTCCTCTTGTTCCACATACTTTAAGGAGATGAAAGCAGGCCCCGTTTTTCCTGCCTGCCATATTTATATGTTTCTGTATTTTAAACTGCACCTAACTGAGTATATCATACTGATTAATCCATGTTCAGGCAAGGTTGCAATGTGCAGTTTTTGGATACGTTGTCAGGCATCCAGCAATGTCCAGACCACCCAGCAGAAGATGAAAAAAAAAAAGGTGGAGAATGGGAGGAGCAGGGTTACCTCAGATCCAAACACCTATCAGGCCTGATTCACATCCACTATCCAACCCAAAGTCAGGCCAGAATCACAGCAGCCCTAAGAAACTTCCAACATCCCTAGGCTGGGATGGGTTTGGATTCACCACAATTGTAGTTTGGTTAGTGTCACCTCAGCCAGTCCTCAGCCATCTTGGCTAGCTAAGATTGTGCCATAAAATGGTAGCCCCTCTAGGACCCCCAGATTATACAACTTTTAGGGCATCTCAGGAAAATCAACTGTTCTGCTGTTTCCATCACTTCAGATGATGGTGAGAAAGGAGAGAGATAAGAATGTGTGTGAGCAATGAATGAAACAAAATCTTACCAAATAGTTCACACAAGGAACTTTTTTTCCCTTGTGACAAGAACAAGTCAGAAACAACAGACACATTTAACAACATTATATTGTCCATACATTTCAATCTAGTTTGCATGGGAAATGGCCCTGAAGGAAATATTAGGAAAGACACGTATATATTGCTTTAAATTAATAAATAGAATTGAAGAGGAGAACAAATCTTTCTTACATAACAGCACAAGTTGTCCCTAAGGTAACATGATACAGCTGTCTAATTGTCTGTGTATTTCAGCTGACTTATGCAGTAATAGCATTTAATCCCTACAGGCGTCCCTATGGATCTCAGTGATAAAAATGGCTCTTGGCAGCAAGCAAAGGCACTAAGTCATGTCTGAACTGAAAGATGGCCTGAACTTTGATTCAGTTCCATCACAGGTGCAGATGAGATGCTTAATAACTGTCATGAATAGGCTTGTCTTGGCTCATGTGCAAGGCAGTTTGCTTCTCTGAGAAGCTACCCTAAGGGTCTAGCACACAGAGAAGAACAGTGTTCTCCGGTCTTTCCAGATTTCATCACATATCTGAGGCTCCATTGACAGCACAGGGTCCAAAAGTATACCCAAGCTGCAAACCTCATCCTTAGCAGGGTAGTCCCCTCCCAGGAGAGGGAGGCACCCAGTTCACAAACACTAGGGGCACACATCCACATGATCTCCATCTTGCCCAGTTTTAACTTTAAATATGCTGTCCTGGAATATTGCTGGCTGGAAGAAAAAGGCAGGTGTTTCCCTCAACATCCCTTGGTAGAGGTTTTCCTAGCATGAAATTTTAATGCAAGAATAGGAAAGGATAACCTTGCTCTAACATATGCAAGCAGCTATAACTTGAATTATTCTTTGCTTGACATTTTCCCTCACTCTAGATGCTCCTAGGATCTCCGAATTAATTATGCAGAGATCTGCCTGGCTAAGGCTGCAATCACATTGGCCCTTTTGGAGCAGGCTGGTGAGGTCTAAATTGGGCTGCCTGAGGTTGTGGGGAGGAGCAATATGCCATTAGTCTGGCTCCCTCCACTGTCAATACCCACTATGATGAAGTGGTGTAATAAAGAAGCCACTTCAGGATATCAGCAAATGGAACACTTACATAAAAGCAGGGGAAGGGTAGTAGTAGTAGTAGTAGTAGTAGTAGTAGTAGTAGTAGTAGTAGTAGTAGTAGTAGAAGAAGAAGAAGAAGAAGAGGAGGAGGAGGAGGAGGGGGAGGGGGAGGAGGAGGAGGAGGAGGAGGAGGAGGAAGAGGACGACAACAACAACGAGGAGGATGAGGAGGAAAAAAGAAGCCTAAATGATGATATCAGTAGAAGCAGAGAAAAATTACTTAAGGCAGTGAAAATGGAGAATATTTTGAAAACAACAGAAACAAAGGCTCAATACTAGAAACAACAATTTGAAAATAAATTAAACAGCTGGAAAAAATAAACCCCTGTGTGGACAACACCTGGGAAATACTGTTGGAAAGCATGATCATAATTCATCATGGGCATGGCTAAAACTGGGGACCCTTAAGAATGAAACTGAAGGATTGATTTTTGCTGCATAGGAACAAGCACTCCAAACCAACATGAAGAAAGCTAAGGTAAAAGAAATCTGTGCTAATAGCAAATGTCAACTCTGCCAAGAAAAAGATGAAACTGTGTCACAGCTCATCTGTGAATGTCCAAAGATTGCATAAGCAGATTACAAAGCTAGACATGATAAAGTGGCAAAGTTAGTGTACTGGTCCTTATGCAAAAAATATAACTTGCCAGCCTCCAAAAACCCTGGGAACATCAGATAGAGAATGTGTCAGAAAATGAGGAAGTCAAGATCCTGTGGGATTTCTGGATGCAAACTGACAGACACCTTGAACAGAACACACCAGACATAGTAGCAATAGAACAAAGTAATGTCTGGAATCTGGATCATTGACATTGCAGTTCCAGGGGATGCCAGAGTTGAAAATAAAGAATGGGAAAAAATAAAGTACAGAGACCTGGCAATCAAAACATCTTGCCTCTGGAAGAAGCACACTTCAGTGGTCCCCATAGTCATTGGGGCTTTGGGAACAATATCAAGAAATTTCACACAGTACTATAAGCAATCGCAGATCTCAGAAATCACACCAGCGGAACTTAAAAAAACAGCAATATTATGAACAACATACATACTGCACCGTTATTTAACAGATAGGTTTTTTGTTAAAACTTGTATCTGTTATATAATACCAGTCAATGTTGTTCTTGTTGTTATGCCTCTGTTAAGACTGTTGTTGATGTGCTGAATCACTTAGATTAATTTAAAAAAATCCTTGCCTGTAGTGTTTCCAGAAAGAGCCCTTCTTCTGATGTTAATCTAGCTCCCTGATTGAAAGAGTTCCACGGGTTTGAAGTATGACATTTATATTTATTTATTTATTTATTTGTTTGTTTATTTATTCATTCGTTTATTTATTTATTTATTTATTTATTTATTTATTTATTTAATATCCCGCCTATCTAGTCGGTTAAGACCACTCTAGGCGGCTTACAACAAAGAATACACAATATATATACAAACGATTTTTACATAACGAGAAACTTTCAACAAGATGGGACAGACAATAGGGGAGAGGAAAGAAAGGGGAGATCAGGAATTGGCTGGGGGGAAGGCCTACCGAAATATCCATGTTTTTAGTTGGTTTTTAAAAATACCCAGCGAGGGAGCCGCACGATTATCAGGGGTAGATTATTCCAGAGGCGAGGAGCCACCGCTGAGAAGGCCCGATTTCTTGTCTTTTCCTTCCGGGCCTCCCTCGGCGTTAGGCTCCTCAGCCTCACCTCCTGGCTCGCACAAGTGACATGGGTAGATCTTGGTGGGAGTAGGCGTTCCACCAAGTATCGAGGCCCTAAGCCGTTTAGGGCTTTATACGTAAGCATCAACACTTTGAAGTCGATGCGGAACCGCAGCCCCACGTACAGCACATTACAGTGGTCTAATCTTGAGATTACGAGCGCATGCACCAAGGTAGCGAGCGCCCCAGCATCGAGATAGGACTGCAGCTGGGCTATCCGCCTAAGATGATAAAAGGCAGTATGGACCACCAATGCCACCTGTGTTTCCATAGTGAGCGCCGGGTCCAGGTGGATCCCCAAGCTGCGGACCCCATCCTTGGCAGAGTCACCCCTCCCAAAAGAGAGGGAGTTTCCCAAACCCCCAACTGTGGGGGCACCCGCCCTCAGTACCTCCATCTTGTCCGGGTTCAGCCTCAGCCCGTTCTCCTGCATCCATTGAGTACGGTCCCCAGGCAGTGCTGGAGGGACAGAACAGCATCTCCTGCGGCAGGTGGGAAGGAGATGTAGAGCTGAGTGTCATCAGCATACTGATGACACAGGGCTCCATACCCCCTGATGACCCCACCCAGCGGCCTCATATAGATGTTAAACAGCATTGGGGAGATAATCGACCCCTGTGGAACGCCGCAATTGAGACTCCATGGGGCCGAGATGCTCTGCCCAAGCTGTACTCTCTGGGGATGGTCCTCCAAGAAGGAACGGAGCCAGGCCAGTGCAAGGCCACTGATTCCCAACTCGGAGAGCCTCCCCAGGAGGATACCATGGTCAATGGTATCAAAGGCCGCTGAGATGTCGAGGAGGACTAGCAGGGACACTTTCCCCCTGTCAGCCTCCCTCAGTAGGTCATCACACAGGGCGACCAATGCCGTTTCTGTACCATGGCGCGGCCTGAAGCCCAACTGAAATGGATCCAGGGCATCTGTTTCATCCAGGTGTGCCTGGAGCTGGTCGGCCACCACCCTCTCAACCACCTTGCTTAGGAAAGAAACATTGGCGACGGGCCTGTAGTTGCCAATTTTGTCTGCCGCCAAACCTGGTTTCTTCCTAATGAACTATTATTGATCTCTTTCGTCTCCTGTGACATATACCCCAAGTTATTATTGCTATTAAGCCTTACTGGGCTTTAATCTTTTTTTTTTTACTTATTCCGTTTTTGATTCATGCCTGCTGCCTGTCTTTACCAGTCCTGTACACTGCTATTCCCATTGTCTAGTTTTCCTTCACTTCTAATTTCTCCTTCTTCATTTGAATTAATTTTTATAAGTCTCAAATACCATTTCCTGAGACTAGTAGACCTTATTTTCAGGGGAAGATTCTCTAACAATACAGAGAGATCAACACAGGAAATACAGATTTTCACCATAATGAGGACACAGTATTCTAGGGTTTTAAGCTTACATTCTGGAACAGATTCTCCCTCGATAAAAAAAGATATAGAGAGGATGCAAAGATTTTCACCATAGTCATAACATAATTCTTGGGTTCATTTTTAACATACAGTATATTCTAGATACAATTTTAGAGCCATGAGTAATTAATTCACACATGAGTTGCACGAGGTCTTCAGTTATGGTCAATTATTTACCCTTTAGTTTGATCTGAATGCAATCAAAAAGTATGAGCCACTGTATTGTAGAGGATACAGACTCTAAGTAGAACTCCAAAGAGCTGGGTTCAAATTCTTGTTTGGCCATGGAAACTCACCTGGGGATGAGAGGCAATCATGAACCACTCCTTCAACATCTCACAACCCTTGAAAACCCTATTAGGGCTGTACGTTGGAAGTGACTTGATGGCACACAACAACAACCAAAAGATCCCTAATTTTTAAAGAAAAGCCTTGGAAAACACTTTAAATCATGATATTACAATAGAGAGCCATCAAATTGTTCCACGCTTTGTCATTTTACTGAGATTACTCCCCACAGTCAAGCAATGTCATCTTGTGTAACATTGCTTCCAACTCCCTGCAGGAATCAGCACAATAAGAACACTGCTCTCTGCAGGAAGTGTCATTCATCCATCTACAGCATCCAAGACAGGAAGGAGTCATCGTGTATATCTCAGTGCCTGGCTATCTGTATATTGATTGTCACGATCATATCCAATGAGTAGCAATTCATTCTGTGCATTCACTCTGTGGTAGCCACTGTTTTCAAATATCCTCTCATTTTCAAACACCCTACTGAGTTTTCCTTTTCTGGTAACTTCTGCTGGATGAAAGCAAAACTTGTGGCACAGAGTGGCATGTGAAATTACACACACAATGACATCATCTCTCTCACACACAGCCTTTTCATATGCATTGATATAATCTCTTTCTTTTTGTTCATGAAACAGTGATATCTGAGGCTGCCACTGTTATTTCTGTTGCTATTTCTCCTTCACCCCAAGCTATGTGCTTAAATTTGCATGGATTAATCTTTGAGGCGAGGATATGCCACCAGCATTTTCAGCCTGGAAGTTACACCAAAGATGTTGGCCAGCCTACCCTTGGACCTCGTCCAAGCTTTCTTCTTCTTTTCTAAAACAGGTTTTCCAATTGCGCAAATGCCCTATCAGGAGACCCAAACCCAAACTTTCAAGCTGAGTGGTTGCTTCAGTGCTAGTCACACTGCAGTCAGTGGGGTCTTCAGAATTTCAATACTGACAAAGGCCAAAAAAAAGAAGAGATTCTGGGCAAAAAGAACTTATTTTTGTGGGAAACTTCTGCTTAAAGGTTGTAGCTGCATTCTGTTCCAGTGACATGCATACCCTCCTGGCAGGAAGTGGCAGCTGCCAGCAGGCAAGGTAACCCCTTATTCTGCCCTTTCGCTTAGTGGTAGGGCATAAAATCAAAGGATTATTTCAGCCAATCCTGGTTACGATTAGGTAACTAGTATCCTATCTGTCTCTCTCACAACATATTATGTAAATCATGCTAAGTAAACAAAAGAGCTCTCAGGGCGTTACCTGTAGGCTCTGCTGGCTCGGACATTCGGTGTCAACTCCTTTGTTCTTTCTCTAAGGCAATTAGCCTTCGTTTGTTTTGTGATCACCCACAATTTTAATATGGTTTAGACAGTTTTATTTAAGTATGGAAGTCAACCGTTTCCTAATTCTTAAATAGCGTTGCACGGCATTGCCCATCATCTACCCTCATAGTAAACAAAAACAAATAACCTGTCTATTTTTTTTCTGCTTCTCCAATTGCACATCTCCAATTGCACATTTTTCCAGCTGCACATTTTTATCCAACTGTATATTTAAACCAACCAGCCAATCAGGCCCAGCCAGTCATGGGTGGGTAGAGAAACTTCTTGCTTTTTTAAAGCACACATATAGACTGCAAATGGAAAAGGCACCATCCCAGAGAGAAGCAAATGGCCAGAAAATCTAGGAAACACCCACTGTGGCATTCACCCTAAGTTTTGCATTGTAAGTTATGCATTATTCATGTTATAAGTTAAGTATATAATTGAACTGTATTGGAGTGTTTAGAGTGATAAGATATTGTGATTGTTATATAAGATGTTGTTATTGCTTGCAGAATTTTTGCCAGAGGGTAAGTAGAGTTTTTGTGCAATGATGCATGTTTGTTTAGGAGGAAAAACAAGTTTCCCCTCCTAAACAAACATATTTAAGGGGGGGGGAGGAATGTGGCATTCACCCTAAGTTATGCATTGTAAGTTATACATTATTCATGTTATATGTTAATGTGGTTAAGAGGCAGGGCCGGAAGAGCTGCTAAAAAGGCGGAGCCTGAGAGCGGAGCGAGGGAGTCTGAATCTGGAATCAGAGAGAGAAGGATAGTTTGGGGGTCTGAGGAGTAATTAGAGTGTAACCTGTGATAATTAATATGGAAGGTTAATATTGATGATTGATAAATCTTGAAGAATGTCCTTATGAATTATTCCAGAAACCATCTGTAATTAATCCGCCCCGAGTAGACATGGTCTAGAGGGGCGGGGTAAAAATCCAATAAATGAATGAATGAATGAATGAATGAATGAATGAATGAATGAATATTAATAAACTTGTTCTGTTGAAATGTCAGTACTGGATGGACCTTAGTCTTTTCTAAGTAAACTAAGTTGATAAAAGAGATCAACTGGTGGCAGCATATCAGAGGGCATGCTGAGGTACCTTGTGAGCTCTGCGTTTGGGGAAACAAGCAGGGGCCATGAGGGTGATCGCCACGCCCACCAAGTCATGTTACTACAGACCATGAGTGGCAGCCACCCTCCAAATAAGTGATTGATGGAACATTCCACAAAGGTGGTCTCAATTAAGTTTTTCTGAAGGGATACAACCCCATTTTCTTGCCGATTTAAAGGTGCAAAGAAGAATGACAGCCACACTGGAAAAACACAGCTCTCGAGCTGGATGGTGGTATATGTCACTTGGATCATGGCTAGAAAAGGGAACCTACCACTGTTTCTCAGCTGTTGGAATGGGCAAATAGCCCTTGTGTGGATTCCCTCACTGTTTCCTTTAGCAATTTAAATTTAATGGAACCAACTGATTGTTTAACTAAGTGAACTGAAATAGCCACTAAACAAATACATTGGGTTGGATCACCCATGAAATTTTTTCTGCCCCTGCTTTGTTCTAAAGCCTAAACAGATTTGAAAAGCCCCATAAATAGGGTGCTGAAAATATGGGAATGGGATCCCACTATAGCTTTTGGCAAAAGACTTGTAATAAAACTAATGTCTAATTATATTTATACACAAATTCTTATTATCTAGCATGGGAGAAAATGCTTACTTCTCCAAGTTGTATTTTCTATTCTGAATATTTCTTTGCTCCTCAGGATTCAAGATGCAATTTATTATTCTGTTTGTCTTTTGTTCAAAACAAAAAAAGCACACACACCTAAGTTGGCTATATTGTCTTGAGAAAATATGTTGCTGAAGAAGTTGTGCTGAAATGTATAAATCATAGACAAGTTTGTATAGATTCAGATATAAGAATAGATATATTCTGCAAGATATCGCTGCTGTAAATACACAGCATACCTACTGGGATCTGCCACACAGTTACACTAAGCTGCCACCAACCATTCCCTATAAGAAGTCACACAGACCAGGGATGGATTTTTAAACAATAAAAAGAATAAGGTTTATTTGAATACACACAGGGAAAAATAAAACAATCAGGTGAATCAGATAAAGTAACGTGGCTTAGTTTCACTCATACATTCACACAGTTTGGTTCACACAGAACCTTAACTTAAAGCACAGACCCTGAACCTATCAGTTCTGGCTAACCAACAGACACCTGAACCTATCAGGTTGGTACTCTGACACACAGTAGTACCCTGTCTGACACACAGACTCCCACAACAGCTTCTTCTTCCCAGCTGCTGCTTCGTCACAACCCAGTGTCTCTCAGCATCTCCTAGCATCACCACACACGCTCCACATATTTATACCGTACAGCCCCTCCTCCTGATGTCCCGCCTTCCACTCCCCATAGGATGGAACTTTCCCTCCAAACCCATGACAGACAGGTAACATCAGTGCTGTATGTAACACCTCCCCTCTTTATAAGTTGTTTTGTAGGGGGAAAGCTAAAAGTGCTTTTCACCAAAAAACAACCTGTATAAAATACACAACAACAGTTATACCTACCATATTATACTTACTTAAACTTACATTCTAAGTTAACCATAGCAAATAGGCATTTAAACATTTACCATTAACATTACATCAATTTACCTTTATTCATACAACCAAATTCAGAAAAAACACAGGTACATTTTACTTTTTATCATCATTATATACACATAGTCCATGTTCTTTCGCCGTCTTCATTCTTCAGGTCTTCTTGATAAGGCGTCAGCAACACAGTTCACTGACCCTCTGACCACCTTCACTTCAAAGTCATAGTCCTGTAGGTTTAAAGCCCACCTCATAAGTTTGCTATTGTGGGTTTTCATTGTCTTTAACCATTGCAATGGTGAATGGTCAGTACACAGAATAAAATGTCTTCCCCAGATGTAAGGCTTGGCCTTCTGGATCGCGTAGACTATGGCCAAACACTCCTTCTCCACGGTTGCCAAATGTCTCTCACCTTTTTGAAGTTTCCTACTCAGGTAGGACACTGGATGCTGGTCACCATTCTCATCCTCCTGGCACAGAACTGCTCCTACCCCGCTGTTAGACGCATCGGTGTAGATGATGAACTCCCGGTCGAAGTCTGGAGCCCGCAGCACAGGGTAGTTGATTAACGCCTCCTTCAACCTCTGGAACGCCGCCTCACAGTCGCTGGTCCACGGGATGCGGTCATCAGCCTTCTTCCTCGTCAGATCGGTCAGCGGAGCCGCAATCTCGCTAAACCTCGGGATGAACTTTCTGTAGTAGCCCACCAACCCAAGAAATGATTTGACTTTTTTCTTGGTGTTGGGTCTAGGCCAATCACGAACAGCTTCTATTTTGGCCTCCAGGGGTTTTATCACTCCTCCCCCTACCATGTGACCCAAGTATTTTATCTCTGGGCTACCCAGCTGACACTTGCTGGCCTTTACTGTTAGCCCTGCTGCACTTAACCTCTGCAGCACTAACTCCAGGTGTATCAGGTGATCTTCCCAGGTATTACTGAAGATCCCTATGTCGTCAATGTAGGCCACTGTAAAGTCACTGAGCCCTGCCAAGGTCTGGTCCATCAGCCTTTGGAATGTGGCTGGTGCATTTCTGAGACCAAAGCTCAGGACTCGAAACTCATAGAGACCAAAAGGGCTGCAAAAGGCAGTCTTTTCTTGATCCCTGGGATCAATTCTTAATTGCCAATATCCCTTTACCAGGTCCAATGATGAGATGAACCGACAACCCCCTATGGTTTCAATCAGGTTGTCTAGCCTGGGCATTGGGTAGGCATCAGGAGTGGTTACACGGTTTAATTTCCTGTAATCGACACAAAACCTAATGCTCCCATCAGGCTTGTCCACAAGGACGATCGGAGAGGACCAAGGACTAGAAGAGGGGACGATTATGTTCTCCCTCAGCATTTCGTCCAGCTCCTTCCGCACCTTGTCCCTATAGGGTCCCGTTACTCGGTATGGGGATACTGCTTGCGGGGGTGCATCCCCTGTGTGGATCCGATGCATCACTCCCTTCACTATCCCCGGCTTGTTGGAAAACACCTGCTGATATTTACTAAGCAGCATTTTTAGTTCTTGCTGCTGGTCTTGGGTGAGTGCAGGACTGATCTTTACCTCCTCTGGGTTGTATTTTACTTCCCCTCTACCCTCCCAGAAGGGTAATTCAGCTTCCTCACTCTCAGCTGCTTTTATCGCGAATAAAACCCTCTGTTCCCCTCTGTAGTAGGGTTTTAGGGCATTCACATGAACCACCCTCCTTGCTTGGTTCTCCTCCTGCTCTATTAGGTAGTTCAGGTCTGACATCTTGGAAATGACCCTATATGGTCCTGCCCATTTGAGCTGCAGTTTATTCTCTCTGCAGGGCCTAAGCCAAAGCACTTCCTCCCCTGGGTCAAAGTGCCTCTCTCTAGCTTTGTGGTCATACCATGTTTTCTGTCTGACCTTCTGAGCTTGCAGGTTTTCTGCTGCCAGCTCTAGATTTCGCCTTAGGTCATTCATCAAGGTGTCTATGTAAGTCACAACGTCTTGTGGGTCATCCTGGGTGACCTGCTCCCAATTTTGTTTGATCAAATCAAGGGGCCCTTTCACCCTTCTCCCAAATAAAAGTTCAAATGGACTAAACCCGGTGCTGGCTTGTGGCACTGATCGATAAGCAAACAAAAGGGATTGCAGCTTCTGGTCCCAATTGTTTGGATTCTCTGCCAAGTAAGCCCTAATCATGCGCATTAGAGTCCCATTGAACTTCTCAGTTAACCCATTACTTTCCGGATGATAGGCAGTGGTTTCCTTGTGCTTAATTCCACAGATTTGCCATAAGCGTTTCATGAGCTTTGATGTGAACGATGCGCCCAAATCTGTGATTATCTCTGAGGCAAATCCCATCCTGGACATATACCCCACCAAAGCATCGGCCACTGTGTTAGTTTCAATGTTAGTCAAGGGTATGGCTTCAGGATACCTTGTGGCATGGTCCACAATTGTTAGAATGAACCTGTTCCCCCTCTTTGTGGCCTTGGGCAAAGGTCCCACAATATCCACCCCTATGCATTTGAACGGAGTGTCAATCACAGGCAAAGGGCACAACTTTGCTTTGGTCCTGTCGCGGTTATTCCCCTGCCTTTGACACACATCACATTGTTTACAGAACTCCCTGATCTGCTTCCCTATGTCAGGCCAGTAGAAATTCTGTGTGATTCTCTGCTGTGTTTTGTTCACCCCTAAGTGTGCAGCAAACATGTCAGAGTGCCCCCTTTGTAAGATCATGGGGCGATACTTTTCAGGCACCACCAGCTGACTTCTGATCCCATCTCCCCCTTTTGAGATATTCCTCAGGGTTTCTCTATATAAAATCCCCTTTTTCTCCAGAAATCTCACTGGGGTTTCAGGTGTTAGCTGGGCGTCAGTCACCTGTTCAAAACACTTTTGGAGAGTGGTGTCTGCCTTTTGCTCCTGTCCAAATCTGCTGTCTGTGGTTAAGGTTTCCACCACAGCTTCTGAACTCCCCTCTGCTTCCGTCTCTGGCTCATCATTACCCCCCTGAACTGTCCCTGTGGTGGCTTGTGAGCGTGTAATCACTAGCACCCGTTTCACATGTTCAGCCAGGTCATTTCCCACGAGCACGGCTGCTGGCAGAGTCGATGAAATCGCTAGCCGCCAAGCTCCCCTCCAGCCTTGAAAGTTGACAGGTACCTCTGCTACTGGCAGAGAGATTACCTGCCCCTCAATCCCTGCCACCTTCATGCTCTCATTTGGGATTATAAACTCCCTAGGGATGATATCTGGATGGCACAGGGTTACCTGGGAACAAGTGTCCCGCAGCCCCCTATACTGACGGTCAAGTATTCCTACGTCCACCCCGGCTGTCTCAAACAACTGAGAATCTGTTTTCACCAGCAAGCAGCGCTTTACCTCTATAAGAGGACCATTTTCCTCAGCCTGATCAGCAGAGGTAGCTGTTCCAGACTGAGTAGCCATGGCAACAGGCTCCCTCTGTGACAATGAGCCTTGCTCTTTCTGGACACAGAACACAGCTTTTGGCTTGGTTCCACTAGACTCCTGAGGCACCATTCCTTTTAGCTGCTTTAATTTCTGACACTCTGAGATTAGATGACCCTTTCCCTGACAGAAATAGCATTTTCTGGTGTATTTTGATTCTCTCTCCTCTTGTTTTGGTTTTCCCTCCAAAATCTGAGGTCTTAGTTTCATGTCTGAGGGCTTCCCTTCACCATGGGCCCCTCCCCCTTGCTGGCTTTTCCCTGGTCCCTGAGAGTACTTGCTGTAGGTTTCTTTGGGTTTACCTACAGATTTCCCCTCACCCAAGGGCTTTCTTATTTGGGAAATAAAATCTGCGATTTCTGCGGCTGCTGCCACAGATTTCGGTTTCCTTTCCCTCACCTGGAATTTCAATTCCCCATGCAGGACTGAATAGAACTGTTCCAGTGCTATCAAATCTTTAAGCTGCTCATAGGTCTCTGTCCCCTCCTGCGATAGCCATTTCTCAAGCAGCCTCACCAATTGGGCCCCCACTTGGGTAAAAGTCTGCTCTGGCTTCTTGGTTAGGGACCTGAATCTTTGTCTCAGCTGTTCTGCATTTATCCCATGTCTGGCAAACACCAGTTTTTTAAACTCTGCAAAATCTTTCATCAGTTCCTCAGGCATCTCGGCATAAACCTCAGCCAGGCTACCACTGATTAAAGATCGCATGATGGTCATCTTCTCAGTTTCCCTCACTGAGAAGTCCACAAACGCTCTTTCCACTAAGGAAAAGAACACCTCAGGACAATCTCCCTTGTGGTACACAGGGAATTTCTTCAGGTCAGCCTTAGACAATTGGCCTCCCTCAGAATCCCTATTGTTATTATTGTTCTGGTTCATCATTTCCAGTTTTCTTAATTCAAACGCCATCCTTTCTTTTTCCAGAGCAATTTTCTCTCTCTCCATTCTTTCCTCCCTCTCCATTCTCTCTCTCTCTAATTCAAAGTGCCTTTGTTTCTCTCTTTCCCTTTCCTCCATTTCAAATTGCCTTTCCCTTTCCTCCCTTCTTTCTCTCTCTAATCTTTCCTCCACTTCAAATTGCCTCATCCTCAGTTCATGCTGTTGGGCTATGAGCAATTTTCTAAGTTCTGGGTTCTGCTCTCCTGTGCTGTCACCTTGCACTGAGCCAAATTCATCCTCAGAACCTTGGTCAATCTGGGGGTCTTTCACTTCACTCATTTCGGCCATCTGGCTTCGAGTCAAGGGCATAATCCCCCCTCAGAACAGGCTGCTTTAAAAAGTCAAGCCTCAAAATAAAACGACCACTTTTTTTCCTTCTTGCCTCAGAACCAGCTCTCCCTAGAGATTGCTGCTGTTCTTCAGCACTACTTGCAACAGTATCGAGTCAGAGCCTGCCCCCCTCTGCTGGGCCTCTCAGCTGGCAAGCTAGCTCACTGTTACTATGCAGTTTTGCCTCAGCTTTTCCCGCCAAAACTAGGCTGCCTCAGAGCACCTTAATCTAAGTCTCCCCAGTTGGCACGTTCTTCTACTAGCGCACCTCCCCGTGAGGTACACCTAGAAGATTACCTACGCGCCTCAAACTGTCCCTGACTAGACCCCCCTTGCTCTGGGCACACTTGCCAAGGCTTTGCTGGACCGCTGGACAACTGGACCAGTCGTATCCCACCGCTGCCACCAATCAATGTGACAAACCCAGACCTACTGGGATCTGCCACACAGTTACACTAAGCTGCCACCAACCATTCCCTGTAAGAAGTCACACAGACCAGGGATGGATTTTTAAACAATAAAAAGAATAAGGTTTATTTTAAATACACACAGGGAAAAATAAACAATCAGGTGAATAACATAAAGTAACGTGGCTTATTCTCACTCATACAAGCATACAGTTTGGTTCACCCAGAACCCTTAACTTGAAGCACAGACCCTGAACCTATCAGTTCTGGCTAACCAATAGACACCTGAACCTATCAGGTTGGTACTCTGACACACAGAAGTACCCTGTCTGACACACAGACTCCCACAACAGCTTCTTCTTCCCAGCTGCTGCTTCGTCACAACCCAGTGTCTCTCAGCATCTCATAGTGTGTTCCAACTCACCACACAGGCATCACATATTTATACAGTACAGCCCCTCCTCCTGATGTCCCGCCTTCCACTCCCCATAGGATGGAACTTTCCCTCCAAACCCATGACAGACAGGTAACATCAGTGCTGCATGTAACAGTAGCCACCTATTTTGCAAACCTTTCTTCAAATACTCACGCATACCCTCCACCAATATTTACTATATGGTATGGATAAGAGTTTTAAAGAAAGAAAGGGAAGGGGGGGAAGCTTGTCACAGAAGTACCACATGCCATCTAGTATAGCATTTTTAAATACATGGAGCCCAGTCTCTAGAAAATACTTCTACATATGCATGCAAAGACAAAAGACACAAAGGATTAAAGTGATACAAAGAGCAAAAAGCAAGCAAAGTGTGCTGCTTATATACTGCCCCATATTGCTTAAATCTCTAGCTTTAGAATTTAATTATGCAGTCTACACATTGCCCCATTTGACCAAACTCCGGGAGGCAGTGTAAGACAGAAGGGCCTGGCGTGCTCTGGTCCATGGGGTCATGAAGAGTCGGACACAACTTAATGACTAGACAATAACAACGTATTGCCCCCACCCGGTAGTAAGCTCGATACTCAATTTACCAACTTCGGCAGGATGGAAGATTGAGTCAACCTCAAGTCACCTGAGGCTGAGATCAAATTCAGGTCATGAGCAGTCTTTACTGCAATACTGCAGTTTAACCACTGCCCCATGAGGCTCTGTCTAGAATACAATACAGTGGATCCTCGACTTACAGACGGCTCGACTTACAGACTTTTTGAGTTACAGACTTCTCTGGCCGCAAAATTTAGGTTCGGAGAATCAACCTACAGACCAGAAAAAAACCAAAATGGAACAAAAATGGAACAAAAATGGCCAGTTACGGGGTTAATCAGTTTTCAACGCATTGTAGGTCAATGGAGCCTCGACTTTTCAACCTGCAGCCACTGTTCCAATATGGATTAATTCTGTAAGTAGAGGGTCCACTGTATTAGAATTTGAAATATGCTTTACTGTATAGTCTGTGTAATTCAGACTATACAGTTTCCAGTAGTGGACAGTGAGAGATTCATGGCATAGCCAGCCCCTTTTATTGAAAGTTAAAGCACATCAACATGTGTAACAAATAAGCTGATAAGAGAAAAGCTATAGATATACAGCTTTATGCACTGAACCATCTTTTTTTCTTAGCAACTACTTGTTAATTTGTCAATTGCTATGCTCAGGCTTTATATTCTTCTTTTCATTCTGATCATCACTTCCCAAGTAATCCTCTTCCTTGTCTGAGAGAGGCAGACTCACATGGCTGTCCTCACTGGAGAAAAGAAGACTCATGTGGCTGTTCCATATGGAATGTTGAGACATCCCAGCTAGTATCCTATTACCTAAATGCAACGGGGAAGGGAAACGGCAGAATCATCCATCTTGCTCCTGCTGGTTTCCTGGTGCATGACCAGTCACACAATCAACCTTGCAACCAGTGCAAGAACAAGCACCCAACAAGAAGCCTGTCAGGATGGGAATGGGGAGCTGTCATTAATTCTTTTCTACTCTCTGTTTAGGCAATAGGACACTAGCCATTATTATCCTATGCTTCATAAAATAAAATGCTTTGAGCTAGACCTATTTATCTAACCTAGGCATTATTACCACATCCATAAGGTTTATAAAGCAGGGATAACACATGCAACAAATTTACTTCAACCTTTCAGTCAGAATTGCCACAGTTTCCTTTTCATCTGTATGTGTGTGTGTTCTCTGCAGTTTTCTTACCGGGAAAGCAAGGGATCCGTAACTTTTCTCAGATATATATTCTTCGAAAACAAAACCTATTGTCATGTCCATCCAGCATCTTTAGTCACTGTCAATAATCTACATTAAATATAATAAAGGTGAAAGTTGAGGGAAGAAGATGAAGGCAGAAACAGGCATCTAAGGATGTTTCTTTTCATGCGAAAGAAAGACTACTAAGAGTAGGAGTACTAATTTCAAGCTCACCAAACTGCAAGTCAGGTCATTGCTGGCAGCCTCGCTGTGAGATGACATAATAGACTATGCAAATAAATTGCATAAAATATTGGAAACAATGTTGTCACAACACTAATGTTGAGCAACAATTAACGATCATATAGTTTCATAATGTGCAATCCTACATGCACTTGTTAGAGAGTAAATCCTAGTGCCTTCAGTGAAACCTACTTAGAATAGCATGCTAAAAGTACTAGCTAATTTCTTTGTTCTTGTTAATTTGAGATTTCTTGACTTCAGGAAACAACTTGATGAGGCAACTTATGATTTCTCACTTCCTAATGAGAGACAAAAGGAACTTCCACATCCCTTTCAGGCTCCCTGTAATATATGCAAACTCTCTTTGTGCAAAACTAATGTCCTATCCTTCTGCAGAACAAAACACTCAAGCACAACAAGGACAGAACAATAGGTGTAATGTTAAAGAAATGCAAACATTCCTCCCAGGCTTCTAATCCTTAAAAGACCATGGCTAGAATCCTATTGTCTATTTACACTTGTGTAAGGTCACTTGGTCATGGCCCTTACAAATCCCATGACAAATGTTAGGGTAGGAACACAACTATGTTTATCTTGCAGAAGAAAGAAATGAAGGGGCAGGTGCCAATTCTCTTCAAACACTTGAAGAGCTATCACATAAAAGAATGAGAAAATGTCTTCTCACACAGGGCTAAGACAAATCCATTAAGCTTAACTTTAGATGAGCACCAGGAGAACCCACTTGCTGGTGAGAGTTATCTGATGATTGAACCAGTAACCTAGATGGGTGTTGGGCACTCCCTTTCTGGAGCGATCTATTGGGATGTTCTTGCTTTGGATGCACTGCATTAAGCAGAATTTCAATCCAGATGGTCTGCAAGGTCCCTTCAGTTCTATGGTTCCAAGGACTAACTCTCAGCACTTAGATTTTATACTGGTTGTTTCTAAGCAATTAGGTGCAGGTGCTGAGGCATTTAGTTAGAGTGTTAAATATAGACAGACTGACAGTGGTTTCCAGATGTTCTCAGACTACAACTCCTAGAAATCCTGGCCAGCACAGCTAGTGGTGAAAACTTCAGGGGGGGGATTAATCCAAGAACATCCCAAGGTTGGGAACCACTGCTGTAGGTATATAAAATTATGTAAAGGGTAGCTACAGTGGGGATAGACTTTTCAAAAGCAGAACCAAGGGGAAGTTGAGGAGGTCATACAAGTATAACTAGAATGGTTACTTTTGCTCTAAAAGTAATGGCTTTCTCAGATCATTCCTTGGCCTTTAAAAGAGGAATATTCACAAACATTAGCTGTCCAGGGAAGGCATTTGCCTTTGTGAACAGCACATCATTCTATAGATGTTCTAAAGGCATGTGATATAATGACTGAGTTGAAGATAAGAAGGTCTGATAAGTACCTGGATGGATCCACCATACCAGAGAACCTTCCCTAAAATGCCTTGAGCTCTGTCGTGGAAGAAAGGTGTGATAATATGAGAACTACAAAATGAAATATCAGCAGTGCACACAAAGGGTGTCGTTATCCTCAGACCCTGCTAGTGGGTTCCCCATAGGCAAATGAGCAGCTACTGAGTGAATAGGATATTGGACCAGATAGGCCTTTGGTGTGATCTGGCATGACTCTTCTTATATCCTTTCTTCTTTATTTGTATCAGAGCATTGCTCAATTCAAAATCATGGACGCACATGAAATACAGGCAAAATAAAAAAACAATTAAAATGTCAAAACAACCAGACAACAGTAGCTCCACCATATCAGCGGAATCAGTACCCATGGCTTACTTATACACCATCTGAAAAAAAAGATAGAAAATAAAATCCTGAAATATACATTTCCAAAGTGTATTGCCAGAACCGACCACTAGATGGAACTAGAGACTATGCTATATACAGGTGGCTTGAAAGAAATGCACTTGTGGCCTGATGTCTCTGAGAGAAATGGAGAAGCTGCATTCCGGGATGAGGGGGAGGCAGCAGTTGCTGGTTTCAGGGAAGCCTCCATTGTGAACAGGAGGGCAGAAAGCATTATTTTGGCAAGACTAGGCCAGGGCCCCCTTTCTCAACCATGCACAGACATCAAAGAAACTGAAAGCAAATGGTTCACCTATCTCTCAATTTGATGCTTCTTCTGATTTCTGAATCATGTTTAAGATTTCAAGCCCTGGTTCTGAGAGAGCATTGTGAATATAAATCATGGGCAGCCTGTGCTTCAATAAGGAGCGCCCTACTGAAGTTCTGATCTGCTCAAATCACAAAATGCCAGCACTCTGAATGTTAACGAGGATAAATTCATGTTTTTACAATGCAGTCTCTTAGCAGGTTTATTGCAAAGTACAGAATCTTGGCAGCATAGTTGACACTCGTTAATGAAGTGTTTGTTGTGTTGCCATCTCCAGGGCTTGTCCTTCTGATCTGATATGGCACATATGGCAGTATCCAATCAGAGAAAAGAAAGGTAAGCCAGAGGTTGAGAGTTTGATTCCCCATCTGTGCCTCCGTGACAGAGGCTGAACTTGATGATCCATAGGTTCCCTTCCACCTATGGAGTTCTTAGGAGAAGGAAAACTCCGATTTCAAACCTCCACTGCCTTGTGGCTATATCCACCAATGGAAAAGGCTTCAGGAGTTAACCTCGAGGCAAAATCCGGAGCTGGAGTCCCGGAGGCAGCTCGTGTCGTTCTGACAACTCCTGCGACGTTGCTGGAACCAGTCGTATTGGCTCTTGCCTTTCCATTGGACCATTTCAGCAATGTGGAGAGGGGGGATCTGCTGCTTGGGTAACAGCCTATCCTCCATATTACCTTACCCGGGCTTCATGCTCTGGAGAGGACACTCCTCGATTCAGAGCATGTTACCATAGTCTCTCGAGACTGAAGGATGCCTATGATGATGATGGAGTTCTAAAATGATAATGATGATGACGACGGTGATATGTTGGAAGACATTTTGCACACACAGCTTTGGGAAAATGCACCATCTCCCCACCCCCCAAGAAGCAGTGCAGCGATGCACATGCACATGAATCTGTTGAGGAATAATCTGAGTTCTTGAAAGAATAAGAGAACCTTTGTTTGAGTTTGTTCCATTGAATTCCTTCCATGCTGAGCTAATTATGATTTCTGACAGGGGAAGTTCAAACTTCAATTCTTATAATTGCATTTTAAAAAGTTCATCTGGCTTGTTTACTTTGAAAGCTTCATTTTCTTTTCAGTGGAGGAGCAGAGCAAAAGGGCAGCTGAGATCAAGCAATACTCAATTTGTAGCAGCATAATATATGTGCCCATGTGGAATATTCATAAATATGTCAAGTTCCTATTCTGTTTTAAATGAATTTTCTCTATATAGCCACAGATGCCCATATTTTTTCTCTATATTTTTCCATAATAATTATAAAACCAATTATATAAAGAACATGCAATACATGAAGAGAATTGCCATCTATATGGATAAAAAATTATTTGAACAAAAAACCGACAGCAAAACATACAGACACTAGTAACCATTTGAATTGTTGCTTTGATGGCTGATTTTTTTTTTACTTTCACCACTTATAATCTACCCTGTAGCATTTAACATGTACTTAAATCATGGCATCACATTGATTTAGCACTCCCTTCAACTAAAAGTGAACAAGAAAACGTATGCCCTGAGATCCAAACCTCAGTTAAACTGAGATCTAAATCTCAGTCAGCAATCCTCAAAGTGTACAATGTGCTTTAAAAATCAGGGTTGAACAGCGGTTTACTAAAAGTCACTGTGAAATAATCAGTCAGTTCTCCAGCCAAGTCTGGAAGCAACAGCTGAATATGTAAGCAAATTATAAGACATAAAAAAAAAACAACTAAGGGGGGAAAGAAACTCCAAGAGATCCACAACGGATCAGGAAAAAGATCTTGGTGTGCTGGTGGACAGCTCAATGAAAGTGTCAGCCCAGTGTACGGCGGCAGTGAAGAAGGCCAATTCCATGCTAGGTATCTCTGAGCCAGCTACAGCCAGCTGGGCATAAGGAGCTAAGTGCCAGTGTGGGCAGGCCCCCTCAATAGCAGTAGAAGGACTGTTATTGTTCAGGAAAACACCCAAAACAGGGGAGAGTGGAGGCCCTGGGCCCTCCCCCAGGAAAACAGCTGTAGCCTTTGGAGAAGTAGAAATAGAGGAGAGTGGGGGGAGATTTTGGAACCGGACATCTGGGAGGATGCCTGGAAGTTCTACCACCTTTGACTGAGAAGGAGATTTAGACTCCCGGAGGAGACACTGGAAGAAAACTGAAATTGCAGAGAACTACCAGTCCCATCCTTACTGTATAAAGCTGGGATTGCATCCTGCAAAGGACTACAAAAACGCTGTGTTTTCCCTTTTTCCCTTGTGTGCTCAGTCAAATAAAGTTAAGTAATCACCAGAACTTGCTGCCTAACTATAGATGCAGTGGCTGGGTCCACTCACAGTATCATTAAAAAGGGGATTAAAAATAAAACAGCCAACATTATAATGCCACTGTATAAAATGGTGGTCAGGACGCATCCAGAGTATTGCGTACAGTTCTGGTCACCACACCTCAAAAAAGACATAATGGAACTGGACAAGATGCAGAAAAGAGTGACTAAAATGATGACTGGGCTGGGGCACCTCCCTTATGAGGAAAGGCTACAGTGTTTGGAGCTCTTTAGTCTAGAGAAAAGTTGCCTGAGGGGGGACATGACTGAGACATATAAAATTATACAGGGGGTGGATCAAGTGGATAGAGGGAAGCTCTTTTCCCTCTCATGCAATACTAGAACCAGGGGACATCTACTCCAAATGAGTGTTGGGAGAGTGAGAATAGATAAAAGAAAATATTTCTTTACTCAGCATGTTGTTAGTCTGTGGAACTCCTTGCCTTTAAAAGGGGATTGGATAGATTTTTGGAGGAAAGGTCCATTGCAGGTTACAAGCAATGATGGGGATGTATAATCTTCAGGCTTAAAATAGACAGGGATCTAGTTGTCTTGTGTGCTCCCAGAGGGATCAGGTGGAGCCACTGCGAGATACAGGAAGCTAGACTAGATGGGCCCTTGGCCTGATCCAGCAGGACTCCTCTTATGTTCTTCTAATGCTTACCTCTGCTAGTGTGGGTCTGTTCATTGGCAGGGACTATTTGACAGATGCTTCTTGGCTGAGATGGGCAGGTAGAGTCACCTATAGATGCTTTCCATGTGCTTGGGGCAGGACTATGATGGGTTGTTATTAAGCCTGCCCAGAGCCAGCCAGCCCCCTTTCACAAACGGCAAGACACCTACCCACCCTGTATTCAGTATTGCTTAAGTTCTTGCTTCAGGGCTGGATAGGAATTTCCAAGGCAACTAGGATCCAGAAAGTCACTTGCCATGGTGAAGGGTGTTTTGGGGGCCTGACCCAGCCACAGGCCATCTAAGTTAAAGGATTGGATGGCCGGTGGCTGGGGAAGGACTGGTATGAGCTGCCCTGGAGACTTGGCCATTTGGGATTTGCCTATTGGGGGTCAGGGAAGGGGTAGGAAGTACCCCTTGAGCCTTCCTCAGGTTTCTACACTGCATTCAGGCCCCTCTGCAGGTTGAGGGTGGTTAAAGGTCTTAAATTTTTATTTATTTATGTATTATTCAATTTATACCCCACCCCTCTAGACACTACTTGGGGTGGCTTAGAAAGAAGATAATAAATAATAACGTGGCCTTAGTTAACTCAAACACCTGTGTCTGTCTCTTTATTCTGGGAGTAGGTGGGCAAAGTGTGGATAGAACAAATTGGTACTGGACCAACTTTATCTGCCAGCACTCTTCACTCATAACAGCACTTTACACCCTACCCTCTTAAAATGCTGTTGAAGCAACTTACTATTCCTGCACAAGACACACAAGAAAGCGACACACCACTCACGCCAGAAAACAGCAACGCAGGTGCTGGGCATCAGACATCAAAGAGCAGAAAACATGTGGCAACACAGCGGCAAGCTTCGTTTCCAAAAGCTAACAACACAAATATTATGGGTTTCCTGCCATAGATGCAAACTGGCGCATGGCTACCTTGGCTGAGTGAGGACGTTATTTAATTATTTTCTCTGTGTGTCCTTATAGTATGCTTAAAAGCTAAGAGATGAATTTTACTTTATATATTCTTACTTTTAAGGACTTTGATATTTTCAGAGACTCATTATATGCTTTTTAATTGTGCCTTTTTAAGGTTATGATCTCCTGCATTTTTAGAATACAATTAAAACATTTTTTTTAGTATTTCTAGTATTTTAGATTGAAATCTGACTTAAGTATTTGCTTGCAACTTAAGTTTAAGTTTTATACATTTTTAAGGTATTTGTGCCTATAGTTTTTATTTAGCTATAAGACTTTTGGATGTTTTCAACAGCTTTGAAGTGTTTTTGTACATACGGAACATGGAAGCAATGTACATGAACAAAGAAATAGACAAGCTGATGTTGTTTGTAATTATTACAACAATGAAAAGACTTAATTCTTGATCCCTAGATGAATTTTGATATGGAAATAGTTATCTGATTTTATCCTGTGTTTAACACTTTCTGAGGTAAATGACAGCTCACAGGCTTCTGATTTTTTTCACCTACAGGTCTATAAAGTTCAATAGGGTTCTTAAGGAGAGGTTCTGGCATGAGACTACCTGACCTGACACATAAATTATTAATTGGTTTATTATCCATAACTTCAAGATTAAAACCTTCCAAATGATAAACATCAGAAATCTCATCTTTTTATGTAATCATGTATTTCATTTCCCCAGGAAAATGCTGTACTTTGTAAACCTGATTTTCACGTTTATTGAAAGGAAGAATATTAGATAAAAAAACAAAACAAAATTATTTTTAAAATGGAAAAAAAAAACACAACAGACAAAACCCTGTGACACCTTAAAGGCTAACTGCTATAATTTAATGTGAGGTATCATGCATCAAGTCCATTTTCTCAGACACAAGAGAAAGACTATATGCCAGTCATATTTATAAAAAGCCCCTTGACCAGGTGGGGATGCAGATAATGGAGAAAGTGGCAATGGCTCATTAGTAAAAGAATCAGCTATCAGGCTATGAATAACTTCAGTTATCAGCGGACAAGGTAACAATAGCACAACTGATACAAGTGGCAAATCTGGAATCAATGTAGCATTTCACACTTGATAATGACTTCACGAACCTTTGAGTGACTTTCGGCCCTTTTTAGTGGGTCTCCAGCATCTGCATATAACTTATATCAGCTATTTCCCTTTTTATTCTTGTTTTGTAGTGTTTCTTCTCGCCCCCCAAAATGAAAATTTTCAAGTTATCCAAATGTTTTGAAGCAGGTTTTTGAGTATTACCATCCCTATTGTCAGATTTATGTTTATTAATTATTTTGCTCAGAGATGGTCCCATTTGTCCAATGTAGAGTGCAGAGGGGCATGGTTGGCAAAGGATAGCATAGGTCAGATTAGGAGAGGAATAAGTAAACACTCCCCTACAGATATTATGTGTGATATTGTTGGGGCCTGTGATCATGTTGCCAGAGTAAATGTGGGTGCAGAGTTCACACCTGGGTTTGTAGCAGAGTCAAGTCCCCACCTCTATTATCAGTGTTGTGTTGTCTGTTGTATGTTGATAGCTGCTTGAGATTGGGGCACTGCCTGTAAAGCAATAGTATAGATATTTCTGAATTCACATCACATAGGATACATTACTGTTCAGATGCACTGCACAGAACCTGTGTAAGAAAATTAAAGCAACCCCTCCCTCTCTTTCTAGCCATGTGTACATTGTTACATATTCCCTCCACAGGAAATGATGCTTCTTTATAAGTCTTTTCCCACAGAAGGCCAAAATCCTATTTGTTACTTATACCAATATGAGTGCAATGGCATAAAATGAACTGGCAAACCACAGCTAGTTGAGTTAATGTTTGTATTCTGCATCAAATGCCAGTTGCATGACTTGGTGTAGGCTGAGAGATCCAAGTGCCAAATCATCTAATGGGAATTCACTACTGCAGTTTGCACCACTGAACCTCTGACAGCAGGTAAAACCAATTGGATTAGAACAATGTGCTATTTCTACCAATAAAAATTGTCATGGAATATACAGGCATTTATCAAATCCCAACTACTAAAAAAGAAAGTACACATATGGTTTTCCTGTTCTTCTCCTCCCACTTTTTAACCCCAATTTCTACTAAAAATAGTGCTCAAGCCATTATTAAAAACAATATAAAACAAGAGAACTGTTAAAATCACTAGAATCTTTGATGACCAGACCTTATGATTATTCGTGCCAGCATAAGTTTAATGTTACAAACTGAAGTGTCAAATCATTGCTAGTTTACAAATTGCTGCTTTCATTCCTTATTTTGTGCCAATTGCTGCTTTCATTCCTTATTTTGTGCCCGTTGTATGGTATGGCATGAGTTAAGGCATTCAATCAGTAATACGTTAATTAGTGGCAATTTTTCCACTGTGATTTGTATCATTGCACATACTCAGGTGTAAATAACCAATAGGATGCTGGCCAAACAGTTTAGAAAGCCCAAATGAAAAGCTGCATCTGCTTATGCTTTTTGAAAGCAGCAGGAGTGGGAGCTGATCTCAACTCCAAGGGGAATGGCTTCTGCAATCTGACAGCAATACAGAAGGAAGCCTCTCCCAAATGCCTTTTAAAATGGCTCCCACTGGTGATCATATTCTGAAGGCATCCTCTCTTGAAAATCTTAGTAACCAGAGAAATGCATAATGGGATAGGTAGTATCTTAGATAGTCTGACATCAAGCAGTAAATAAAGATCTTGGATTCTATAAAGTTTCTTAACACTGGAACTGAGTTTACTGTATAGAGCATCTAGAATCTCACAATAATGCATATCTGCATATCTGCAATGAGTTACGGCAGCCTATCTCAAGTACTCTGAGAAGAATTTAAGACCATTATTGTGTGGACAATGCCATTATATGGTAGTCACTAGGTGTCAATGGACTTAGATACATATCTGGCTGGAGTCAGAATTTTTTTCTCCCTGTTCTGGTCTTGCTTAAAGCAGATAAATAGTGTACCTGTCTCCTTTCCTCTATGTCATCTGAGCCCTCTGAGGAGAGGTGTCAGTTTGCAAGCATCTAATTCCTTGAAATTTGGGCTCCAAAACTGGCATCAGGGGAGTCCCTTGGTTGTCATAAAAAGTGTTGGGAGGGGGTCCAAAAGTATTGTGGGCCATCTGGTTGTGAAAACAGGTGGAATCATAACGTTGGTAAATATATCCACGATCTGGGCATAAGTTTAACAACTAATATGGCAATCCAGAATAAGGAGAAGAGTTTTTTTTTTTAAATTGATTTATATCCCACCCGTCTATGTGCCCACTCTAAGAGGCTTCCAGTGTAACATAAATACAATAAAATAAAACAAAAATATTACATTAAACAACCAGAACAAATTATATTAAAAAAATTAAAGTAAGTAATAAATAAATAAAGAATAAAAAAAGAATAAAAGAAAAATCAAGTATTGACAGGAGGGAAGGCCTGAATATACATCCATGCTGGGGAGGGGTGTGTCGCTGGACATTAGCAAGATTCCCTAGCTGTTGAAGCAGTTATTTAAAAAACCCTATTTGTGCTCCCTTTTTGTGAGATCTTACCTACAGGACATATGGTATGTGGGAAGTTTTCTAGACCTTGTCCTTCTGATAAGGTTTGTGGAAAGCTGACCATCAGGTTCTTTTTCCAGGCCCCAGGCCACTGGTTCTGTAGCTCTACAACTAAACAGCTCAGAGATTATAATGTTCATGTTGCAGGCCTTCCTTGTTACCAGTGAACCCAAGTAGATGCACTCACCAACTGTCCCCTCTTGCCTCAGATTTTTTTGGTGTCTTGATATTATGTAAGAACATGTCACACAAAGCCAATAACCTTGGACACCATTTGGGGAGAGATGAAGATGGATGACCAGGTAAATTAGTGAGTTGGTGCTATAGGAAGTATACTGCTACTGACAACATTTTTACTCTCTGAAGTGATAACAAATCTACCCCCTCCCCCATTTAGGGTACTGCCAGTTTGGTCCAGAAATCAAAATATCATTAAGGATTGTCTAAGCTGTTAGTCATGCTGCCCCTGAATTTCCTCTTGAAGAGCCTAGTGGTACAGTGGTTAAACTGCTGTATTGTAGCCAGGGCTTTGCTCATGATGACCTATTTTTTGATCCCAATGGACATGGGTAGCCAGCTCAGGGTTGACTCAGCCTTCCATCCTTCTAAGATTGGTGAACTGAATATCCAACTCATTGGGGGAGGGGACAATGTGTAGCCTGCATAATTAGATTGTATACGGCCCCAAGAGTACTCTAAACACTATGGGGTAATATATAAACAGCACACTTTGCTTTCAGTTGCTCTGTAGTGAGTCAACTGCTTTATCTCCTAAAATCCACTTCCTAACTCTCTGTTTTGTTCACGACTTCATTTTGATGCACTTACATGCCATCTATGCACAAACTGTGGCCCAAACTTCACTTGAGTGGCAATCCACTTGTTTCAAAGATGTACCTTTTAAAAAGTGTTTATACAGTATTTGGGTATCAGCAGGAATCTGGAAAGTTTTGTTGCTGGGTCAGGTCAGTCAGAGGTGCTATGACAGATAAAGACATTTCCTGAACAGATAAACTCTCCTTGTAGTTACTGTTGTTTATATATTATAAATTCCTGTTGATATAGAGCTTGTACTCTGGAAATTTTATTTTGAAGTATAAAAAGAACCACTGCTTAATTTTTGGGGAGAAAGTTCTTATACATATACTGTGTATGTTTTGATGTCTCTCCTGCTTTCAGAAGTAATAATTATGGTCTTGTTACTAAGATTCACTCTGTATTCTGTTTTGTGGGGCAGGTCTTTTCCAACAATAGCACACAGTTGTTTTCATTTACTGAGGGTGCAACCATACAGTAATTTATCTAGTGTTTTGGACTGCTTTTGACAGGGTCAGGTTCAAAATATTTTCTGGTGACTATACAACGTGCTAGTAATTGTGAATCAGCCTGACTTTTTCCATGGCTAGCTGTGCCTATTTGAAGCACTGGCAGAGGCTTTTTTTTTTAAAAGTGCAGGTAGAATTTTTCTGTTTTAGTTTGGTTTCCACCATATGTGACTGCTGGTGTTGGACCAAAGCAGCATGTGTTGGTGTTTCTCCCAACAATTCAGTTGTACATCACAATACATTTTTAAACAATCCAAATTTCCCCTCTTCCTCATGGAGGGCGAGACAAGAGAAGACACTAGAGCATGGAGGCAGACAGTGAAGACTGGGCTAAATAGCATTGCCCTGAGGAGTGGTGTGGTTTTTGTGTCCCCAAACCTCCTGGTGCTTGTGTATGGATGAAAGGATCGCTTTCAAGGGCATATCACACTTTGAACCACACTCAGTCCAGACTGGGACAACTTGACTGTCTAATTCCACCCTTAGTTTTCTGTAAGCAGCAAGTGATTATTTTTAAGGGATGTGCATACAATTACGAAGTTCATATTAATGGATTTCTTTCCTTTCCTGCATCCACAGTTTGTCTATGGCTGGCTTCACTCATGATTTTTTTACCTTTTCTTATGTGGTGATGGCCATCCTCCCCTTTCAAAGAAACATACATTTTATGTGCATTTTAAAAGTTGTGCACATTGCTTGAACTTACTTCCCCATGCTTTTTACTAAGCAAATTCCAGAGATATTTTGTGCAGTTTTGAAAAGTTTGCTTTTTTTCTGTCCGCACTTTCCAAACGTGTTCAAGGTTTTCAGTGGCATGTGCAGCCTTACTTCAGTGTGAGGGGCTTAAACAAAAACTGCATCTGATCCTACAACTGTCTGGAAATGTAGAGTAACGCAATGTACATGGTGTAATGTTAAACTGAAACCACATTCCTCACACACTCCTAATTTTGTTCTTTGTGTAGAAGAACATTCTGTCGTGTGAGCTACCCGCCCCCCAATCTGTACTCCAAAGTAGTAGAGTTCAGACAAAGGCTTACCACTTCAGTGAGAACTAGGAATGTGTTTTTCACGGATGGAAGTGCACATTGATTGAATTCTCATTGGGCATATTCAGAGGTTATGACTTAAAATGTTTCCTAAGTTTCCCAAGGAGGTTTGCACAAGTGTTCATTCCCTAGTCTCTCCCCTTTTTCATTATTACAATCTTTCAGCCTCTGTTCCACGGATGCAAAGCAATCAGTTTTAACTTGATGCGCTTCATCAGTTGTCATACCTATTGATTTGCAGGAGATTTGGCCATGACCTTGACTTTCTACATCACACAGGTGACAATCTAATGTTCTGACAACTATTGGCAGGTGTTCAAAACACTTTAAGAGAAAAAAAATTCCTGTAAATGCTTGGTCACCATTATTATTCGAGGTTGTATTGCTAATGGAGTCATGCTACTGGCATTCAAGGGATACATTTTGCATTTGTTATTTAATAAATTGACCAAAAAGATCATTGTAGAACAAAAGGTGTCTACTTTTAGGAGATGCACACTGCATGAAACACTGAGGAAATGTTTCATTAAAGTTTATTAACCTTTTTGCACTAAAAAGAGAGAAGAAATGAAATCTCTCCCATGGGGTAAAAAAATTGCCCCCTCCCCCCAAAAAATTCCTAATGTGCACCAAGTTGCTAAGGTGCATAATAGGAAGAATAAACCAGGGAACCTGAAGCAATGAGATAACTATCTGCCCAAGACAGTGAGATAAACAGTAATGGAAGAGGAAGATTTCAAGCAACAGAAGTTCAACCACAAAAAAAAATCACCATGAGCCAGAACATCTAATGATGGAAACAAGTTCTGGAGAGACTAGACCCTCAGAAGAGACAATCCAATTCTATGCTTCAATGCCCTTTTTGAAAAGTCTTGCAGGACTGAAGCAAATCTCTCTTTGATGTATCTTTTATCATTCCTATGATTTATTTATATATTGGATTATTCCGAGAAGGACTGAAAGGATTTGATCTCTCCTGTTGGCAGGAAAATGAATTAATAAATTATAGCCCACTTAACTGGAAATCATATGTCTCCTGTCCAATTTTCAACAGAATTAGCCTCTTTGCTTCTATGGCTGAGAAGACTCCCCCTCCCATTTAATAATATGAATATCATACCAATGCTCTGAAAGAAGTTACTTGCCAGTGACCAAAGTCTACCTAACTAATGATATATCCTCCATGGATAGGAGAGTTATCATTTTCATTTGAAACTTGCAAGCTCATATTCATTTCTTGTGAGTAAGTCCACAGACATCCATGGGATCATGCTATAAGGCTGTGATCGTCACATACATAACTGGAAACATGTCTGTACCGAGAGAGTCATAAATCCGAGTGGGGATGTAGTCAAAATTCATTTGATTTTCAGATCTTTGCAACATAATTTGGGAAAAATGTCCATTTCACATTTTTCAAAAGCAACATTGGAATGAAGCTCATGTTTCTTGGGAAACTCATATATTTCTGAAGCTTATGATGTGTTTGTTATGGGATGGGGAATGTGTACAAGGTCATATGTATGTTTTTAAAATGTGCATGACTAAAATTGCATAAATTCAAAAAATGTGCCTCAGAATTCATTAATCCAAGTGCGGCCCAAGGGCCACATACGGCCCGCGAGCCATTCCTGTCCGGCCCGCCAGTCGTCGCTCCAGTCTGGTGTTCAAGCACTTGTTGAAGCCCAAGACAGACTGGATTTCTCTCACTAAACATCAAAACCATTCATAGCTTTTTGTCTAAAGTTGATCAGTTGCTTATTTTTTATTTTTAAGTAAAGTTGGTTCGGCCCCCAAAAACAGTTGATTTTTCATGTGGCCCCCTATAGAACTCAATTGCCCACTCCTGCATTAATCCAAGTGAAACAAAATTAATACAGGCAAAAATATGTAAATTTGAAAAAACGGAACTTTTTTTTAAAAAAAGCAGCACCAAAATACCTGGATATTTCCATGTAGAGAGAAAAAAGAGAGAAGGAATGTTATAACCCAAATGCTTACATATGTAGGACTGGACTGAACTTGAAGGAAAAGGAAACAAAGGAATAAAAGACATAATTCTGAGTGGAAATCAAAAGACTCTAAAGAAAATTCTCAATCAAATCTTCATTCAGAATTTAATAGGTGTCACCAATCTCTAACCCCTTTGATAACAACTGGAACTGTCTTTGCAGATGGGCAGTGCATGTGTGTTGGGAGATGGACAAATGTTCATATTTACCAAATCAATTTCCTCCCAAAGGTCTAAGAGCCAATTGGGGTCTGCTTCTGCAGAAGTGAAATATATGACTACTACGCAATGTGAAATGTAGTCCACCCATTATCATAATTCCCATCCACCTGCATACTTCTCTGTATAGATATCTTCTTGAGATATGGAAATGGGGCACAGTGGTGGGACAGTGATGCAAGGCATGAAAATGACCTTCTCCCACCTTGCATAAATGCAGTGGACAGAAAAATAGCGAATATCCCTTGTTTGAAAACCCATTTCTGTTAGTGGTGATGCTTGAAATTTTGTAGGGATAAAATGGTAAAATAATTAAGGAGAATATAAGAAACGTAATGCTAGAAATGTGAAATGTGATAATAAAATGAAGGTTTGATCAGCAATGTACTGAATGCCAATTAGGGGCAGCTTCAGGACAAGCAGCTAATTTCACCAGGCTGGCAAAATTTATGTAGAAGGCTATTGGCTCTACAAGACTAGCAGAGCACATTGCCATTCAATAGGGTTTGCAGCTTTGGCAAAACTCATAGAAAATGTATATGGTTTGCTGAATCCTGCATCTCCACTTCAGTCGCAAAACATGGCTTTATGTGGGCTTGTGTCTGTGTGTGTGTGCGGTTTTTTGGGTGTGTGTGTGTAACTTCCCTGAATTTTCTGCATTACAAGCCAGTTCCATTTGAACTTCCATTTTAACTACCATGGTAGCTGCCAACCAAGCATGCAGATCTCTACGTTTTGCCTTAATGAATCAAAATAATGAGAAAAGTATAAATACACACAATGAAGTGAGAAGCAAGAAGCTGAGAACCAAGACCCCACAGCACAGAGGCATAACAGATGAGGAGATCATGGATTTGTCTCCATAGATTCAAACTTGCAAATGGCTTGGGTGAGAAAACTCGGTACTTCTCATGCATGTCAGGATATGCTGTACACTAAAGCTCAAAGCCATAATGTTTAAAGTTGTAACAATTTTGGAATTGCAATCTTTATGTTAAAGGTGTAATCTCTCCCTTTTTTAAATATTCTCTGGTTGTTCTTTAAGGCTATAAGCTCTTGAATTTTTAGACTGCAGTTAATACATTCTTCTTATTATTTTTGATTCTTAAATTGAATTTCCATAACACTTTAATGCTCCTGTATTTTACAATTGAAACATGACTTAAGTATTTTGCCTGCAACTTAAGATTTGCCTTTGTGTATTTTGGAGTTGTTCTTGTTTGCAGCTTTTTGTAGTTGTAATAATTTTGGATGACTTTTAGATGACTTAAACATCTATGCCTACAGCTTTTTTCATAAATGTAACAATGGTTTTTTATAAAACGAACCCTGTAATTTTCAGGTTACATGTTTTCAATAATTTTGGATTTCCAGAATTCCATTTTGGTAAATAAGGGATACAGAAGCAGTTAGATAAATGATGCTTGTAAATATAGCTACTTGGTGTTGCCCAAATAGTTTTCTATCTGGGAAAAATAAAATGTATATGACAAGGATATTTGGAGAATGACTTACTTGAGTGAAACAATGCCTTATTCTCATCCTCTGGAAAGGTATGAAGTATTTAAACAATGAAATAGTTATACCTTGATACCCAGATGAATATTAATATGAGTGAAAAGGCTCATCTGATCTTACACTGAAATTAACCTTATAGGAGATAAACATCAGTTCTGACAGACTCAAACTACCAAGGTGTTATCAATCATATAGTGCTCTTAGGACTTTGTCACGCATCTGACCCTGAAAATGAGAGCTGAAAAGATCACCCCTTCTTCCTCTAAGCTTCTGTTAGGCCCCCTGAGGGGAATGGGGGCATTGATGCTACCTATTATTTTGTTTGTGCAATTCAGCTGAGACAAAGGAGCTTACCCCAGGTATGGGCCTTTCCCCTCCCACTTTGGTTTTTAGAGGTGCAGTCTTTTCAGCTGTGTCTCTTAGTTTCTCTTTTATGTCAGCCTGGTTTGGAAGGGGAAGGTGGTTTTCACTATAGAGTGACCTCTAGAACAAGTGAGGAGGATAAAAAGGGGCTTGGAAGAGAAAGGATCATGAAGCTACAGGGATGAAAGTTAATTTGCATTATGGGGAAAATATGGTGCTCCTTTTCAAGCCAATCGAATATTCGCAGGAAGGAAAGATGCACAGATTTTCACAAATAGCCATCCAAGATAAATTTTGTGATAATATGGAATATTAAGGATATCTCATTGTCTAGGCCTGGGTGGAAGGACAGTCATGAAATTGTCTCCCTGCTCTGCCAGGCCTGTATTTGTTTGTTTGCTTGCTTCTTGCTGGTTGGTGGGCTTGTTACACCACTTGGTCCCAGACTGGGGTCCAAGGCAACTTACAATACAGTTAAAAAACAGTGGAACTATAACATGAGAAAAAAAATACAATGGTCAAAATCCTGGTGCACAGCTTCACTGATGAAACAGGAGTGATGTCATTGATGGGGGCAGATTGCCCATAATTAAAGAATTTCTACTTACATTTTGGGTTGTGTGGGACTTCAATTCATTGCACACAAGTCATATACAATCTAAAATTGAACCAATAACTCTTTAATAACCCCCAGCCTGCTGCTGGTGGTGATGTCATTGCCAGTGCACCTACAGAACTGTGCAACAGGATATTGTGCGTTGTTAAAATATAAAAAATAAAATCAAACTCATTATCTCGTTCCCACTTCTGTGATTGTCCTTCTGCTCCAGTTACTGAACGTAACTGTTGTGCGTGCAATTTTGAAGTAGCTAGTTTTGTTTTATGTTTTTTTAAAGGAATGAAATGGCATTGTGATGCAAGATCACATTCTGAAAAGCTACACTCTTCAAAGTCAATCCCATTCTTGTAGATTAACAAAAGGGAGCAAGTATTCTAATTGCATTTTATCAGATGATCAAAGCTACATTCACTGATGTCTCTGTAGTAGATTTTTTTAATTGTTATCCCTATTTCCTACATAGGCAATAAATGGACACCAAGTAACACATTCTCCTCTCATTTGTCTTACTTACCAAGTTAGCTTCTTCAACAGTAAGAGGTCACTCTATAGTGAAAATCACCTTCCCCTTCCAAATCTGCTCTTGCTGGCATAATATAGTGATCAAAAACCAACAATAGAGCTACACATATGGAGAAACTAATTGGAAGCAAATTGCCCCCCGTTAAGAAATCACCATAGACATTATCAGTTGCATGCTGAGTCATACCACTTAGTGTGCAACTGATAATGTCTTTGGTGATTTCTTAACCTGTGACAAAAGGGAATGTTATTAGTGATAAACCAGTGTAACTAGGGAAGAGGATCTGAGCCAATTTATTTGCCTGAATTTAAAAAGGCACAGTATAGTTATCATGGTATTAGGTCTACTTTTTGCATGTTGCAAGGCTATATCCCTCCTAATTTCTGTCTCAGTTCATTGTAAGAACATATTCATTGCAAGACAGAGCTACTACATGTAGAAGTCTGATTGAATTGGCTCACAGCCCCTCCAGTGTACAACCAAAGAACATGTTGGTGTGTGTGTCACTCTGTGTGTGCATGCACTTATTTTATGGAGGTTAAATAAAATCAAAGATCAATGCTACAACTCTTTGTTGAGCCGTATGTGCTGCAAGTCTTTTCCCATAGTATCTGGAGACTAAACTTTGAGGATGCGTTGACAAACTCCAATGCCTTATACTGTATAGGGCTGACACCAGTCCTGAAGTCCTTTCCAGACAGTTGACTGTCATGTGCTTAGAAGAGAGAGGACAGTGTCTTTGTCACACAGTGCTGCCATATAATGTATTGCTTGCTGTGGTGCAGTGGAATTATAACTAAAATGCATGATTTGATGTATTTAGAATGTGCTCCAGTCATATTCTGGCATTTAGTTTTCATTTCATCTTCTGGGCACAGCTGGATTCAACCATAAAAATCTCTTATATAAACTTGCCTTTTTGATACCTGAAAACCACACAATTTGTCCTAGCAGAAGAACATACCATGAAAGACCACTGGTTTGGGAAAGTATAATTGAGGAGCTATACTTTTACACAAAGTTGTTGCCCAACCTGGAGTGCAGTTGTAACAAATGAGTTTTCAGTACTTTGAGGGCTTATGTCCTGGTTTCAGGAGTGTTGGTTCCAGCTGCAGGGGTCAATCAGTTCAAAGTCAGGCAAAAAAAGCCACTGGCACTGAGTTACAAAGGAAGTTAGAGGAGGAGTATTCACAGTTGAGCTGAATGACAAAGCCAAGGTCAAAACAGATAACATCCTGGCAGATAAATCAACAGGACAAGTGTGGGGAAGCCAAATCAAAGCTGTATATCAGTCCAGGGTTGGAAACTGTCAGACCAAACACAGCAGGAATGCACGTATTTCAGATGTTCAAAGATAGGGATATAAAACCTTAGATGAGTATAAAGAGCTGAAAAATAATTTTTCTCATCCCAAGAGAAGATAGTGTAGTTTGTTGTTCTCTCAACAAGAGAAAAGAATGACAAGAAGAATTTTTGTGCGAATTTGGCAGCATTGTGTAAATGAGCACTTTAACCCAAATCATAAAAATTTGAGCAAATGATCATGGTTGCTAGTTTGTTGCATGGATTTTTAAAGATTAGAAGAATTAGAAGAAACATTTGTGTCACTTGTAACAATCACTCATTACTCTGTGCTTGCTGTATATGCATCTATATATGTGCTTGGATTCTCAAAGGAGAAAGCAACACATTTTGTGCAAATAGTTTGCAGACATCAGGGAGACCTTGACATGAAAAAGTAACACTCCTTGTCTCACTCTCACCTGGTGGTGAGGAATCTTGGAAGGGTGTGGTAATGCTTGAGGAGGCGTCTTTTCAAGTCAAGACAGCCTGAGTCAACAACAAATATCAACAAGTAGCAGGTGTGAGTGATTTCTTTTTAGCAATTTCTTAAGCCTTTTGCAAAAGCTTTTACGCCAGAATCACCAGCCTCACAGAAGTTCTAGCTGTGGAATCTCGGAGACTTCCAGAAAGCCTCCTTCTCACAAATATTCCCTGTAGCAGTTCAACTACTAGGCAACACAGTTGTGCTCTCCTTCTTTAGGAAATACTTCTCTCAGTCACCTGAAAATATACCTACACAGCAGAGCTCTTCTCATCTGAAAATGGTGGGTCCCCAACCATCTGAGGGCCCATGCAGAGTCACTACCAGTTAACGTTCTTTTGCTGGAAGCTCTGGGTCCTCATTTGAAGAGGATTCATTGGACTCCAGCATGATAATTCTGTGAGGGAAAGCTAGACTGCTTATTGTGTCTTTCTATCTGTCCAATAATTCCTATTTTTATTTATATGGCATAGAAAGAAAGGGAATAAGCTGCAAAGCATAATGATATTTTTGCTTGTTCAACATACCTAACTAACCCTCTTTGGAAAGCTTCCCTATGCATTCATTGTTTTATTATTCTAGCTTGGTTGCTCATGTGTACAGCGACATCTAACAATACCTAATTAACTGATAGAGGGATTCCATGTTGATGTTCCCATTTCAAGCATTTGACACAGATAAGAGTTTACTGAACAAGAGCAAAAAAGTATGGTTACCCCACCCTGCCCCATTTACCAGAACCTTAGGATGAGTGCATCCACAATAGTGGAGAAAAGCAGAGTATAATATCATTACAACATAAATTTGATGTCACTCTTTTCCTCTAAACCACAACAGGATCCAAAGAGGATAAGGCAGAATCTGTACTCACATGGAGTGGTTGCAGGATTTCACAAAGGCAGAAGCTCACTGTGTAGAGATGGCAGCAAGATAGCAGTGATATTCTGCAAACAGTACAGGGGTTTTCCCCCTGACAATTGCAACATTTTATGGTATTTGTAGACCATAAAAATGATTTTGTTTTTAAAAAATCGTAATTACAATCCTCTGTATAATCAAACCGAGCAATACTTAGGTTGGATAACAGTGAGGACAATGGAGAATCACTGTAGTCATCCAGATGACAGTTTCAGCAATGCAGAGAACAAGAGTTCCATTTGCACAGAGCTCCAAAGAACAGAATCTGTTTTAAGGCACTAACAAGGTGCTAATTGGCAATTTCCACCTTTTTTTATTTATTTAGTTCTCTTAAGTGCCAGACTCTATTCCAGCACTTAGTTGAAACATTTTTAAGAAATAGGTTGGAGGTTAGGGGCACTCATTGAGGAAAACTGACACTATGAGTCCCCCTTTGTATCAGATCTGGCAACAAAAGCAATATCAACCCTTGGTAAACATCCCCTTCAATATAATATATATATATATAGTTTTTAAAAGAAGAAAATCCTTTTCTTAATAATATGTTAACAATATGGAATAAATTCAGAAACTTGTTTATTGAACCATTATCTCCATCATGTCCAGTGACTAAGCTAAAAAAATGCATAAAGAATTTTTTAAAAAGATCACGTGGAGACTTTTTGATAAAGAAAGAAGTTTTTAGGTTAAAGGTCTGCCTAGGGGTTAAAAAGAGAATAAAGAACAACTGAAAGACTTGTTAGGTGAACATGAAATATCTTGGAAATTTGTAATTTATTATTGGAAGCAGAATAAGGATTTACTCAAAATGTTATGGGAAGGAGATTTGGGAGAAGAAACCAGCTGAAGTACTGGGGAAAATATGTGGATAATAGAATATTGGAATCTACGTTGATAAGGATAAAATAACCTTTATAAGTTACTGTGGACATGGTACTTGATGTATCAAATAAATAACTGTTCTGATGTGCTGGAGAGAGTGCCAGAAAATAGGATCTTGTTTCCACATGTAGTGGGGATGTGAGAATATAAATTTTGAGAACTGGTTTTTGATGGCACAAACAAATTAAATTTAGCTGTATATCCTATCATCATCATCATCATCATCATCATCATCATCATCATCATCATCATCATCATCATCATCATCATCATCATCATTATTCTTATTGTTAATACTGCACTCTATACCAGAGCACATTCCAATAGCACTTTTATCAATATTTGAAAGGGAGATAGATAAGTGGATGAGGAGATAACTAGTTTCTAATCTGTTAAGACTGATTATTGCTAGGAATTGGAAATCAGCTCACAGTATATTGTTAAGTGATTGGTATATAGAAGTTTGAGATACAGTAACTAATGATGAATGTACATGTGCTATAAAAAAGATGATAACTATCAAATATGTGTTTGCAGATATATGGGGAGAATTCATTGTTTTGTATTGATAAAGAGGAAGGGACAAAGTTTAACACATGAGTCTATACAATTTTGGAAGAGGACGTGTAAATGGTTCAGGTGGTTACTTCCTAATGGTTTGGTGGTGGGGTGCACAGTGTATGTAGTCTGCTTTTGTTTTCTCCGTAGTATTGGTTATTAGATTTTTTTGAAATGTTTATTAAACATTTAATAAAGTTATTATTTATTTTTAAAATATTATTTATTTATTTCTGTTTTTAAAAGAATAAATGTAAACCACCCCTGCTGGCTGAACGATGACAAAAAAAGGCAATTCCCTGCTCAAAAACAGATGATTCCACAACAAGCTTCCATGCATTAAGCTTTACACTGGAATTTAATTTGAATTCACCTGCTTCTGGTCCTACATAAATTGTAGGGTAAGTGGCCAATGTAGTTGCTCCCTTAGGCCATTAGTTGAAGCTAAAACCTTCTCAGTTTAGATTTGAAGGAGCAATCAAACCATCAGCAATAACTTTATTTTTCACTTGCATGTTCTTCCAATAATATTAGTGTCAAAGAATGGTGACAGCAGCTGGTATAGGGTGAGTATGTAGAGACAGAATTTCATGCAATCTTAGTTTACATCATGAGCCAGAGAAGTGTTGTGGGGAAAATGATGCTCTGTTTGTAATGTAGCTAAGAGGAGGATGATCTGGCCAAATTTATTTGTCACAACAGGTTGGTTGACAGCACTAACTCTTGGAGTCCTTCACATATCTCTAGTGAACCATCAGCAGCTGACTTTATTATTATTTTTTTTACATCTCTTTTCAGAAAATGATGCAGGTGGTAAGGAACAGTTCAGGAAGTGTGCTTGAACAATAAGTGGATCTCTTCTTGGAAATTAACACCTCCTGAGCCCCATTCAGGCATTATAGAATTTAGCTTCCTGTTCACACTTATAGGGGAATGCATAGTCATTGTTTTCTCCATGTAAGTGATGATATTCCTGCTCATGTATAGGCTCTACATATAAGCAAACATTTGAGTAAATCTTCTCCCTATAGTTCTAGTCAGACTTCATTCGTAATATTGTGTCCAGTTCTTGATAACAGGCATTTTAAAGGCTATAGGATCTGAACTAGGTACGGACAACTCATTTCTCTTCAGGTATTGGACTCAAACTCTGTCCAGTCGCAGCCCCATAAGCAATAGTGAAAAATAATGGGAATTGCAGTCAACAACATCCAGTTGGCTAGAGGTTGTTCACTCTAATATAGATAAAGTTCAACAGATTGAAAAGAGGGCAGTGGAGATGGGCAGAGGTCTTGAAAACCAGTTATACAAAGAAAGACTGTATCAAGTGGATGAGAGAAGGCAGAGGTGGGACATGACTGCACTCTTCATGTACTTGAAGGATTATTTCATAGAAGAGAACAAAAACTGGTTCCCTGCTATCCTGAAGGTCGGGAATAGATTGTAAGAGCTTGAACTATAGAAGCATAGCTATCAGTCGAACACTACAGGGTGGAATATTTCTTGATAGTATCACAATTCTTAATGGGGCAATACTCCTATTATTATCAAAATATAAAGTATCAAAGACACAATCAATTTTGCAACAGAAACAATTACTTTAAGGAGTGATAGTATCTCTCTCCCCCTGGGCTTATACTTTGGGCAAGCACTAGCCCTAGATTTCCTCTCTTGAGCAGCGACTTAGTCCAAATGTCCTGCAACATCCACCTCAGATTTTATGACTGTTCGATTTATTCCCCCCTCAAAAAAACAAAAAACAAAAAAAACAACCCTAGAGAGACATTAATTAGTTGTTGCTGTTTCTTCCAAGGTTGGTTGCTTGGCTTATTTGTTTATTGATTGATTGATGTCAAGTGCTATCCATGGTGTCTATGAAAACAGCTATGAATTCTGGGAAGTTATGGCCAGAAAAAAACCAATTGAAATCCTCACACATCCCTACCCAAAAGTAAGGCTGCCAGGTCAACAGCCTCTTATTTCCTAAGGGGGATGGATCCTTGTGATGTCATAGAAACAGAGCAAGTAAGGGTTGATTCCTAGCTGATTATGGGAAAGGACACATTGGGACACTAGGTAGATAAGCTAAGGATCAGGGCGCAATCCAACTTACTGTGTAATTTACCATTCAAGAAAGAAGGAGGAAAGTCATACCTCACCTACATCCATATATGTGGGGAGATATTCCCAGGCCCAACTCCACTGCTGTCAGAATGTTTTTAAAAAGATGCCTCATAACTTGTGATTCCAGTGCTCTGTTCCTTTTCTTTTTCCCTCAGACAGTTGCAGGAGCAATGTAGGGAACAACGATTTGTTAGCAGGGATGGCCTTTTTAAAATACTTCCCAAGATTGAATGTCCAACTCAACTCCTTAACATCATCATATCATTTCAAAAAGCAAAGCAAAGCAAAGTGTGCTGCTTATATACCGCCCCATAGCGCTTCAAGCACTCTCTGGGCGGTTTACAATTTAATTATACAGGCTACACATTGCCCCCCCAGCGAGCTGGGTACTCATTTTACCGACCTCGGAAGGATAGAAGGCTGAGTCAACCTTGAGCCGGCTACCTGGAATTTGAACCCCAGGTCGTGAGCACAGTTTTAGCTGCAGTACAGCGGTTTAACCACTGTGCCACGAGGCTCTTTTTTTCACGAGAAAATATTTATTTCCCCCCTAAGGGGGGAAATGGCAGGGTCCAAGCTTTTTCCAGCTTGCTCGTTAGCGCTTGTGACCCTGCTCAATGATAATATCGGGACCCCTGAGCCCGCTACTGTGATCCGGGACTCCTGCCTCGTTAACGAAACGCCACTGACTCTAGTATCACCTAAAGGGACAAAATCAATTGGCAGAGAAAAACAGCTTTGGGTTATGTGTGGGGGATAACCTTTGGGGGAATTCTGTAGTTATTAAGTTATTATACTGTGATTTTTTTAATTATTTTTTTATTTTAATGTTTGTTTATTTGATATTGTTATTATTCTTAGTTAGATTACTTTATTTTATAATTGTATATGTTATTTATTTTGCGTTAATTGATTGTTTGCACTTAGTTGTTTTTTCTTTTTCCCCCTCCTCTTTTCTCCTTAATTTTCTTTCTTCCTTTTGATATGGTATGGAAGGCCTGCCCTCCCAGCGAGGGGCCCCAGAATATTTCTGTGATTACGGGTAGGGGGAGATATGGCTTTGGCTCCGTCCCTGCTCGTGTTAGAAGAACTAGGGACAGATGTTTAAAGGCTGTTCCTTGTTCTGAGACGGAGACCAGCCCCCAGTATCGAGGTAGCCAGACCAGCCAGCCTTCCACTCTACGCCTGGTGTTGTTGAACGCCAGGTCTGTATCCAATAAGGCCCAGGTAATTCAAGACCTTATCCTGGAGGAGGATGCAGACCTGGCTTGCATAACCGAAACTTGGATTGGCGGAGAGGGGGGTCCCCCTCTAGCTCTCATCTGTCCGCCCGGTTATGCTGTCCAACACCAGGGTAGACTGGAGGGTCGGGGGGGAGTAGCCATTGTCCATAAATTCAGCTTGGAGGTCACTAGGCGCTCCTCGGTGATAAAGCCAGGTCTTGAGGCCCTCCACGTGTCTATCGGGGCCAGGGATGGTATTGGGATCTTGCTGGGCTACCGTGCTCCCCGCGACCCAGCCACCTCCCTACCGGAGCTGGTGGACTTCGTCTCCGCGGCACTGTTGGGTTCCCCGAACCTACTGGTTCTGGGGGATTTCAATGTGCACGCGGGGGCAGAGACCTCTGGTCCAGCTCTTGAGTTCTTGGAGACCATGGCCTTCTTGAACATGTCCCAACATGTCAATGGCCCCACTCACATGGGGGGTCATACACTTGACCTGGTTTTTTCTACCAATGGGAGTGAGAGTGGTCCGATGGTGACTGACCTTGAGTCGGTACCCTTGTCATGGTCGGATCACCACCTAATAAAGTGTACCATTAAAATGGCTCTCCCCCCCTGCAGGGAGCAGGGCTCTATTGTTATGGTCCGCCCTCGAAGGCTACTGGATCCGGTTGGATTCCAGGATGCCATGAGAGGTGTTACGGCTGACCTGGCTGGCGCTCCTGTCGAGGCTCTGGTGGATGGCTGGTTTGCTGCCGCGACTAGGGCTGTTGACATGATCGCACCTAAACACCCTCTCCGCTGCAGAGACCGCCCGGCACCCTGGTTTAATCGGAGCCTCCGGGCGAGGAAGCGGGTCAGGAGATGGCTAGAGCGCAAATGGAGAAAGGTACCGACGGATTTCAATAGGATAGCTGTCAGGGTCGCTACTAACCTTTATCTTGCTAAGGTAAAGGCTGCTAGTAGATCATACCTCACTAACCGGATAAGCGAGGCGTCCAACCAGCAGGCGGAGTTATTCCGTATAGTACGCGACCTTTCCGGAATTGGTCGGGGCGATGGGCCTCCCCCTAGTTTTTCGCCGGACCAATTTGCAGCATTTTTAAAATCAAAAGTGGAGGCCATCCGCCGGGACCTCTCTCCTTTTTTGAGCACAGTGAGTCGAGCTGAGATGTCCAGCGCTCCGTCTTGCCCGGTGATCCTGGACACCTTTCAGCCTGTTACGCCTGACACTGTCTCCAGGGCGCTTGACCGCTGTCCTGCCACCACCTCCTCTTTGGACCCTTGTCCGGCCTGGCTAATCAAAGCAGCCAGGCTGCTAACAACGGAGTGCGCCACGGCTATAATAAATGGGTCTCTCCTTGAGGGCAGATTTCCATCTGCCCTGAAGGACACACTCATTAGGCCCATCAGGAAGAAACCTAGTTTGGCGGCAGATGAAATTGGCAACTACAGGCCCATCGCCAATGTTTCTTTCCTTAGCAAGGTAGTCGAGAGGGTGGTGGCCGACCATCTTCAAGCGCTCCTGGATGAAACAGATGCCCTGGATCCATTCCAGTCGGGCTTCAGGCCGCGCCACGGCACAGAAATGGCTTTGGTCGCCCTGTGTGATGACCTATTGAGGGAGGCCGATAGGGGCAAAGTGTCCCTGTTGGTCCTCCTCGACATCTCAGCGGCCTTTGATACCATTGACCACGGTATCCTCCTGGGGAGGCTCTCCGAGTTGGGAATAGGTGGCCTGGCATTGTCCTGGCTCCGGTCCTTCTTGGAGGACCGCCCCCAGAGAGTTCAGCTTGGGGAGAGAGTCTCGGCCCCATGGAGCCTCAATTGTGGGGTTCCACAGGGGTCGATTATCTCCCCAATGCTATTTAACATCTATATGAGGCCGCTGGGTGGGGTCATCAGGGGGTGTGGTGCTTCGTGTCACCAGTATGCGGACGACACGCAGCTCTACATCTCCTTTGTGCCAACCGCAGGAGAAGCCGTCCTGTGTCTTCAGCGCTGCCTGGGGACTATACTGGAATGGATGCAGGAGAACGGGCTTAGGCTGAACCCGGACAAGACGGAAGTACTGAGGGTGGGCCCTCCCACAGTTGGGGATTTGGGAAACTCCCTCTCTTTTGGGGGGGTGACTCTCCCTGCAAAGGATGGTGTACGCAGCTTGGGGATCCATCTGGACCCGGTGCTCTCCATGGAGTCACAGGTGGCGTCGGTGGTCTGCACCGCCTTTTTTCATCTCAGGCGGATAGCCCAGCTGCGGCCCTACCTGGATGTGGGGGCGCTCACCATCTTAGTACACGCGCTCGTAATCTCAAGATTAGACCACTGTAATGCGCTCTACGTGGGGCTTCCTTTGAGGTTGCTGCGGAAATTACAGGTGGTGCAGAATGCGGCGGCCAGATTACTCAGTGGAGTGAAAAAATTCCAACATATTTCGCCCACTCTGGCCGCATTGCATTGGCTGCCCATCAGGTTCCGCATCGACTTCAAAGTGTTAACGCTTACGTATAAAGCCCTAAACGGTTTAGGGCCTCGATACCTGGCGGAACGCCTACTCCCACCAAGTTCTACCCGGGTCACACGGGCGAGCCAGGAGGTGAGGCTGAGGAGCTTAACGACGAGGGAGGCCCGAAAAGAGAAAACAAGAAATAGGGCCTTCTCGGCGGTGGCTCCTCGCCTTTGGAATAACTTACCCCCTGGTATTCGCGGAGCTCCCTCCCTGGGCACCTTTAAGAACCTATTAAAGACTTGGATATTTTGGCAGGCCTTCTCACCAGATTACTTTTGATTTTCTTCTCTCCTTTATTGTTTCCCTACTTTTAATTGTTGTTGTAATTATGCTGTTTTATGTTATTGTATTTTATCTCTGTTGTTGGCCGCCTAGAGTAGTCCACCGTGACTAGATAGGCGGGATATTAATTAATTAATTAATTAATTAAATAAGGTGTCTATCTCCAGACTAGATCAGATGGAAAACCCTTTAATCTCTCTAGATTGAGAGTGAATACCAAAGTCCAACTGAAATGCATGCAGGACTTCCTCTTTGTGGATGATGCAGCTGTTGTTGCCCATTCTGCTGAAGACCTCCAACAACTCATGAATCATTTTAGTAAGTCCTGCCAAGATTTTGGACTAACAATCAGCCTGAAGAAAACACAAGTCATGGGCCAGGGCATGGACTCACCTCCCTCTATTACCGTCTCCACACAAGAATTGGAGGTTGTTCATGGTTTCATGTACCTTGGCTCAAAGACCTCTGAAACCCTCTCTCTAAATGTCGAGCTGGATAAATGCATTGGCAAAGCAGCTAGACTCACAAAGAGAGTATGGCTTAATAAGAAGCTAGCGGCATATACCAAGATCCAGGTCTATAGAGCCTCTGTCCTGAGTACACTCCTGTACTGCAGTGAGTCTTAGACCCAGCAGGAGAGGAAGCTGAACACGTTCTACATGTGTTGTCTCTGATTCATTTTTTTGGTATCACCTGGCAGGACAAAGTTCCAAATCGAGTAGTCCTAGAACGAGCTGAAATTTTTAGCATGTATACATCACTGAAACATTGATGTCTATGTTGGCTTGGGCATGTTGTGAGAATGGCTGATGGTCAGATTCCAAAAGATCTCCCTACAATTCCTTTTCTTGCTCTAAATGGTATGATGGTACAAGTCAATGAACTCTTTAGCTCTAGGTCCTGTCCCCAACCTTGTGCCTGACATTATGATGCACTCAAATGGCATTTCCCTTGTGAAAACCCTTATTCTTTCTGTTTCCCCACTGCTGCTTGCCCTGAGATTGGCCCTCCCACTTGGAGAATAGGAAGAGAATAGTGGATTGTGCCCAAGATGCATTTTCACGTAGTGTGAGATGCTTCTGCATACTATATCTTCTGAAATAACATGAACAGCCAGTAACATGGAGCATGGGTAGAAAATGTAGGAGATCCTATGTATGAATAACCTTGTAAAATCATCTCATCTTCCTTTTTTCAAGATTACAAAAGCTTTTACAGTTACTATTTTAATGAGCTTATCTATGTCATTATGATTGTATTTGTCAACCAGACAATGGAATTCTTTGTTGTTTTCCAGGAAATTATCATGATCTGCAGGGGTGAAATATCTAATCAAATATCAAATTTAAAATAAAAAGATGAAAAAGCAATGTCCAGGGTGGAGGATGAGCAATCCCCTGTCCAAAACAAAGGAAAACTGTGATTTGTACATACGGCTGTAGTGCATTATTCTAACAGTTTGATTCCACTTTAATTGCTGTGCTTCTGTAATACAGAATCCTGGCTTTCATAGCTGGGTAAGGTAGCTAGGATTCTAGGGCAGAGAGATCTGAGGCATACAGAACCATAGAACTTGGGCTGTCAAACAGAGATCTCTGTGTATCTCAGCAGCCTGCAAATCCTAACTCCTATAGCATGGAACCATGACTACACAAGCGGTAGCAATCCGCTATAATTATGTAGTCAAGGAGTGTACCTAAGTTCAGCTTGCAAGCCCTATGATGATAGGCATTCAATCTGTACATGTGCAGCTTAAAGTGGTGGAAAGCGTAATGGCTTGTCTTCAAGCTATGGACTCAAGAGCCACATATCTATCTATTTAGTCTTTGAGCTGAGCTGAGAGGTTTGTTGGGGGCTCCTACTCACATTTGCATGAATATAATTAGAAGCCTAGACATAGAAAATAGCTCTGTTAAAGCTTCCATGTTCAACCTCACCCAATACTCCAGCATTTTAGTCCTCAGATGAACAGGTTAAACTGGTTGGACAGTTGGTTACTTGAAGTTGGGAGTTCAAGAAAAAAACAGGATGTATAGTTTGGGGCAAGCTGCATACTCCCAGGGCATCCCCAGAAGAAGGGAACGGTGAACCACTTCTGACTATCTACACCTAGAAAAGCCTGGAAATAGTTGATGTTAAGTTGAAACTGAATGCTGCACTATTGTTACTAGCTGTGACATGGGAGCTGCTTCCTTGTAGCTTTCTACTGTACCCGATGAGTAATAGCTGCAGTTAGGGAATCACATGAGTGGAACTCAAGTTGTAATTCATTTTATAGCAAATGCTACTGTCCTTCATAGTTTAATGAGAGAAGCCTTGTCTTCTTTATTGGACTTATCTGAATGGCTCCATGTGGTATCAGAGCAGTTTAACCTACACCAATAGTTTCTAATAAATGTGCATGTAGACATTGCTTTTTCCTTGATGACTCACTTCTGAATGTGAGAATAAGCACCACTGTAGGCTTGTAATATCTATTTAAAATACATCTGTCTGTAACTTAAAGCACAATACCATTAATAATGAATTTTGATACAGTTCACAGCAATTAAGTTATGTAAATAGGACTGTAGCCCTACATGCAACCATGTAACATTTATTATTCAAAAACACCAGGCACAATCAATCAAAATTATAAAAACATTGACTGGTATTATATAACAGATACAAAGTTTAACCAAATCTAAATATTTGTTAAATATCATAATTTTTGTTAATTGAATGCTAGAGGAAGTCTGGGATATAGCATTAATGATAAATTTGCATGTGATATAAGAGTTAAGAGGGGGTAACTGGCAAAATGTATTTGTAGACATATGGGGAGAATTTATCAATTTTGTATTAATAATGGGGAAGGGATAAATCCCATGTCAAGAGTTACTTTCTAATGGTCCTGGTGATGAGGTGCAGTATATATGTCAATTTCCTTTTCTTTTTTTAAATAATAATAATTCCATGCTGTTAAGTCAATTCTAAATTAAGGTGACCCTTTCTAGCATTTTCCAGATGGAGACACCCAGAAGTGGTTGGCCATTCCCTTCTTCTGGGAGCATCCTGGGATTATGCAGCTTGCCCAAGGCCACACAGGCTGGCTCTACTTACAGGAGGCACAGTGGGGAATTGAACTTCCAACCTCTGGCTCCCCAGCCAGATTGCTCCACAGCCAAATACCAAAGCTATTGAGCTAGCCAGACAGCTTCTTAGTTTCTTACTCTTATTAAAAAACTCAAGGCACAGTCAAAATTATAAAGGCATTGACTGCTATTATATAACAGATACAAGTTTTAACCAAAGATTGAAGTATCTGTTAAATATTGATGCAGCATGTATGCAGTTCCTAATATTGCCAATTTTTGCATCTCTGATGGTGTTCTTTTTGAGATCTGCGACTGCTTATAATACTGTTGGAAATTTATTGATATTGTTCCCAAAGCCCCAATGACTACGGGGACCACTCAGGTGTGTTTCATCCACAAGTAAGATGTTTTAATTGTACTTGTTCAGTTGTCTCTGTACTTGGTTAGTTTTTCCAGTTCTTTATTTTCAGCTGTGGCATTCCCTGGAATTGCAGTGTCAATGATCCAGACCTGAGATGGGGAAAAATTGGAAAAATTGTGCTTTGTTGGGATTCATCATTAGTCAAAGTTGATGATCGGCTGAAGTGATGAAGCACCAAATTTCAGCAATGAATCAACAAAGATTCGTAGATTTACAGTTAAAACACAATGGCATGCCAATGATATGATTGGCAGGACATTGACAAGCAAACTGGCTGCATAATGGAACTGGTTTCTGTTCCCACGATCAGCCTGCTTGTCATTGTCCCATCAATCAGTGAGACATTGACAAGCAGGCTGGCTGTGGGAAGGCAAATCCCAGTTTCAGTTCAGGCAGCCAGCCTGCTTGTCAATGTCCCAACAATCAGCTAATGGTCAGGATACTGACAAACGGGATGTCTGCAGGAACCGAACCTGGGGTTTTCCTTCTCACAGACAGCCTGCTTGTCAATGACCGGACCATCAGCTGATCGGCGGGACAAGACAAGGCTTCTCTCATTAAGTGATGAGAGATAATAGCATTTCTGTTGAAATGAACCACATGATGAGTCCCCCTCATGTTATTTGTTTTAGTGCAGAATTTACCGAAAGGTTATCGGAAGAAACTATAAGGAAACAGCTCCCGTGCTGTGGCTAATATGAACCAGCCATTATGATACATTAAGGTGTAGTCTGCATTGTCTTCCTTTTTTGGAGAATGGATAGAAACTGGACAGAAAATTAGGAGCTGGCCCTCTCCATCTGCCCAGTGTTGGAGCTGTAACTAGATTTTTCCATTTCGGGTATTATAGTATTATACAGTTACAAGACATATGTCCTGTGTCTTGTAACTTCAAGAAAGTTTTCTCTTCAGTAGATATTCTTCTTCACTCAGTTTGGGAGTAATGCTGAAAATGCCAAATTAGACAGAATCACACTGTTTCTACTAAAGACAGATGATTGTAGAAAAATGCAAACTATACTCCTGAACTGCTATTAAAAAGTGTGTGTGTGCACATGCATGCACACACACACACAGGAACTTTACAGCTACCCTTTCCTTCAAAGTACATTCCTCTTTGCCATCTTAGTGTAGAAGATTATGGGGGGGGGGGTGCCTGCATGTGCACACACATGATTTTCAGGATGTGAGAGGATAGCAATATGCTGAGTGCCACTCAATGGGAAAAGGTTTTTTTACCTTACTAAAAATAGGTTACAGTTACTTGAGAAAAGCAATGAAAACATGAATATGAGCTACATATTGGTCTTGCCATATGCTCACATTTTACAACATTGCCAGGGTTAGCTTTCTTGCCCTTTAGCTTGCTTCAGTGATAACAAAGCCAGATGGAAGAAGTAGCAATTGTTAGTGCCATATCTATCACTTGCTTGCTCTTTTCCATTTGCAAACAAAACTCTGCATTCCAGGTTGCAGTTTTTGTGGTTATTTTCTTTTCATACAACTCGGGGAGGAAGCAATTGGCTCTCTTTTTATGTCCAGAACAGTCATCCCTCAAAACGCTGTAGGTTACATTGCTCTGTGCAAACTCTGACATAAGAAAAGTTTTCCAAGCCACCATATGCACCATGTGTTATTATCTGTTTCTTAATTTTTTTGCAACCTTTCAGCATGCATTATATTTAGGAAATTATGGGGTTGATTAGGGAGTCCCAATTAAGTTCAAACATCTGGGGAATCTCCGGAGAAGTGAAAGGAGATATAGGAAAATTCTTAAGGAAATTTTGCACCTTTCTAACCAGATTTTGGTGGCAAAGGTTTAAAGTACTCCAGTAGATCTGGGGACCAATTCCTGTAATGCTTGACAAACTATGAAAAGGCAATGTGAAAGACAGGCAGAAGCTTAGTGGTGGAGTTTATTCACTAAAAAAGCTCACTGTGTTCTTGTATACTAATTACAGTATGGCCTTCTTCAGAGGCTATCAAAAGGAAGCAAGAAGGAATATAATAGTTGCTATGATAGTACATTTGCAAGACAATATGATAAAAACATCCAAACATATCCATCACAATAATTGTCTTATATGTATAAATAAATTAACAAGATGTACAGAGATCTGTGACACTCTGTTTCACGAAATGGTCATATGCCAGAATGAAGGTCCAACGTTTGTAGGATGCTTTCTAAAACATATATTTCTCAATTTAGTCTGACAGCTACAGGGGTTTTTAGGGGCACAATGACACACCTTAAGATATAGCAACCTGAGGGATGCAGGGTGGATTGACATACTGTAAGAACTCTAAAGAACAGTAATTCAAAAGAATAGTATCCCAGGCCTTGGGGAGCCAGGATTACCAATCTCAGTTCCACTATGTTTCTTTTTTTAGTATTGTCCTTATCTGTGTGGCTTATTGACCAAACCCAGCTATTTCAGGGAATAGTGCTATGGTATAAAAGCATACAAACAAACAACAAGCTTTCCTGATGCCTAAGTGGAAAATGTGCCCCCATTGTCCTTTGACCCTTGCTGTAGTCTTTCCCATGTGTACCACCAAAAGTATGTGGGAACTTGAGACAAAGCATGGAACCAGTTTCGCTTTTTCATTAATCCTCCCACCCCACGATTTGTCTTTCCTTGTATGCCCTGTCTTCCACATAGACTGTAAGTCCGAAAGGAAGGGCTGTTGTGGTACCTAAGAGCTGTAAGTTCCTCAGATAAGCTTTTGTGGGGAAAGAAGGGCTATAAATGCTTTAAACAAATAAATATTTCTGTAAGATACTCTGTTCTGCTGCCTTTGATTTCAAAGTGCTGCTGCTCGCCCTGAACCTTGAAGATAGGAAAATATTATTAAAAAGAAAAAGAAAAGAAATGCAGCTGACAAGTGTTGTCTCAGACAAGTGTTCTCTCTCTGTTTTCATGGTATTCGATTAAGCATATGTAATTGAGTTCACTACAATTATTTCTATTCGCTTATGCATTAAACAAATTAGATTCTAATTGCAACCATTTGTGGCATCTTCCACATACACAATACAGTACTATTCATTTAACAGGAATATTCCAGTGCTCATTTTTAATCCGGATAGGTGAAGTGTTTTACAGTTATTATGCCAGAGAGCTTTGCAGCTCAGTGACTAAAGAATGTCTAGAAGATATTGGATGTAACTGAACACAAAGAAACAACGTGCTAAATTGGCGGTGTATCAGGATTGGCCATTTTATTTGGTGGTTTGCAGTCCAAAGGCAAACAGGGGTGTTAGAAAAAGCAAGTGATACAGAAACCTGAAAACAACAGACCCTGAAGACACATTACAGCCATACAATACTGAAGGTTTGAGCACAGTGCAATTTTACTAAAAGAATCAACAAATTGTTCCCAGAATCATCCTACTGTGTTTCTCACCACCCATCAAAGTGTTGCCTAGTACCTAGTCTCCTACAGATGTTTATGCCCTGTAAATGCCATCAGAAAATGATGTGGCTGGCATTCTATGTTCATTGACTTCACACAAACCCTTTCAAAAATAGAGGCATCAGTCACACAATTCTACAGAGATTTTGCTGTTAGGTCTGCCAAGTTGCTTTCAAGTTATGGTGACCTTGGTAGGGTTTTCAAGGTATGTGAGATGGGTAAGATTGCCACCACGAACCCCACAAGTTCCCATGGCTGACTGCAGTTTTGAACCCAGAATTACTGTGTTCTAAACCAATACTATTCACTACACCATACTAGGTCTCCAGTTCACAGGTTTGCTCTATGGACTCATTCTGATTTTTGGATGAAATGTACTGGTCTGGATGAGACGGTTTCCCAAGTGAATTTGCCTAGAAGTGCAGTCTAACTTTATTGCTTACACAAAAATACCTTTCAGTGATCACTTTGTACCGTGTGGGAAATTGCAGGCCTCTAAATTAGGACAGTCCAAAGTTTTGCAGCATCTTAGCTCAATAAGAAATACAATATCCAAGCTCAGTCTGGTCTATTATTTTGGCATATATTTTTATAACAGTCATTCCTGCAACAATAGTGTCTAAAGAATATCTGAGAAGTTAGAATAATTGTAATTGGCAAAAAGTGTCTGCTCCCTTGGTGATGTGGATTAATGAATAGATGACAAATCATAACAAGAAATGTTTCCATTGGGCAAATCAGAGCAGGCCAGTTTGAATTTAGCCTAAGTAAGGGAAATATGAAAGAACAGAAAATCTAAACGTCACTCTTTGGAGTGAGAAAAGCCAAGCACGAAACATTTTTTTGTCTCTTCCGCTTTTACATCATCTTAAGCAACTGGTCATCCATCGAGATCCTGCCTGAATATGAAAGTGGCAAAATGACAACAAGAAAGTGGGCAGCCTAGCCTGGCTTGGTTGGGAATTCCATCTACCAAGAGCGGTTACCAAGCTGCAACTGGCTATGAATAAATATCATGTATAAACCAATAGTTTAGTTTGGCTATTCCAATAAAAATCATTTGTAACTGCTGATAGGCAAGTTTCCCCAGGCTTGTTTTATAACTTGTGTGGTTTTTCATGACTCTTGCAAGAAAGCACAAAAAATATAATTCCTGGCCAACCTTTTCTTCAGCCCTCCAGGGTGGTCTCTCAATTTCAACAGTATATACATGAAATTTTGTTATTTATGGGCAAGGGCCTTTTGACCTATAAAGAGCACAAGAACAATGAAAGAACAAGCCTGGTCTGTTCAACATAAATAAATGCATATGTGAAACCCCTGACCTGTGGTACCATATGAGCAGATCAACTCTGACAAGAAGAGCCACAACACTCAATTTTTCAAAGAAATCATGCTGAAAATTTTCTAGTAGCTGCTCCCAATGATGTTAAGTAGTAAGCAAAGCAAAGCAAAACCACAGCCTGCACAATTAAATGTTGATCCTTGTACTACAAGATCATGTAGTATTTTATCTATGTATTGTGAGGAAATAGAAGGCAAAAATCTCAGCCTTGGGTTGGTATATAGTGGGGAAATTATTAAGGATGGTGTTTCATCCTAAAATATAATTTTGCTCCTTCTCAGTGAGTTGGAACACCTGCCTACAGAGCCAGGATCAAGAGTTTCCTTCCACACTGTATCTCCTGGGAGAGAGACAAACCTGTGTGGCTTTAGGCAAGCTACAGAGTTCCACAGAATTCTTAGAAGAAGGCACTGGCAAACCACTTTTGAGTGCTTTGTATCTAGAAGACTCTGGGAAAGGGTTCCCGTGAGCTGGAATCAACTTGAGAACATGCAATTATGACTGTTGGGTTATTCAGATGTCTTGTTCTGAAATATGCAAATGTTAAAATCTGAAATCCTAACCCCATAAAAGCTCTGTGATACCATGAGAAAGTCAATGTTTGACAATAAATGGCTTTTATCTGCTCTCTGAAAGTTGCCTCCACATTTTGTAAACCTAACTTGGGAAAGGGGGTGGGGAGGAATATTGTTGCAGAAAATTTCAGAAGTGAGGCCTTATCTTGAATACACAGATGCCCCCGATAGCAGTTTTGGTCCTAAATTGGGAGAAAGGCAGAGTATAAATGAAATAAACAAATAAAGATACCATTTATGACAGGGACTCTGTTTGAACTGAGTGGTTATTTTATTTTGGAAGTCCCTTCAATTCTTCATTTTCTCAGCATCACTAATTGTAACTCTAATTGGAAGTCACATAAATAAATTATTTGTTGATTCTTCAAACTGCACTTGTCATCCATAGAACCTTGCTGACATCTAAGTCAAATAAAATGGCATTTAGAAATGTGTCCCTTCATTTTAGCAGTTTATACACTCAGTGTGCATTACAGGAGTGTCAAGAATACATGTCAATGTTTTACAGTGATTGTGCTTCATCTGGAAAATAATGAACATTCATTTTCAAGTGCATGAGATCATTTTCTAGTGCTTGCTGGCAAGATGGACATTCTATTTCAGCTTTCTTTAACTAATTGCAGCAGATTACTCAATTCAGGCAATTATCTCTCTCTGCCTCATTATGATACTAATCAGGCTTTTTGTTGTGGTTCAATTTCTCACTTGCTGAATAACGTACTAGTCAGTCTGCAATATGATTTGACTCCTTAGTTTTCATTAACAGTGGTGGCATGAAGAAGACATACTTAAAATAGGTCTCTGTGTTTCTTCTGTGCTTCCAAGTCGGAACCAACTTACGTATAGCAATCCTAATAAGTTTTCAACATACGAGAGATATTTAAGGGGTGATTTTAGCAGGTCCACTCCTCCAGTGAGTTTCCATGGCTCAGCAGGAATTTGAACCCTCTTCTCCAAAGTCCTAGTCCATCATTCTATCCACTACACTACACTGGGAATCTACAGAGAAAATAGGTCTACTTTGAATATAACTAAATCTTTATCTGATTCTGTGGTTTATAGTATTTATTTATTATTGATTTATCTAAAATATTTTTACTCCACCTTTGTCTTTGAAAAGGACCCAAGGCAGCTTACAACAATGAAAGACAACATTTAAAGTTAAAAACAAGGAGTATGCAACAGTAGTTAAAATCATTAAAAAAAAACAATATTTAAAACTATGAACAATGAATTAAGGGGCACCTTACAACATTAACAGGCAATATTAAGGCAAAGATCAATAAGAATGCACAATCTGTAAAAAACGTCACTCTGAGAAAAGGAAAACACAAAAAAATCCAGCCCAAACTGTACTGCATAACAATCTGTCTAAAAATCACACATAGGTAGCTGAAGGAAGGTTTGCCTGAAGAGGAAGGGTATTTGCCTGCTTTCAGAAGGACACCAAAGATGGGGCCAGTTTGGCCTCCTGTGGGAAGGAGTTCCAAAGTCTGGGAGCAGCAGCAGAGAAGGCTCTCTTCTGTGCCCCCATCAGACACACTTGTGACAGTAGTGGGACAAAGAGAAACCTGAACCAGCTTATAATGATCTTTGAGATAGCTTGGACCCAGGCCATTTAGGGCTTTATAGGTTAAAACCAGCACTTTGAATTGTGTCTGGTAATAATCGGCAGTCAGTGGAACTGCTGTAACAGGGGAGGTTATGTGATCCCATCTAACCAGCCCCAGTCAGCAATCTGGCTGTGGGCATTTTGGACTCATTGTAGCTTCCTGACACTTTCCATCAGCAGCCCCACATTGAGCACATTACAGTAATCCAGCCGGGGAGTAACTAGGGCATGTGTCACAGTGGCCAGATCAGATCTCTCAAGAAAAGGATGTAGCAGACACAGTAGCTTCAACTGTGCAAATGGACTCCTGGCCACTCCCGAGACCTGAGCATCCAGGTTCAGGAATGAATCCAGGAGAACCCCCAAGCTGCGCACCCTTTTTTTCAATTAGAGTATAATCCCATCCAGTACTGGTAGCATCCCTGTTCCTTGATTTGCCTTTCGACTGATCAGGAGCACCTCTCTGTCTTGTCTGGATTAAGTTATTTATATCATCCAGTCCATTACTGATACCAAACACTGATCTAGAGCCAAAGTAGTTTCCTCAGATTTAGGAGGCAAGGAGATTCCATCCACATACTGGTGACACCCAACACTCCAGATAGTCTCCCCCAGTGGTTTCATGTAGATGTTAAATAATATTGGAGACAAACCCAAACCCTGAGAGACTCCACAGGTGACAAATGCCGTTTCTGTCCCATAGCCAAGCCTGAAGCCAGACTGAAATGGATCTAGATACCTTGCCTCATTCCGGAACCTCTAGAGCTGACAGGCCACAATCTGCTCTAGTACCTTCCTGAAGAATAGGATATTATATACTGTTCAGTAATTATTCAGTATTGTGGGGTCCAAGAAAGGCTAGCTATTTATTTATTTATTTATTTATTTATTTATTTATTTATTTATTTATTTATTTATTTATTTATTTACTTATTTATTTATTTGTTTATTCATTCATTCATTCATTCATTCATTCATTCATTCATGTTTTACCCTGCCCATCTAGATTCTATTCTGGGCAGATTACAGTCTCAGGAATATACAACAAGAATTAAAACAGACAATATTCAAACAAAAGAAAAGAAGTAAGCAAAGTCCAAGATGGGGAAAACACAGGGAACTAAGTGATGGAAGGGGGAAAGGCCTGCCTGAAGAACCAAGTCTTCAGCTTGCTCTTAAAAACTCCCAGCAAGAGTGCCAGGTGAATCTCAGGGGGCAAGATGTTCCAGAGGTGAGGGACCACCACAGAGAAGGCCCGGTTTCTAGTCCTCTCCTTCCGGGCATCTCTCAGGGTCAAGCCCCTCAGCCACCCTACCTGGCTAGACTGAGTGACACAAATAGAGCAAGGTGGGAGCAGGTGCTCTGCCGGGTATCAAGGTCCTAAACCGTTGAGGGTTTTATATGTAAGCATTAATACCTTGCGGAAATGAATGGGCAACCAGTGTGAGGCAACGAGAGTGGGGGAAATGTGATGATATTTTTCACCCCAGTTAATAGTCTGGCGGCTATGTTCTGGGCCATTTGTAATTTCTGCATCAATCTCAAGGACAGCCCCACGTACAGCACATTACAGTAGTCTAATCTCAAGACTATGAGTGCATGGACCAGAGTGGTGAGTGCCCCAACATCAAGATGCTAGCGCAGCTGGGCAATCTGCGAAAGATGTAGATTGGCAGTACAGATCACAGGCATTACATGGGACTCCATGGTAAGTGCTAGGTCAAGATGGACCCCCAAGTTGTGAACCATACTCTTTGTAGTGAGAGTTGCCCCCTCCAGAAAAGAAAGGGAGCTTCCCAACCCAATGATGACAGAGGTGCCCACCCTCAAGACCTCCGTCTTGTCCGGGTTCAGCCTCAGTCCATTCTCTTGCATCCATTGCAGTACAGCCTCCAGGCAGCGCTGAAGGGATGGAACGGCATCCACTGCTGTTGGAAAAAAAAGAGATATAGAGCTGCATGTCATCAGCATACTGATGACATGAAGCACCACACCCCTGGATGACCCTTCCCAGCAGCCTCATATAGATATTAAACAGCATTGGAGAGATGATCGAGCCCTGCGGCACCCCACAATTGAGGAGCCACAAGGCCGACACACTCTCTCCAAGTTGGACTCACTGGGAACGGTCCTCCAAGAAGGACTGGAGCCAGGCAAGAGACATGCCACCAATCCCCAACTCGGAAAGCCTTCCCAGGAGTATGTAGTTGATGGTTTCAAAGGGGGGCTGAGATATCAATGAGCCAATCACTGTGACCAATTCCAGATAGATTGCATACTATGCAGAATAGTTCCGCCTGCTGGTTGGAAGCTTCACTTATCCAGAGAGTGAAGTAAGGTTTCTTTGAAGCCTTTATCTTAGAAAGGTAAAGGTTGGATGCGATCCTAACAGCTTTTAGGTTATTTTCCTTTGGGTTCCACCTCCAATTGCCCTCCAGTTTTCTCATGTTCTGCTTCATAGCTCTCAGCTGCTGGATAATTCAGGGCACTGGTCGAGCACTGCAATGGAGAGGACGTTCAGGAGTGATCATGTCAACAGCCCTGGTGGCAGCAGCAAACTAGCCATCAACCAGAGCCTCAACAGGAGCACCAACGAGATCATTCGGTATCCCTCATATGGAGTCCTGGAATCCTATGGGATCCAGTAGCCTGTGAGGGGGACCATTAAAGTAGGTCTCTGCTCCACCCAGGGGATCCTTCTCTGTTGCAAAGAGGCATTCACCACTCAGCCTACCCAATCAACCAGTTCCTTTCTGGTAGCTTTTATGAACCAGGAAGGGCAAGGATCCAGCAAGGTAGCCCTCATCCACCCCAAGGATCCTGGCCACATCATCAGGCTGCAGCAACGGAAAACTGTCTGTCTGTCTGTCTGTCTGTCTGTCTGTCTGTCTGTCTGTCTGTCTCTCTCTCTCTCTCTCTCTCTCTCTGTCTCTCTGTCTCTCTGTCTTCTATACCACCTATCTGGCTACCAAGCAACTCTGGGTAGTTTATATATTAGGCATACACAGTTCCAAACAATAAGCATAATAGTGTAAAATCAAAATAAGGATAAACAACCAACATTTTAAGTAAGTATAATTAACATAATAATTAAAAAATATAAAGCAGGACTGATAATATAAATGTTAAGGCCAATCACTGTATTGAGGTATTGTATTTAGGTGTTATTTTATTTATTTATTTATTTATTTATTTATTTATTTATTTATTTATTTATTTATTTATTTATTTATTTATTTATTTATACCCCGCCTATCTGGTCATTGCGACCACTCATATATCAAAATAAAAATTATAAAACAACAAACAATAAACAAATTCTTCAAGATGGAAAGATAACAAAAGATAAGTGAAGAAAGAAGAAATTAAGTATTAGCTGGGGGGGGGAAGGCCTGCTTAAACATCCAAGTTTTTAGTTGGGACTTAAAAATACCCAGCGATGGGGCCACACGAATCTCTGGAGGGAGGTTGTTCCAGAGGCGAGGACCCACCGCTGAGAAGGCCCAATTCTTGTTTTTTTTTCCTTTTGGGCCACCCTCAGTATCAGGCTCCTCAGCCTCACCTCCTGACTTGAATGAGTGATACGGGTAGATCTTGGTGGGAGTATGTGTTCTGTCAAATATCAAGGCCCTAAACTGTTTAGGGCTTTATACGTAAGTATCCACACTTTGCTTTTTAATTGTGGTACTGGAGGACGCTCTTGAGAGTCCCCTGGACTGCAAGGAGAACAGACTTATCCATTGTGAAGGAAATAAACCCTGAGTGCTCACTGGAAGGACAGATCCTGAAGCTGAGGCTACAATACTTTGGCCATCTCACGAGAAGAGAAGACTCCTTGGAAAAGACCTTGATGTTAGGAAAGTGTGAAGGCAAGAAGAGAAGGGGACGACAGAGGATGAGATGGTTGGACAGTGTCATTGAAGCTACCAACATGAATTTGCCCCAACTCCGAGAGGCAGTGGAGGACAGGAGGGCCTGGTGTGCTCTGGTCCATGGGGTCACAAAGAGTCGGACATGACTAAATGACTAAACAACAACAACAAAACTCAACAGCCTGCGAGTTCTGTGATATTCTACCATGCTGATGAAACTTTGAATATGGCCCCAGAGGTACACTGCATGGGCTGAGGTCCTGCCTAGAGAGGCTTGTCAGTAGACAATGGGCCCTAAGTGATGATGAGTTGAACAAAGAATATATTGATGGAATAGCTGTAGTCTGCATCGGTGGTTGGCCTACTGACATCAATGAAATCACAGACCTTCAGCATATAAAATTAAACAAGGTGAAAACAAAGTTTGCATTTTCCAATAACAGAATCCTTATCATTATATGAACAGGTAGTTCTGTAGAGAAGGTTCTATATATTTCACGGATGTCAGGAAAGCCACAACCCATTTCTGTATGTTGTCTTGCAGTTGTCCCTCAGTAGAGGCTAGACCTTGCAACATTTGAAGAGCCATTTGTCCACTTTGTAATGGCATCCCTCAAAGGCAATACTTTGGTCTAGGCTTATCTGCATATTTCTGTCTATTCTTGGATCACACAAGAATGTAACAGAGAGACATGACCCAGAAACTGTTTCTATGTAGGATAATCATCATGGAACTAGGGCATTAAATAAGAAGGCTTTACAACATTTTGTTTCCATTGAGGGATATATTAGAGGTAATGGGAGAGACACTGCCTCCATTCATGTCCAGATTTCTTATCACTGAAGTGAATAGAAATGACCCACGTTGCTCAGCATCTCTATAAGTGCACTGGAACAATATGAACTTTTGTACCCTAGTGATTCTTTAACCATTTTCTATCACCATATCTGAGTATCAGAATGGTACAATGATTTGAATGTTTAATGGGTTCTAGATTCCCATCAGCACTGAGCCATCAACCACTGAGCTGGGAGTCTTTGTAATCCAATTTTTAAAAAAAGAAAAGAAAGAAAGAAATCTGGCCTTGTGATTGCCACAACAGCAATGTATCAAGTTGCTTCCAGCAAACAGTAACAACTTTAGCCATCTCTCAAATCGATTTCCACTACTTTCCCCCTCCCCCAGACAGATAAATGGCAGTGTAAGTGACAATTGTTAAGGAACATTCTTTTTGTTAAGGTTGAGTTATAATTAGTGCTGCTCTTATGCTAGGAATTTTTCTAGAGAGTAGGGGAGAGGGGAGGATTGGGGATATATGAAAATGCAAGGAGAATATCTCCATTAAAACAGATATTTCTACGTTGAGACAGTGATGTCCCCTTTCCACCATATTGTTTGGTTTATTTATAGAACTACTAACAAGCACTAGTAGCGAAGATAAAGAGATTTTAATATAGGCACTAAAGAGAGAGTTCAGATTAGTTTATTTGCTGTCAATACCTTATTTATCAGTGGAAAATCCTTTAGAAGCTAAGGAGAGGGTAAAATCGCATTTAAAAGAGTTTGGAGTAATAACAGGCTTACAGATAAATTAGTGTAATAAAATATTGATTTTTTAATTCTAATAAAATGTAAGAGGAAAAATGAAAAGAGCTGAATGTTAACATTCAAAATACTGTTAAGTATTTACATATAAATATCCCAAGTAGTTGGGAATGATTCAAAGAAGAGAATTTTAAAATAGTGAAACACGTAATCATGAATACATTTGAAATCTTAGAGAAATTTCAGATTGCCATGGCAGAACTGCAGCATATCAGGGCCTCTCCATGAGGCGCTTCGTTGCCGGGGTGGGGCTCCTTTGCCCGCCCAGATGGAGGAGGCAGACGCAGGTACTCCTGCATCACTTTAGGTGAGGGGAGCTGGACAAGAGTAAAGACGTGAAGAAGGCTTCCCCGCCTCACCTCGCTCTTCCTTCCTCTTCAGCACTGGAGCCAGCACCATCGCAGTGGGTCCCTAGCGGTTTTGGTTTCAACCATGTGGGCTGCTCAGCCCTCGGATCAGGAGACTGTTTGGGGGTGGCAAGAGTCTTTGCAGGCTCCACTGTGGTTGTTGCTGTTTTTAAACAGATTAATCCACATGGAAATGGAGAGAAGCTGTTTTTTTAAAAAAAGAATGCGGGTGAATAGCCCCAGCCCAGCTGGTTTTGGACTCAACCTCCCCCCCCCTATTTCATTTATAGGCAATTTATATATATATATATTTAAAGGTAGGGGTGTTCAACCCCCTGGGGGTGGATTGATTGGCCTTATAGGTATATTTAGATTTATTATTCATATGGATATGTCTTTGTGTATATATAGTTATAAACACATAAATAAACAAATGAATAGAATAGAATATTTTTAAAAAATGGGGAGAGAAAGTGACTGTAAGGAACATTTGGAGTTATTCTGCAGCCAGTGTTGGCTTCTTTTAAAAATTAATGCATGAGGGGTGCGGCTGATGATGCACGTCTGTCCAGTTCTAGGGAACAGGTTTGACAGCAGGCATTTAGTACAAAGGGCACAGACAAACACGTCCGGCTTAATAGAAGGCCCGGGGGTTCAACCCCATTTGGTCTGTTGGGATTTCACTTCCTGGGGGCCTTGCAGTCGAAAGCAATGCAAATTTAAACAGCTGTGTTCCAATTGTGAGGGCCCTATGCATCAGCAACATGTTTCAAAGGGAAGCTGGGGGGATCAGGAGGCAGAGTCAGGAGGCGGGTGCAAGCCACATCCTGGTGTCTCCAATTTTCATAAAGGGCCCTGTCCAATTAAGGTGCCCATTTTGGCCTAATGGCTAAGTGACTATCCTAACAGAGTGGCTGGAAAATTGTTAAGTGAAGGTTTTTGAGAGGGTTTCCATATTTCAGCAGTGGGGGATAGGGTAGTCACCTGGTCTGGTAATTTGAAGTCGATGAAAGGGCCGGAAGACATAGTTAGGGCTAAAATCCATAAAGAAGTTGCAGAAGGAAGGGTGATGGGCCCTTTCCAGGCCCAGCCTATGGTGCACCTTTGAGTGTCCCCTCTTGAGATGGTGCCAAAAAAAAGAACCTGGTGAATTTTGGTTGATCCACCATTTGTCTTTTGCAGAGGGGGAATCGGTGAACATCAGGATTGACCTCTGCACTGTACGTTATGGTGTGGAAGTGTGGGATGGGAAAGAGCTAGGGAAATGTGATATTAAATCAGCTCTCCCGCTCCTCCCAGTGCATCTATGGAGGTCAAAAACAGACCAATTAGGAAAAGGACAGGTGTTGCTGTTAGGGCACTGTTCCAAAGTTGAGATTTGTCCACGAAGGGCTACGCAAGAGTATGAGCAACTTAGGGGTGAGGAAGATGGAGGTTTTTGTGTAATAAAGACAAGTCACCATTAACAAGATACAGTGGTGCTCGACTTACGAATGTCCCTACTTGTGAAATTTTTGAGATATGAAAAGCTCCGGCCGCAAAATATTGCTTCAACTTGTACCCGGAGCTTCGAGTTCTGGATGAAAAAATGCAGGGGGGGCGGGGAAAGCATGAAATTTGAACTTTCAGTTGACCGTTGGCCAGCGAAGAGGCTGCTTGTCTACTACCTCACTCATCCCAGCGGTTAGAGAGTGGATAGGGAGAGAGTCTTCAGACTGCCTGGCATTGCCTGGTACTGTACAGTACTGCCTGGTACTGTACTGCACGGACTGGTTTTTTTTGGCTTTTTAAATTTTTTCATTTTTGGATTTAAGACTTTTTTTTTAACAGAGAGACTGCCTGTTCTGGGTGAAATATTTTTAACTACAACAAAGGACAAAGAATTAGATGAAAAAATGGTAAATATAGAGAACTTACAAAATATGGGGAAATTATATTACAAAAAGTAAATCAAGGTGATGCTGTAATAACATAGGAAATGTTATAGTAAGCGTAATTTAGAAAACACTATTGGAAGCAGAAGATCATGATAGATTACTTAAATAATTAAGGGAATTTGATATGGGAAAGAAATAAGTTTTACTCTTTGGAAAGTATAGGAAATACTAGACTACTGAAATCAAGGTCAATAAAGATAAAAGTGCATTTTTATTTCAGGGAAATGTAATTAAATAATGGTAATTATCTAAGATGTGCTCGAGAGGGTGGCAGAAAATAGGTACATATGTTCATATGTGATGAGAATGCAAGTATATACAGAAATTTAGGCAATGGAATTTTAAGGACGCGAATAAAACAAGTAATTTAAATTTAGTGGTATGTCCTAAAAATGCTTTTCTCAATAATTGAAAAAAGAGGTGGGTAATTGGACAACTAGATAATTAATTTCCAGTTTGCTAACACTGGCAAGCTTGATTATTTCTACAACCTGGAAATCAGCTCATAATTTTTGTTAATTGAATGCTAGAGGAAGTCTGGGATATAGCATTAATGATGAATTTACATGTGATATAAGAGTTAAGAGAGGGTTTTACCCTGGCAAAATGTGCTTGTAGACATATGGGGAGAATTTATCAATTTTGTATTAATAATGAGGAAGGAATAAACCCCATGTCAAGAGTTATTTCCTAATGGTCCTGGTGGTGAGGTGCAGTATATATGTCAATTTTCTTTTCTTTTTTAAAATAATAACAATTCCATGCTGTTAAGTCAATTCTAACATAAGGTGACCCTTTCCAGCATTTTCCAGATGAAGAACACCCAGAAATGGTTGGCCATTCCCTTCTTCTGGGAGCATCCTGGGACTGTGCAGCTTGCCCAAGGCCACACAGGCTGGCTCTACTTACAGGAGGCACAGTGGGGAATTGAACTCCCAGCCTCTGGCTCCCCAGCCAGATTGCTCCACAGCCAAATTCCAAAACGATTGAGCTATTAGTCTTTATTAGTTATTATCAATTTTTATAAAATGAAAATAATTTAGTGGCACGAAAACTTTGTAGTGCACAGAACGGGATGTGAACAAAATCCTGCCCATGTCTGTTTTTTTTTTTTTTTTTTTTTTGGGAGGGGGGGCAAAGACAGGCTGATTCAACCCAATGAGACAGCCTGTGGAGGATTCTCTGGTCCCTGCAAGAATTCTCACTTCCAGAGTGACTGTCATACTTTGTGCAATTAATCAAAAATGTTTTTTATCTTTTTCCCTTTCTGAAGGTATGTCCATGCATATGTGCACAGATACACAAGGCCAAGCCAACTGGTCAGAAAGTCACAATAAGCACATTCACACAACAAAGTAGTTTGTTCCCAGCAATTGAACAAATGCTCTCCAAGACAGACTAAATCAATCAAACAACCTGTCAGTCAGTCAGTCAGTCAGTCATATCATTTCACAGGCAAGGAGAAATGTATTTTTGGTTTCCAAACAAATATTTGTGTGCTCTTGTTTGGTGCCTGAGAATAAGACCAATGAGAACCTACATTCAATCAAGAAAAGTAAAATAAAAACACTGTCATGACTCATGCTTTCTCTTATAACATACCAACCTAGCTTTTAAAATTTCTCTCTCTTTTTTCTAATGGAGAGAAAATTGTCTAAAGGCTTTGCGAGTAGAAATGCAAGGACAATGTGGACTCTGCTCTAGGTACTCTTTTCCATCTGTTTGGCTTTCATAAGTATGAATGAAACTCCAGCTTTAAATATTCCTTACAAACAATGCCCAGTTTGCAAGTGACATTAAGCCTCAGGTCTCACCGACTGTCCATGAGTTGAGGCTCGGGCTTTCGCCATCCCCCTTTTCATTTCCCAAAAAGTAGTGGTGACTTTTCAAGGTGCAAAAACCTTTTATTAACTGACAACAGAGAACCATGAACAACAACTTCAGAAGACCAACAAGTCCGCTTAATATGTCCTTTTCATGCCAACCATCCTTAAACCCAGGTGTTAAGAAAGACTTCACCAAGGGGGGTTCACCCCAAAGCATTCACAATAGGTCGGTTTCTGGGTTGGGTTCCACAGGCTGGGGCAGATGGTCCCACAACAAGGGTGTTAAGCCCACTCCCCTTCTGTAGGCGTCGTTGGTTGATTGTTTAGTAACAGTCTGCCTCCCTTCTTCCTTTCTGATACACATAAATAGTCCATTCTACAGGTTCTACTTCTCTTAATTGCATGGCTATCCCTTCTTTCCCTTTCTTCTATATATCTCCTCTCCCTCTCTCTCCCTTAGCCTTAGCCGGCCCAGTCATATAAATAATACTGCTGTCTCCTCTCTATTTCCTCAAGAGGTAATTTCATCCTGAGTCTCTCTCTCTCTGGTCCATGGATCCTCCATTTCCAGCTATCCCCATCTTAAGGCCATATCTTCCTCCTTTTCCTCACTCTTCTTTCTCTTCTCCTCCTCCTGTTCTCTGTCTCCCAGTCTACTTCCCATTTTATCTCTCCCTCCACCTTCGTCACCAGATACCCCATTGGTGTCTCTGCCCCAACTGTTGCTTTCCTGCTCTTTTTCTCCTACTCCTTCCCACTCTTTGTCTCCTGTATTCCCAACTGAGTCCATCACCAGTAACAGCATATAGACAGTCTCATAACCCTCCATGGTAGTTGTTTGAGGGGACAGCTCACTCTCCTTTCTGGTGGAGGTTTGCTCCTTCTCACACTGGGCAAGAGTCCAAAGCAGACGTCTGCTGTCCTCAAGTGTCTCTGAAAATTCCCTATGTATGTTTTCCCAATGTGGCTATGGGCTCATAAAAAACCTGACCTCAGTAGAAAATACTGAGGAAATCCATCAGTCTTATTCTTATGAGGTTTCTTACAACTCCATCACCATTCTCTCTTTGTATGAATTTGCAAGTGGCCCCCTGCATGGACTCTTGTGTGGTATTTTTTTTTGTACCTGTTTTCCATGAAGGGATTACTTTTCTGTATGCATTCTTCTAGAGTGCACATTTCTTTTAATCAATGAATGTGCATTTATGTCCATTGTCTTAGCCTGCACATTTGAAATTGTATTGTGTGCATTCTCTGCAACCAAATACAGTCAGACTCCCATATCTGTGGGATCAGCATCCACTGATTCGCTTATCCACAGTCTAAAGACACGGTGCTATATAGGTTAGCTGCCACCATTTCACCTAGTCTCCTGGCAGCTTGAAGCAACTTCCTCCAGGGCAGCATTATTGTAAAATTCTGAGCTGGATTGGCTGAGAGAGAGAGAGAGAGAGAGAGAGAGAGAGAGAGAGAGAGAGAGAGTAATGGATGGTTGTCTTCAGTCTTCAGCATATTGAGGAACGAGAGAAGATTTCAACTCAGCTCTTACTCATAGAGGCCCCATCAAGATAAAAATTACAGGTACAGGGGAGTCTTGGGTCCAACAAACTATGTTAGCTATGATCTGTGTTTTTCAATGTCCACCAGGGGGGAGGGGTTTGGAACTGATCTCCCATGGATATAAGGGGCCCAACTATATACAACAACCCTTGAGAATGTGTGAATATCTTAGATAGGTTGTGCTCCGTTCCACTGTGTGTTCCAAAAAGGGGGGGGGGGTCAGGCTGTCAATATATAAATCTAATGCAATCTGTATCAGTATATAAATTTAATGCATTTCTTTACTATCCCTGGTTGCCCATCATCATTGCCATCGGGAAGGGTGGGGATGTTTGTTGGTATTTCTCCACAGCCAAGTAACTTTCAGCATTTTAAGTAATGACCCAATATATCACCATCAGCACATGGTCTGAGTAAATACACAACATTTTCTTCTTCCACCCTGCCAGCCCTTCATGTTTGCCAAAATTATTGTAAAGCATATTTACACTTGTTTAAGTAATTTTATTATTTCTGATTTATGGCAAAATAATTTGGGTACCCTTGTTGTAAAGGCTGTGAACTGGTTTAGAAAATTACTTTCATGAAAATCAATAGATCAGTAAATGTCTTTCTGTTGGTTAAACTACTGGAGTCCTGAAAGCACAGCAATAACTCCATATAGATAGGTGCAAGAAACACAGTAGTGGCATGAAAAGAAATAGTAATATCTAAGGTACCCAGTGCATTGTAGTGGATAGATTGGTTGACTAGGACTCTGGAGACCATACCTCAGATACCTTCAAAGGCTTTCTGAGAAAAGGATCACACATTTCTTAGGATGCCTCATGCACAAAATTGTAGGCATACCATCAAGCACAAATATAGTTTGAAAAGATTCCCATTTACTTAATTGCATTAACAAAAATGGATTCTTTTAGAACTTTCTCTTCTAGTGTCTTGATTTCTATTCTCAATTATTCTTTTTCCCAAGAATACAAAATCAAATTTATACATTGGCACTTAGGCTGTCAGACATCAGCATTACTATATTACCAGAATATTCTGACTGGCAGTGGCTTGCAAACAGAAGCCTTTTCCAGACTTGTTTCCTAAGATCATTAAATGGAGGCGTCTTCATTAAACCTGAGACCCAGAAGCTGCAGCTCTTCCCCTAATGCAAAATTCCCTTGAACCAGTGAGTATGGATTTGGGCAGAGAAGAGCAGATAGCTGTGCAGATAAGGCTGCGAAATATAATGGTACAGGGAAGATAGTGCACCAGCACTGGTGGGCCATCTTATCTGTATGAGACAAGCCATGGTGGCGAACTTGTGTTTCTTAAAGTACTCCTGAACTATATATCACATCAGCTCTTGCCCTTAGTTATGCTGTGTGGGGTTGATGAAATGTAACATCTGACAACATCTAGAAGACCTCAGGTTTCTCATGTCCAGAGTATGGAAAAGCTATATTATTGTAGTGCAGTTCTCAAAAACAAAGAGACAAACAAGACACACCAACATGGCCACTGTCCATGCTGGTTGTGGAATTCTGGGATTCGTAGTCAGCAAGTAATGTTTCTATGTTCTGTCTCCATCCTGAGTTTCAAGAATGCAGTGTGTTTGAAAGACAGTTTGAAGAATCATAAATGGAACCGCATGATCTCTCTGAACAGGGAGCATAATGGGAACAAATAGGACTACACATGTACACATACGCACACACCCCACACCATCTAAAAAGTGGATCACATTACACCTTTAAAAAGTGAACAGCTTCTCCTAGAGGAATCTAGGAATTCACATTTTTCTGGGAAAAGAGGGGGCTGAGGAGGACTTTCCCCACTCATCTTCATCTAAAACATGTCTTGTTGTGATGCATCTTGGAGTCTCACTGGCCAAGCCAGGCCAGGCCAGCCTAGCTCTGTTCTGTTGCTGCCTCCCATGACATGCCAGCAAAGCATTTAGGAGGTGGGAGAGCAACAGGATGCTTTAGGTAGGATGTGAAGGGGTACCTAAGGGAAGTGTTAAGAAAGAGAATTTTCAAGGGCTGATGGAAACCTGGCAACATGTCAGGTGCCAGTATCCCAGTCCAGAAGGCATTCCTCAGGCTCCAGGGAAGTTCCACAAAGGGAGGAGCAAGGAGACCATGGAAATCTAAGAAAAGGGACCACCCAGGTCTGGGAATTATAAACATGAAACCCAGTACTCCCACTGCAGTTTCTGCCACATGGGACCTTCAGATAGCTCATGTCAGTGGTCTGCTACAGGTGGAACTCATAAAAATCATGGGGTTTGGAATTAAAAACACTAAACAAAGACACGAAGAAGGCCTTGTGGCCCATCAAGATCCAACCCATGGGCAGTACTACCCCTTTTTAGAAGGCTGCCTCCTATATCGCATGCATGTCAGCATCATAAGCATGTGCTTGTATGAGATAGGATGGCCACTGCTCCAAAAAGGAGGACATACAGGAGAAGGAACACCTAAAGGAGGACATTCTTCATTAAAAAGAGGGCATTTGTGGGTTTAATTTGCATATTTTAATTTAAACTAATTTATGCAAATATCACAATTAGATGCTATTACTATAATCTGAGTGGAAATACACTACCCCTCACCATATTGCATACGACCGTGACCAGCTAACCACCTTGAGACACAGCATTGAGATAAAGATGGGTAAAGGTAAAGGTTCCCCTTGACAATTTTTGTCCAGTCGTGTTCAACTCTAGGGGGCAGTGCTCATCCCTGTTTCCAAGCCATAGAGCCAGCGTTTGTCCGAAGACAATCTTCCGTGGTCACATGGCCAGTGCGGCTAGACACGGAACACTTACCTTCCCACCCAATATTCATTATTCTCCAGATGAAGCACAAGTTTTGCTGAAATATTTAGCTGGGCAACAATCAGTTGTTTCAAAGGAATGGTCTGAACAGTGCTTTCAGAGTGTCTACTCCTGGAACTGGCCTCCCCTCTGAAGTTCATATAGAATTGACACACCATGCCACATTCTTCCTGCCATGGACCAGTACTTATATCAGTGCATGTGATTTGCATCTCTGCATGCAAAATAACTCCCTCCTGAGCCATTTGACTTACAAAATAAGAGAACACTTATTAGATACATTTACCAATGAAATCCTTTACTTTCCCTGCTCATCCAGGGATACTCACCATGGGATAGGATGGCCACTTACACATCAAGAAAAAAAGAGGGCATAAATCACGAAAGACAAGGACAGCTCTTCAAATGGAGGACCATCCTCCCTAAAGGGGGACATAGGGCCATCCCAATATGAGATGCTCCTCCCCACCAAGGTTGAGGTTACTGCAACCCTTGTACATTATTCCAATAATGATCATGTACAAGATGAGTTAATTGTATTGTCTCCACCTGGGGTGATCTAGTAGACCTCTTGATAGACCTCTAGCACTAATGTGATGGAAGAAAATGTGCTGGGAATTGAATGCATAAGTAGGAGACAAAATCTCCCAGAAGGATAACAGTCAGCTCACAGTGCAATCCTCCACATCAGTTTCCCCCAAACGTTTGCTGTCCAAATGAGTTGATCTCAACTCCCACAAGTAGTCCCTCACATCAGGATGGCTCAAGTTAGCTACCTGTTTACTTCCACAGATTTCTAAACTTCCACATTTGGAGACCCAACATTATTTCCCTGCAAACATTCAAAAGTATTGGAAAAAATGACAATGGTAAGAGTTTCTAATATATTTTTTCTGAATACATAGTACACTGTCTCCCTGCATAATTTTTTCTCAGCTGCAAGGCTAGGAACTCTAATGAAATAAGATTGAAAGAGGAAAAAAGTTTTTGATGCAATCTATTGCTTTCATTATAACAGAGCAGGAAAACACCGCTGCAAGAATCTTTTTGTAACAGTATAGATAATAAGCTGCTATTATGAAAGTAAGGCTTTAGGGAGAGAAGGACATTTTGCTTCATCATTCCTATGTCCCCATCTCTATCTTGAATGCAACTTCTATAAACAATATGTAGATGTTGTTCCTTTTTCACTGAAAATGTCACCCTCAAATTCAGAGTGGAGATACTCTGGGATGATCCCTGAGGCAGCTCTGGTCTGGTGCCATGAAAGGTGACAGAGATGAGAAAAAGAAATATATAGAAAACAGTAACTTTTTTTATCACCCTGGCACCCCTACTCTGAGGCAAAAGTCTAATGCTGTTAAGGCATCAGAGTACAGACACCCTGGGATACCACCCATCATAAATACCACCCACCAGAAAATGGACTTTCATTCAGCACCAGTTCCATAGCAGACAGACAGCTTTTGCTCTGTACCAAAAATGGGGAAGTCTGAGCAAATATGTTTTGGGTTACGATTTTTTAAAAACTGTTTTACCACACACCCATGCAAATACAAGCAGCCTTTAAATGTCTCCAGAATTGAAACAAATAAATTGAAAGTTTCAATTGAACTGAAAAATTTGCAGTTTATATTCAGCCCCAAAGCATTTAAAGAACTAAACAGAACAATCTTGCTTAACTTGAAAGAGATGATTGGCCACATTTCACTTTTTTTTTAAAAAAATCGATGAATCCAGGCTGCAGGGGCTGAAATACTGAGCCTCAAAGAAAGGCCTTTCAAAAGACAGGGAAAAAAAGACCCCAATCTTTTTGTTATAAATCAAACATGAGTGGAACAGGTTTACCAGTAAGAAATTGCAAAGTAATTATATTACTGCAGCTTTGTAGAACAAAGAAAGGTCACAGAAACTGTCAAAAGGCAGGTTTTGTTTGAAGAGTGATGGGTACAGGTAGCACAATATTGCACATTCATAAACCAAAGTTTTTATTTTGTTTTAAAGAACTGAAGTCTCATAGATCAGCTGCTATTTATCATTAAAAAGCTGGTGACAGAAATAATGTTTATTGATCACCTTGCTAAGGTTCATTCTGTCAACTAAATTATTCACTTTCTACTGCTTACGCGCACACACTTGATCTCAGCCAAAAGGCCGAGAAGCGATATTTCTGCTGCTTTTTCTCCTACAGATACTTTCTGGAAAAAGTGTGTTTGTGAAACAATACAATCTTTTTAAAGAACGTGTACCACAATGGTTCCATAAGTAGAGGGTTTAGTCTGAAGTTGCCAAATATATAAAGTGCTGAAGTTGTCATGCCAAAAAAAGAACTGGGGTCAGTTTCAGAGTAAAGGTTCCCTTCACAAAACTGAACTGGTGCTGTGCCTCTGAGACGGAATGTTCTATTTCAGTAACACATTTTAGCTTCCCTTCAAACACTGTAGATCAGTGGTCCCCAACCTTGGGCCTCCAGATGCTCTTGGACTACAACTCCCAGAAGCCTTCACCACCATCTCTGCTGGCCAGGATTTCTGGGAGTTGAAATCCAAGAACATCTGGAGGCCCAAGGTTGGGGACCACTGCTGTAGATGATTTAAGACAGTGGTTCATAAACTTGGATCCCCAGATGTTCTTGGACTGCAACTCCCAGAAATCCTGGCCGGCACAGCAAGTGGTGAAGGCTTCTGGGAGTTGCAGTCCATGAACATCTGGAGACCCCACTTTGAGAGCCACTGTTTTAATGTATGAGCCACGTGGCAACGGAAACTGTCTTTGGACAAGCGCTGGCTCTACGACTTGAAAATGGGATGAGCACCATCCCCTAGAGTCGGACATGACTGGACTAAAAATGTCAAGGGGAATCTTTACCTTTTTTATGGCTCATTTTACTTTGGACATTGCTTTTTATGAGATCCAATGATACCCCAAGAATGTGTCAACTCTGGAAACCCTGTAACACCTTCTTTTTACTGTGGTTTCCTTGCTTCTCTATTCTGATTAAAAAGGACGCATGGCTTGAGGAAAGGTAAGCAAATGGGGACAATGATAGACCTTATTATTGGGAAAGCTGAAAGCAAATTTGCAGCAGCTGCTTCTAAGTTATGAATTGAAATAGCGTTTGCTGTGTTTTCCTAGACTTCAGTTTGCATTCACAGACTTTTGGATGAGCCAGACTCCAAAACCAATACAGCTTCAAATGAAATGTAAGCAATGTCCATAGCAGCCAACTTCATTATGCAAAAGAAAGCTTTGAGGTTCTGGCAGCACCACTCATTCCCAATCTCTTACATCTGCATTTTATAGGGGAAAAATTGTATTTCCTTGTTCATTGTCTTTCATCATTTTTGGTGGCTTTTCCTTCTAATGCTGGGAAGGAAATGTCCCCCTAGACTTAATTCAAAGCACTTTTGTAACCCTTAACGTTTACCGGAATATGTAGGCACTGGCTTTAAGCTTTTAGCCTCATTCATACAGTATCTGAAGTGTAATATTTCTTGCAATTTAAATGCAAATAATCTTTAAGCAAAACTAATCTCAAGGGCTTTTATGTAGAGAATGAGCTATGGATAGGAACCTCTCTTTTTTGGTTAATTCATTGGGCCTTGTTTGACTTCTTTGGGAGTATTAATCATTGGACCACATAGATCAGGAAATGTACTACTTCAGGGCTGCTCCAGGGGGTAATACTAAAGTCAATCATTTAAATGCCTACAGGACAATCTATTGTAACTGACTACAATAGGATGTGCGTTAATTATTAACCCCATTGGAAAAGAGAGTATCTTATCCAGTTTGGACTATTAGAGTTTAAGAGTTTATAAAAATTTAATGGTTTTGTCTGTAGTCCTGGCTATATATGTGCATCAAAATAATCTTACAATTAAGCTATTCATTCAAGCTACTAACTAATGCTGAACGAGATTCATATTGTTTCATCTCCTTTGCAGTGCCACGCTTCTTAAGAAAATGTGGAGGCTAATCCATCCTAAGACTACATTTTTTCCCTTCCTATCATGCCATCATAGTTCTAAAATGAGCTTGTTCTCTAGTGTACAGGTGGCTCCCTAGATGTTGTCTTACTACAGCCTCCATCTATCATAGACAATATGGCCAGTGGTAAAGGAAGCTGCACTAGGGAAGATCTGGAGAGGCTCATATTTTGACTGTGAGCATCCCAAGTTCATGGCCTCTCTCTTTCAGTCTAGGTCCTCTCTGCTTTAAGAATGGTCAGCTCTACTCTTAGACACGCTGGAGCAGTCACTTAAAGTGGCAGGGTGGTGGGGGCAGTGAATGTTCCATGCCCCTTCTCTCCACTTGTCCCTCCCTAAGAGAGTCCATCATCATCTGGAGAACTGCCACCATGGTCAGTTCTATGCCAGTTCTTATGTCACTGTGTTGACTATGGTGAACCTTAAAAGGAGATATGTGGATCAACAGAGGGCAGGCTGAAACAGACATGGCTGTGGTGCAGATCAAATCATATCAGATTGAAGGACCACTCTGAACACTGGCATGAAAATAGCCCACAGATTCCATGTGATCACCTAATCTGAAGAGAAATATAAAAGAGGCTGCAAAAGAAGTTGAAGCAAAGTTGAATTGCCTTGATTCAGCATAGACACAGCCTTAATTACCTTCCATGAAAGTTGGTTAAAACAAATGGAAATTTAAAGGATTTTAACATTTAATTTAATGATGATAAAGCTTTCCAATGATATCATTTCCCAAATTCTGCAGCTCTCAAGAAAGAGAGCAAGCGGCATAATGTGTTGAATAATGCACTGGTGAACAATGCATTGCTGAACCAGCTTTCAGGGCAAAACCAGAGGAGACAGCAGCTACACAGTTAGTAAACAATAAAACACTTCCTTCATGAATATAATGTTTGTACAAACAAATATGGGTTTGAGCCTCTAAAAAAAATACAATTCATGGTAAGAGATTTTGGGAGCTGCTGTCTAGTGACACCTGAAAGGTAACAGTTATGTATCCCAGCTTTAGAAACTTGTCGATGCCTGGACATCAACAATGTTCCCAAATGATATCAATCCTTTCCACTTTGATTGTGTTTGACATAAGATTTCCAAAATACTGGTCAATGAGGGCCATAGATTAATTATAACAATTTGTTAACAAATTTCACCCTGTGTAACACATATTCCTGCACACACCTGCACACTTCTCAGTCAGCAATCAGCCTATCCTTGTGCAGAGTCACAGAAGTCATCTATGTTGTTAATCGATATGCGGTGAAGCTCAAATCCAGTTATTTCTATGAAATGCATTTCAAGAATGCTTTCCTGATATAAAATAACTGTATCCTTATTTATGGAGAGGGTTTGGAAAAGAATAAAAGGAAAAAAAGTGATCTTTTGGTATTCTAGGATAATATTTAGACTTTTATAAGGCTGTCAGCTACTAATGTGCTGTTTCTTAAGCAGAGGTGTTGTTAAAGTTACTTTCTATGGTAAAGGGATGGAAAGTTACATTCCTTTTGACTGGTAACTTAATTTTATCTGAAAGACTTGTGCATTTTGATGATCCAGAAATTAGGAAAAAATTGCAGACCATTCATGGGCTGAAATCCTGTCCTGTAATGTAGCAATTTGCATTAGGTTAGGCCCTTTTGAATCAGTGAGGTAAGTCAACTTCTCCCTATGTTGTATTGATTCAAATGGACCTTGCTCTAGTTGCAAAATAGTGTAGTAAGTTGCATTCGATCAATAGATCTAATGAAAGAGTTGACTCACCGCATCTCCACTGATTCAATGGGCCCATTCTAGTGCAACGTATTACACTAAGCGACTGGATTTCAGCTATAGTGTATAATGAATAACAGAGAAAATTTGTCTCTGTTCTCCATGATAACAATAATTCCATGAAATTTAGAAACACAAATATTAAGGAGACCTTGGGAGGACGTTAGCAAAGCAAACAGAAGCTAAGTTAACTTGTGGATTCAGCCCCTGAAAATTTGAGTGTTAGCAGAATATATGTCCCCCATTGGAAAGAAATCACCTCCATGTGTCTTTTTGTAGAAAAATGAGGAAACTGTTTTTTATTAAAGAAATGCATTAAGACACAAAAGATAATAAAAGTCCTGGTTGTAGCTATCCCTGGAAATGCAGGGAGCCATGGCTTTCCCCTCACCTCTCAGGAACAAAGCAGTCTCCTCTGTACTCCTTCAAAAAGGAGGAAATGTAAAAAGTAAGAAACATCATCAGCCCCAAGAAAAATTGGTCTAAATTAAAGAAAGGTCAGCATATATCAGAACAGGAGAAGGACTGAAACTCAAGGAGGTCATTCTCTGTCTGTTCCTCCTCATGCATAGATATGTCTCTTCTTCAGTGTGAGGAGTAATTTGAATTACTCCCAGAGTTCCATTCAAGTCCTTGACAGGGTGACCCCTTTGCCATGGAAATGCAGCATATGCAGCTGTTCCCCCAAACTAGTCCAAGTCCAGACTAAGCCAAATTTGTTCATCCCTTGCTTTACTTCTGTAGAATGTGGTGTATGTTTGACTATGTTGGTAGATTGTAGGTAATGGTGGTGATGACAATGGTGGTAGTAATGATATGTCTTTCCTCTTTAAGATCATTAAGAGAGAGAAGATCCTGTTCTGGAATACGAAACATTCTGGTGGCCCCTTATCTAGAAAAGCATAGTTGTATTGTCGTACAGTTGAAATAAAGAGGACCTACTGTATTTTTCCATATATAAGATGGGGTTTTTTGTCTAAAATCTTTAGATTAAAAATTGAGGGTTGTCTTATACACGGAAGCAAGGAGGGGGAAGGAATCAAAGTGCTTTGATCCCTGCCTTTCCCCTCTACTTTCCTGACAAAGTGATTTGATGATTCCTGCTTTTCCCCTCCACTTTCTTGCAAAGAAGGTGGAGGGAGAAAGCACTTTCTTTGCAAGAAAATTGAGGGGGAAAGCAGGAATCAAAGTGCTTTGATCTCTGCCTTCCCCCTCCACTTTCTTGGCAAGAAAGTGGAGGGGGAAAGCAGGGACTTTCTTGGCAAGAAAGTGAGGGGGAAAGCAGGGATCAAAGCACTTTGATTCCTGCTTTGCCCCTCCACTTGCTAAACAGGCTTAGGAAGAAAGGGTAAAGCAGGGATCAAAGCGATCCTGCAGCACTTTAATCCCTGCTTCCCTCCTCCACTTGCTAAGCCTTGCTTAGATTGGTTGTTGTGGGTTTTTCAGGCTCCTTGGCCGTGTTCTGAAGGTGGTTCTTCCTAACGTTTCGCCAGTCTCTGTGGCTGGCATCTTCAGAGGACAGCACAGTTTGCTGTCCTCTGAAGATGCCGGCAACAGAGACTGGCGAAACGTTAGGAAGAACCACCTTCAGAACACGGCCAAGAAGCCTGAAAAACCCACAACAACCATTAGATCCTGGCCGTGAAAGCCTTCGCGAATACCTTGCTTAGATTTCTTAATTTGGGGTTAGAAAAGTGGGGTGGTGTCTTATACATGGGGGCGTCTTATAAACCAAAAAATACGGTATTCTGAATTGATCCATATCAGAGCCATTGTTTGCCTCTTTGACATATGATATGACCACTGGAAATATTAGTTGTCCTAAATAAACCCATTTATTTTGCTGCAAATCAAATTTATGGAGGAGAAATAAACATTTCAGGTACATCAGAAAATTAGGTGTTTTTTTTCCCCATAGGCTTTGAACAAGAGCAAGTGAAACATGCTTGCTTCTGCATTGACCAGGTGGTGTCTAGCACTTTATTTTATTTTTATTTGTCTTATTTATAGGTCATCTTGTATGCCATGTGGACTTTCCTGAGAACAGTGATACAGCATACACCAAATAATATATGAAATCGGTCTGTGGGCTGCAAGTTTCCTACTCTACCTCTGAAAATATTCAACATATGCCTTGCAAAAACCTGCAAGCCATAACAGAAGATGAACTAGCCATGAAAATAATTTTAAAGAGGGAAAATAATTTCCTGTTTCTTCTGTTGAGTAGCTTTGATGGAAGGAGAGGCTCTTGCCTACTTTTTGTTTTTATTTCTCCATTTTGCCTCAACGTGAGATAAGAATAGGGCTGAAACACAGTGCTCTCCACTCTTCAGTCATTTAGATTAGGAAAAGGCTTTTCTGATCACAGTAACAAATTACATTGGCTGAAGCTGCCCTTGTTAGGGAGTTGATCTATATTTAGATACTGAGGTAAAGGAAGGAAATTTTGCCAAAGCTGAACTCCAAGCAGAAGTAAGTTGTTGAGCCTCTATTGGGGAATATCTGTGTTCCCCTCATTCCAAACATAGTAAATTATTAATGGATCTTGTGTCCTGTCTGAAGGTAAGGATTTATATTGGAAGGGATTTAAGATAACAATAAATGGTTTCTATGGTAAAAGAGCTGAAGAAAAATTTATAACTTTAAATGGCACCATCCATGTATAAATGAAAAACTGGATGTAAAAAGCTGTCAGCCTCTTTAACTTTCTAGGGGTAAAACAAGAATAACCTGTGCTTGCTATAGCAGATTCAATGGCATAATTCAGGAAATCTTCTCTCTTAAGATATAAAATAGCTCTGAAAAATATGTCTGCTGTCATAAAACATATGGGAGAACTCCTATACTTCAACAGTGAATTTTAAGAGAAATTGTCAAGCTTGAAAAAAAATTCTGAAAAAAGGATGAGAGTGGCCATAGCAAAAAAATATAATTTCTTCCCAGTACCTATATCTAGATAAATTGTAAGGTAAGGGGAAATATTCCTAGATGGTTCACGATTTGATTTATGCGTTTGTTCACTTTCAGGTGTCTCTTACAGGGAAGGAGAAGTATATGAAGCTGCTTAGATGGAGCCGGATTATAGGTCTATCCAGCCCAGTATAGTGAATTCTGTCTATCAGAAGGTCTTGAGGGATTCAGGGAATTTTTTTCCCCTAAGACTACTGGGAGATTCCCTAGTGTTTTCTGGTGATCCATATTCCAAGTATTAATTAGGTCCAACCTTGCTTAGGTATTGAAATCAGATGAGGTTGGTGTCTTCATGGTTGTACAGTGGGAAAATGACCAGCATGTATAGTAACAGAAGCCTGAGTACTGTACACAATCCAAGGGACACAATACAAGCTACTTGTGGCGTCTGCCCAGGTCACGAATATTAATATGCTATCTGCACGGACCAATGAGAGTGCTGGAGAGGTGGAGTCATGAGATACTCTCATATAAGAGTCTCTGCTGGGGGAGGAGAGAGTGGGAGTTTGAGTTTCAGAGTTTGGAGTTGAGAGAGAGTTTGGGAAGGTGGTAGAGAATAGAAAGGAAGGTTGTTTTAGTTGAGAGTTAACAACACTGACTGAACTTTCATTTCTTGTAACAATAAACAATTTCTACTTGGTTTTTAAATGACACATTGACTGGACCTCTGTCTTTAATATTGAATAATGCTGATGTAATCAACTGGTGGCAGCTGAATGACAAGTAGCTTGTGCCTTTGTTTGGTAAAACAACCAAGGGGCAGGTGGGAACGTGACAAAGTTGTTTGCCATCCATTAAAATGATCGATAACCTTCCTCTTTTTGTAGCCCTAGGCTAACAGTAAAACCAGAAACCATACAAAAATGTGGTGCCATCTCTGACTAGTGGTCTCTATTTGTCTTGACATCTCCAAGTTATCCATGCCTCATGTTATATATATTTAAATTGATTGAAAATGGCACTTAAATCAACATTCAAAGAGTTCTCAGCACCTCTGAAGACCCTCCAAATATAACAAGATGTCTTCCCACCCCCCATCTTATTCCTGGGTTGTGGCAGTGAGGGAATTGGAGGCTTCTCGATGATGTATGAGAAGCCAAGCTGTGAAATAATTGCAGAATTGCCAACCCCACCAGCCCTTTAGATTTAGGGGAGTATTTAAATAAAAAGTGCAGGAGTTTGCACTCCACTGAGGTTTGGAGAAAAGTGTGCAGCCCTTTGTTGCCCACCCCTGTTCTGAGGGAACAGAATCATCGTCCACTTGTGGCAAACACAAGGAATTTATAATAATATGAAAATGGCCAAAAGTGACTGTATTTTTTGCATGCTATTGAGCATCAGAAAATTATGCTTGGAACTTGTAGGGTAAACATTTCAACAAATGGGTCATCAGGTTGGAACCAATTCACAGCAACTCTAATAAGGGTTGCTTAACAAGGCAAGATATTTAAGGAGTGGTTATACCAATTCCACCACCTATACTGTGTGTCCAAGGCTGAGCAGAGTTTGAACCCAGACCTCTTATGTCTTAGCCACTCTACAGCAGTTTCTCATCAACTAGTCTGCCAAGGAGGTAAGTTATCATAAAGTATAACTGGGGAATTAAGGAATTTAACACAGGAAACAGAAATCTAATTGGTAGGACAAAAGATGCAGAAGCCACAGTAAAAGAGGTAGAAGATCAGAGATGAATAAAAGAAATTGAGACTTCCAAAGTAGAGATGGACACAAACTAGCAAAGCATTGCTTTGTTGTGGTTCACTGAAAACCACAAATTTCCTGAACTTTTTCAAAAAACGAATCATGAATCTGTTTGGTTTGGTTTGGAAGTTTGGGAGCTCTAGAATAGCCCCCTCACTAGCCATCTAGAGACATGAGAGCAGCTTCCACTGACTCTCCTTTACTATTCCAAGTGTGGTGAAGATTGGATTTCAGATATCCAAGTTATACACTCTCAAAGCAGATTCCCCTGAGAAAATGCCCTTTAGCATCTGGCTTGGAGGGAATTCCATCAGTGGTTCATGCCAAGGAACCTGACACAGGGTGTTGCGTATCAGGAGGTGGACTGAGGGGGGCCAATGGCCGTTCCCCAAACTCCATGGATAATGGCATGCAGGAGTTCTGAGCAGAAGTTGTTGTGTGGACAGCCGAGGAGAGAGAAAGAGAGGTTGCCTAGGAAGGGAAACAGCATGCCGCTGGAGATATGAGCTAATCTGGTTCCTAGGTGGAAGGCTTCCCCTGACTAGGAGAAGTGACTCTGAAGTGAAAATGACTCCTGTAAATTGGTCTTATAAATATGAAGAAGCAACTCTCCCAGACCCCTTTGAACCATGTGTTTGGCTGCCTGATCTGCCAATCCATTTGTCTCTAGGTCCCACCCAGGGTTGCCTAGTGCTTCCGACTGCCGAGGGCGAGGGGGAAGAAAATGGGCAAATGAACAAAATGAAACAAAAATCATTAAAAAAATCATTGGCTCAGTTCATTTTGGTTTGTCTCTTTTGATGAGCCCAAACTGACCCAGACCAGTGATTTTTGACAAACTTCTCAGTTCATTTTTTGTTTCATGCCCATCTCTACTCCAGAGCAAAGAAAGAGCTAGAACAAGCAAAGAAAGAGCTAGAACAAGTGGCAAAATTATCTCCTTTTCCAATACTGCTCATTTTGTAGAAACATACAAATACCACTGAAGAAAATGTGAAAATATTCTCTGAGAACGTCAACAAAGGCAACTGGAAGTTTTTCCATTTACTGTGCAAAAACAAATCAAGTCAGGGGTTGCATCTATGATGAAGACAGAATATTTTCCCATTTTTGCTTGTGCTCATGAAACAGGACACTGGCAATTCATGATAAAAAAAGTGAAAGGTATTAAAATAGCACTTTCTGCAAATCTGGAATTTGTGATATGTTTCTACATTCTAATAGCAAGATTAACTTTATTTCAAGTCTATAAGGAGATACAGAAGGTCAAAACTAAGAACTTTTAAGACCCACAGTTTTCAGTAGAAGTGGCAAGTTAGAAAGTACAGGGATTAAATTTGATCAACATTTTAAGTGAACTAACCTGTTCACACTTCACTGATTATTACAAGTCTTAGAATATTATTCTTTCATTCATCCATTTCTTCATATAGTTCTCTGCTCAAATTTTTTTAAATATAAAAAACACTGCAGGATGAAATGCCTTAAAATTCATATTTTGTTTATGTGCACACTAGACAGCATATTTAGGAATAACACCTATTTAAGCAATTCAGTACAACATTTGTGCAGTTTTAAATATTAAAGCTTTCACAGACTGATCTAGAAATAAGGCAGAATGGATTCCTCAATGTATATGTGTCCAACTATGACAAACCAGAATTAAAGCATTCCATTTATCCCTAAAGATGAGCTGGTGTAAATGTCCTTTGTCCTCCCCTTGGGATAACGTGAGACGCGTTCTCCTCAGAGTTACCTAAGGAGAGGGGGAGTGTCCTTAAAAGGACACTCCCCCACATGTTCAACCTCTTTTGAGGCTTGTGTCCCTAGCAGCGGCTGTGCACAGCACTGTTGGAATTTCTTGCTGCGTAACAGCCATCGCTTCGTAGGAGAGCTTTGGCACTCTCCAAGGTTGGAGGAAAAGGCTGTGGGATCACCTTGATCCCTGGGCGAACCCACTTGTCAGGTATTGTGTTAAAAAAATTAAAAGAAAGGAAGAAAGAAAGAGAGAGGGGGTGTGTGAATTATGTAAGGTACTATATATGGATATTTATAAAAATAAATTTAAAAAGAAAAGTTTTATGGTTGGGGGGAGGACAAACCCCCACGGGGCTTTGCCCTGGATTAAGCAGTAGTTTGAGGCTTGAGTCAATACCCGCCCATTCGTTCAGTTAATTATAGTGGTGTGTCTGTTGTGTGCTCTGATTTCAATGAGGGATGGCGTGCCCACAAACATACTCATACACAATAAATAAAATAAAACAAACAAGCAAACAAAATTAATTAAAATAGAAAAATAATAACTCAATATTAGGATATCTAAAGGTGTTACACTGATACAGATAGTTTCAGGTTAGCTGAGTTGCTAGCGGGTGGTTCATTTAGTTGTGAGCTTTGGGTGACAGCCATGGCCCCTAAGAAGGGTCAGGGCAATAGAAAGGGAAAGCAGCCTGCAAAGCACAGGGCTCATCGGGCATCCCTCCAGGTTGTATCTTCATCATTGGATGAAGAAGAGTTGCCTATCTGGGAGGAATTATGGGCCAAAATAGCAGCTTTGGAGCAGCAGAAGGCTGGTCAAGTGGATAAAGGGACTAAGGACAGTCAACAGAACAGATCAGCCAGGTTAAGGACAGAGCAGAATGCGCACGTGCACACCCAGCATGTAAAGGACTCTAGAATCAGGAAGCGGTTGAAGACAGCAGGTTGGACTGTGAAAGGCCTTTGACTAGCTGGGATGCAGCTGCTGCTCAAGTGTTAGGTGAGCTTGCTGCTGTACCAGACACAGATCCTGCCATGCGAATTTGTCCATGGGGGCTGGGAGCACAGGTGCAGGAGCAGTTCAACATGGGCATGCAGGGTGGGCCATCATGTCAGGTGCCTTTTAGTCAATCCTTTGGTGCCTGCTATGCCTCTTACCCCCCAACACCTTTCTACATCCCTACTGGAGCATCTATAGGAAATATTTACACATTTACACACTAGTTTTCTATATTATTTTCAAGCTCTGCATTATGCATAGCCCCAGTTCTTATGAACACATAATAAAGACCAAAATAATTAAGGGATAGCATGATACTCCAAATCCTTCCTCAGCTAGGTTGCTGCCTTATATGGTACGCTGGAGCTTTCTGCTTTGATTAAATTCCAGTGGAAGATATGTCTTGATTCTCTCCACACATTTTTTTTTCCAGATCAGGATGTATGGACAGCTGGGAAGGCTGCAGAGACACGTAAGAAATAAAGAAAAGAGCACAGCATTCTAGCAACCTGTAAGTAACCTCAAGAATTTATGAGAATGAGGTAGAAAAATGGAAGCCTGCTCTGTGAGAGAAGAAAAGTTTCAGAAAATTGGTGGGCAGATTTACTGACAAATTACTGGCAGGGAAATGTTGTGGTAATATGTGTGCCATATAGAGAACAACAATGACATTCCTACGTTTAGTAGGGCATTAAAGTAACTGGTTATGTGCACATTATGCAGAACATAAAAAATACATATTCCATGCAGTGCTGGATGTTTTAATTTCTGTTTCCTCTTTTCTTCCCATATATCTAATATAGCAAACTTTTTACCCATTCTTCTAGATATCTAATATAGCTAATATTTCACCCATTCTTTTGAAATGACAGAGCATGTGCTGTGATGTTTTATTTTGTTGTTTGCATTCACTTTTTCACCTTAAGAATAGTGCCCTTGGAATGACCCTCATCTGCTTTTATAACAACATTAATGGCAATTCCATTAAGTGAATTAACATGAATTATCAGATGGATTCAAAGTCAAAGCAAAGTATCTCAGTTAAAGGAGTCACTTACAGCATTAATGTAGCATGAGACACTTCAGACTCATATGGCTGGAAAAAAATTGCATTAGTGCACTCAAGTTTAAGAATGTGAGAAGAGACAAAATCGTTGACTGCTCCTGCACAGACTAATATGGTGCAGGTAGAAGAGTATAAGATCCTTGCGGTGTATTTCAGAAAGGTAGAGAGGAACATCATGGATTCCCCTTTTTTCAGTACTCTTAGGCTGTGATTGCACTGTTCAGTGTATGCAGTATTCCCACATTCCCCCAAAATGTGAGAATTTCTATGGGACTACAAAGCTCTGATTTGCATTTTTTTAAAAAAATTATTTACCACATGATATAAAAATAAATGAGACTTAGCCCAGAGTTTCCCCCTGGAAATTGGTAGATTTTCCTCTGCTGCTGGGGCTTCTACTTTTTTCGACAGCAGATCCATTCACATCAGTTCAGGAAGTGTGGTCATTTGAACTAATGCAGAAAAAGTGTGTGCTCTGCTAGCATGATGGTATGGTGGCCTGGGGATCAGTGGGCAAGAGCCAGCCCAGAAGGACCAGATTTTTGCAAATAGTACCATTTCTTTTTTTCTTCTCCTCCTCCTCCTTCTTTAAATAACCCAATTTCTTCTTTCTTTTTAAACAGATGGAAACAAGAGGAGAAAATATCCACTTAGCCCTTATTCACACTTTATTAAGGTAGTTCCTCTGTAACAGCACCTCCCACAGGACTACAGAAAAGCTAAAGTAACAAGCTGCACACAAGTCTGTTTACCCAATTTCCTTCTCCTTGAGTGTCCAGTTAAGGTGAACAGAGAGACTTCTCAGAGAGTGAATTCACGTTTCTTTAACTACGTAGTCTCATCTTTACTCAATTATTGGTTCAAACAACCACACCACCACAATTATTTAGGGCTGTTCCAAATGTTACACAATTTCAATATTTGTTTTTTAAGCAGCACATGTGACAAGCTGAGGCAGATGGCAAGAAAAACACTTTACATAAGGAAATAACACACTGTTTTGCTATTATTCATTGCTCTTTTTGCGTGCTAACTGCTGTTTCTGCTCTGTATAAGTGCTTTGTGGCTGTCATAATCCTTGCTCTTATTTAACCACATAATCATTTTAGCTATCATGGCTGGCATACACTTCTTTGAGTGAATGGCATTATTGTACTCCTTTGAGGAAAAACAATGCTGTGTTTTGTGATGAAGAACACGTGTCCTCCAACCCTTCATACTCTGTGAACCAAACCATACTTAAGTGTATTGCTCCCAACCTAACAACAACATGTCACTCTTCTTTTAACAAGATTCAAAAATGTCCCATAGGACAGGGTTTTTTTCTTTTCTTTGCCTCTGTTAAAGTAGATGGAATCCTTTCATAATGCTTGTTTGTATTAGAGTTTGAAGCTGCACATATTGGACATATAGCAGAGGTATAGTCACAGAAAATACAGCTGAGATAAACTAAGTGAATTATTAAATATTGTCAGTTCATCTATTTTTATGCAGACCAAGGGACATAGGAAAAAAGCCAACACACTCTGATTTTGTCACCCCACTCTGTTTCAGTGTGTTGAACTGTTTTCTAAGTTTCTATGTGTGAGAGAAATATATTGATACACTGTCATGCATTTAGTGCCTTCATAAGTTTGTATATATAGGCTTGTATAGTAGTTTCCACTTTGGTCAATATTTGTTGAATTACATTGTTAGAATTTTGACTGTGTTTGGTTTGATTTGCTTTTTTGTTTAATAAACATTTTATTAGTTTTCAATCTATCTACATTATTGTGCTTATCAAACATCGTGTTACATGCTTTGCTTACAATTATTTGTTTTTTACATCTCAGTGTCTTGCCGGTTGTCCCCATACGCAATTAGTTGTAAAAATATATCTCACCCAATGGTAAACAATGATGCCAAAAAGCTGATTCTCGCCTCTTTTAGCCGGCTGCCGATGACTTGCAAGCGAGCCTAAGCTGCTTGTTTCTGCCCGTTGGCTGATTAGGGAGTTTCCTGGATCAAACGGGGGTGGCCGCCGCCCCCCCATGATCAACAGGTTCCCCCCCCCCAGTTCACCACCCCTCCGGGGTGGTTCCGACACCCTGCAATGTCCCAAACAGGTCAGAATTCAGCCTAGGAGGCAGAGCTCTGTCCTCCTGCTGCTGTCTCGTCGCGACGTCAAGCCGGAACGGTTTGATTTGCTTTTGTGAAATTGTTGTGTATTCAGGTTTTTGGAGTCACTGGAAATACAGTTTTGCTTTCAATGAGAATGATATAACTCACATATTGGCAGACAGATCTTTGTTTGGTTGTCCCATGAATAGTAGTTATTCATTCCAAGTTGTGGCAAAATTTGGAATATCTTTAAAAGCAACATATTTGGAGGAGTTTATATGCCTCCACACTTGCAATGACATCAACTTCTAAAACAGTTCCACTGTATGCCTAGGGTGCTAATTGTCTATATAAAACAATTGCAGAAAAGGGAGGAGTGTGTAGGCTCTATTAGAGCTTGGTTGAACCTGATGGCTTCTGCTATCCTGGATGAACATTTGGGAATAGGTTTTATTCTAAATGCACATGCCTTTATGAGTTAAGGCAGACTGATGATCTGGTACATGTTATTATCCATTGCCCTTTCTGTTGCATATGTACAGCAAAACATCTGGCTGAGATCTTAGACAGGTACAGAAAAAGGAATGCAAATGAGATTATTGTGTGCAGAAGATGAGATGGCCACCATGAAGGGTGCACATTCATTTACCTGTAGCAATTTATGCTAGAATAAAATATTGGAATAATAATAATGCTGTTTCCTGTCAGTGGCATGCTGAGTTTTAATATTATTGCTTGCATAAATTTTAATGCCGCGAGTAACTCTGTTCAGTTCCACAGCTGATTTTTTTCATTTTTGCTTTTGTAGCCATCAGAATGTGCACAAATAAAAATGTGGCAATGGAAAAGTAAAAAAAAACATCCTTAGGGGGACAGAACAAAGTAGTGCTACAACCAGCGCCAATGTGAGCCCCACCTCTGAAAAGCTATTGGAGAATGCCTCATTACTGTGGAATAATTCCCACTCAGACCCCTACCATCATTTCTCTGTCTACTTGTGCAAAGACAGTGCACATCCCTGCTTTAAATATTACTCATTTATATGAAGAGAAATCAAGTCAGTATTTATTTTTCCATCTACTAGTATTTAAAACTACTACACTAAAAATAAGTCAGCTGTGACTAGTGCTACTAGTGGAATAAAATATTGCTGTTTGAAATTGCACAGATTGGAGCCTTTTTCACAGAAGTTCTTGTTTGAAGAAACATATCTAGATAGTTTTTATAACAAAACAGTAAGCTCTGAGCTTGCACTAGAGGAAGAGTGAGACTGTGGAAAGTCACACAAATGAAGAGCTATATAGTCTTCAGATAATGTCTAGTCCCATCTCTGCATTCAGTTTCCAAGCTGGCATGACCCATTTTATTTGGGAAACAGGACAGACTGGAAGAGCCTAGAATGGATCCCTTGTATGAAACAAGACAGAAGAGAAAATGTTCTCTCTCATGAAAATGGATAATTATCAATACCTGGTAAGCTTGGGGTAATATGCACCAAATGATAATTGAAAATTAACCAACTCATCAAACATCAAGACATAAAATTATATAGCCCTGCTGTGATGATTTGCTATGCAGAAGGCTTTAAAGTCCTGGAGACACATTTTTATGACAAAATATTGGGATATTTTATTGGCACAGCAAAATACATAATGAGAACAGAAAGGAGTGCAATATATTTTGCTTATTGTGACAAACCTTGCTCGATAGCAAAAATAAGAGGTGACACTACCAACTGATTTTCATTACGCTATTCTGAATGCAGCTCTTCGGCCATCAGGTTCCATATACTGGATTTCCTGTTCTCTCGCATAAATTGTTAATTTATCTCTATTGAATATGACCACTTGAGAATCTAAATTACACATGTATAATACATATGCTGCATTACACAGAAGGCAGATTTATTGTCTGCATTATATAACCAAAATGAAGTTCATGGGCTATGAGCATTAGAATTGTAACAGGTAATATTATGTTTTGCAACTGTTGATAGCATTATAAATAGCAAGAGTGAGAGAGTATATATCTGGATCTCCAGAGGCCAGTCAACCATCTTTCATTTAAATTCACAACTTTTCAATTGATAAGTCCTGCTCACTTGCATGAGGGGGGTCATGTTCTGCTTTTTCATCCTTTCTCTGTAATGTGGGAAGCAACACTCACAGGTGTATGTTCTATACTATATCAACTTCATCGGCTACTTGATACCAGACTTCATTTCAAAATGCAGGTTTTGGCTTGTAAAATTCTTCAGTAGTAATACTTACAACAAATAATGTATCCACACTATAGACCTGCCAAGGGTCTAAGCTCCACGCCACCCATTCTATGTTACCATATTGGCCAAGTGTCATGAAAGACAGTGCCTTTTCTATTATGCTAGTAGTGTCAATGAGAAACTACTGAGGAATTACACAACTTGAATGTCAACAATGAAGAAATTAGAATAATGAAAGATTTTGTATATACCCTGCTTCAATCACTAATCCAAACGGAGACTGTATCCAAGAAATCAGAAGAATACTGAGATTCAGAAGGGCAGCAATGAAGGAAGTAGAAAAGACAATCAAGTGTAAGGATATGTCACTGGAGATCAAAGCCAAGCCCATCCACACTCTTGTACTTCCAATTACCATATAGGGATGTGATTTCTGGACAGTAAAGAAAGCTGATAGGAAGGCATTTCATTTGAAATATCCTGCTAAAGAAGAACTTTGTGGATAACTTGGACTGCCAGAAAGACAAACAAGTGGGTCCTAGATCAAACCAAGTCTGAACTTTCTCTGGAAGTGAAAATGATGAAACTGGGGTTGTTCTACCTTGGGCACATGATGAGAAGGCAGGATTCACTGTAAGAGACAATAATGCTGGAAAAATATGAAGGCAGCAGGAAAAGAGAAATACCAAATATGGAATGAATAGATTCTCTCAAGGAAGGCACAGGGCTGAGTTTATGGAGGTCATTCATTCATAGGGTTGCCATAAGTCAGAGGTGACTTGATAGAAATAAACAACAATAGTGCAAACAATAGTGTAACAACAATGTACAGCAATAGAGTAAAAATGCTCATGCTCTGCTTGAAGAGTTTTGTCAGGCTCCTACTGCACCCTATTTTATTTTTCATTGTTAGTTAATAATATTTTCCTTCAAGTATCAACTGTTTAATAAGTTGTACCACTGCTGATTCACTTTTAATACTTGTATCAATTTTAGGCTGCTGCTTTAAACTGACTATGGTGGTTTTGCAGCATCGACAGAGCAGAGCTTCTTTACTCCCCCCTCCGGGATGAGGAGAGATGAGAATCTCATATCCCAGAGTTCAGAGGGCTGAGTTTGGGAGTGCAGTATATAACTGCACTCCTCCTTCCCAGTATCTTCTCGAGGCGTTCTTCCCACCCACTCTTAGTTGAGTGTGAGTCTGACTGGCTGCCCTTTTGGGGGCTAGATATGATTTTTTTTTCCCCCTCACTATCCTGATTGGCTTGGGGTTGGTGGGTTTTTTCACCTATTCCACACTGGTATAGGTTAGTTGCTTTCTGAAGTTAAGGGTCAATTCATTGGTCACACTAGTGTATTGTGCAGTAAGAACAAGGATTGATGAGTGCCAAGGGGGTACATAGCCTGTCTGACCTCACTGTGATAGCCTGTCTGACCTCACGGTGCTGTGGATCATGAGGTTACAGCACTGTGGAGGAGGATGTGCTGAGGCATTCTTCAGGCTGAGGGTCACCAACAAGAAGGGGCTTACAGGCCCAGGGGCAGTCACATCAGGTGTCGGCCTGTGTCATGCTGTTCAATAAAGTGTGGCCCTAGTTAATCCAGCATTTGTGTCTCATCTCTTTATTCTGGGGGGGGGCAATGATGTTTTCAACACATTTACTTGTTGAGATGTACTTCTATGTAGTATACAGTGGTGCCTCGCTTAACGAGTGCACCGTTTAACGAAAAAGCCGTATAGCGATCCCTTTTTGGGGATCGCTATACGGATCAGCCCCAATTGCCGCACTCGCTTTGCGACGATTGGGGCTCCGGCGGCCATTTTGGAGCCGCCGAACAGCTGATCGGTGGCTCCAAAATGGCTGCCGCATGACCCGAAATGGCCCCTATCAGCGTTTTCGTGCCCTCCCCTTGCTTAGGGAGGTCGCGAAAACGCTGATAGGGGCCATTTCGGGTCATGCGGCGGCCATTTTGGAGCCGCCGATCAGCTGATCGGCGGCTCCAAAATGGCCGCCGGAGCGAAAACATCACTGGAGGGGGTAAGTTTAGACACTTATTGGAACGCATTAAACTAAGTTTAATGCGTTCCAATAGTTTTTCGTGCCCCGCACAGCGATGTTTTCGTATAGCGAAGGTTAATCCGGAACAGATTAACCTCGCTATACGGGGCACCACTGTATTTCTTATGCCATGAAGCTGCTGGGAGTGCATTGGTGGCAAACATCAGTGGATGCCGTTCCATCCCTTCAGGAATGCCTGGAGACCATACTGCAATGGATGCAGGAGAATGGACTGAGGCTGAATCTGGACAAAAAAGAGGTCCTGAGGATAGGCGGCCCTGACATTAGTGGTTTGGGAAACTCTCTCACTTTTTGGCTGCTCTGCATTGGCTGTGTGGGGGAGATATGTTGATGTTTTCTCACTCCAGTGAGAAGTCTGGCCGCCGCGTTCTGCACCATCTGTAATTTCCGCATCAATCTCAAAGGCAGCCCCACGTAGAGTGCATTGCAGTAATCTAAACTCAAGACTACAAGCGCATGAACCAGAGTGGTGAGTGACCCAGCATCAAGATAGGAACGCAGCAGGTCAATCTGCCTAAAATGGAAGTAGGCGATCTGATGCTATCTGGGTTTCCATGGTGAACGCCGGATCCAGATGGACACCCAAGCTGCAAACCTCAGTCTTCATGGTGAGTCACCCCAAAAAGTGAGAGAGTTTCCCAAACCACTAATGTCAGGGCTGCCTACCCTCAGGACCTCTTTCTTGTCCAGATTCAGCCTCAGTCCATTCTCCTGCATCCATTGCAGTATGGTCTCCAGGCAGTGCTGAAGGGATGGAACGGCATCCACTGTTGTAGGAAAAAAAAAAGAGATGTAGAGCATACTGATGACACAAAGCTCCACATCCCCTGATGATCTCACCCAGCGGCCTCATATAGATGTAGGTATTAGACAGCGTTGGGTAAATAATCGAGCCATGTGGAACCCCACAATTGAAGCTCCACAGTGCATCTGTGAAGGAAAGGAGCTAGGCAAGTGCCAGACCACCAATTCTCAACTCGGAGAGTCTCCCAAGGAGGTTACCATGGTCACCAGTATCAAAGGTGGTGGAGATATCAAGGAGGACCCACAGAGACATTTTGCCCCTGTCGGCCCCTCCAGCACGGGACTGGGGTGGGGCTTCTTTGCCTGCCTGTCCAGTAGAGATGTCAGCAGGAAGAGTAAGAGGACATCAGGCAGGCAGGGCTAAAGGCAAGCCTTTAAGAAGGCTGCCTGTGCCTGATCTGTCCTCTTCCCTGCTTGCAAAGCGAAGCGAGTAATGCTGCCTTGGAGTCAAGCAGTTTCACTTTCACCACATGGCTGCAGCAGCTCTAGAATAAACCCTGCTGGGTTTTCAGCTGTGTATCAGCATAGCCTCAAGATTTGGGGGGATTTTAGGTTTAGCTGTGCCTTGGCAGCATTGCCAGGGCTCTGTAAAAATAATAAATAAAATAAAAATAATATTAAAATAATAATTTGCATTTAAGGCCATAGGGCATTGGTACAGATAGTTGGAGGGGCTGATAGGTGTGGGGGGAGGAGTAATAAGGGGTACAGTTGGTGTAGGGGAGTCCCCTCCCCCACCCTTCCCTTAAAATAATTTTTTTAAAATAATTACATTAAAATTAAAGGAGGAAGTGTGAGAAATTGAAGGGAGGAAGGGCGAGGAGACAAATCATTGGCCAGGAACTACTGTGCAGTGGCAACTCTGGCACTATGCCACCCAAGAAGGGTCAGGGGGGCAGTAAAGGGAAGCACCCTGAAAATTGCAAGGCACTTGCACAAGCTCCCCCTAACAATTTCATTCTCAGATGAGGAGGATTGGCCATATGGGAAAAGCTTGGTGCCTTAGAGAGGAGAAAGGTGCAATTGAGGGCAGCTGTAGGTTAATCCAAGTTGTGTAGGACATGTGGGGAGTCCAAAGCACACAGGCTGGCAGAACTAAAGAGTTGCAGGACATTATGCTGTCTCACATTGCTGTTTTAGAAGCTGAGCATCCAGGTCCTTCTGATGCATCTTCCACAATGGACACACCTGTGAGGTGACAAATGCAGCATGTTGAGGGACTGAAGGTGGCTGCAACAAGCACACACATGCAGCGGGAGGGAGGCAATGTTTCAAGAGGAAGAGATACAGTCCCAGCACAGGTGGATGTGGCAGTTCCAGGTGAGAGAACCGCTACACTGGGCACAAGACAAGTAGGCATTTGGCCTTGGGGCACCTGGAGCTGGGCAATGCTGATCCCCGCACAATTGCCCGTAGGTCAGATGGCACAAGCATACTAGCCGGGGGAACCTTTAGCATGATACCCATGCCCGGGAGTGCTCAACAGTCTGGTGCAAGTGCTCAATATTATTCCAGATATAGGCTACAATGTTGTGCCCCGCCATGCACTTCCTGAGGGCGATCAGGCCTTGCCATTAGGTGATCACCTCCTTCTGGCCACAAGTGAAAAAACAAAAATTGGAAGGAAATGTATGTAGATGGTTTGTATTATTGAATAGGAAGCTGGAAGAGAAGAAGAGGATAGGGAAAGGGGGAAAGTGTGTAAGCACAAGCCAGACCAGTGCTGGGCCAATTGGTTACCGGGCTTTTTTTGTTTAAGCAGGGACTATCGTTAGAGCCCAGCCTGAGTGGGCTTTCTCCCCAATTCAGTACACAGACCTAATGTACAGGGTGTATGTTGATTTGTCAGGGCATGTGTGGCTTTCCTGGGTGAAGGCTTTCATATGTGTGTGGCAGTACACTCTAGCATATGCTGGGATGTGCCACATGATGTTCTAGGGCTTCATTATATGACCCCGTCCCACCCAATTTTGGGTAGGGGTTTGACAGTGGCCACTTGCTGCAAAATGTTCCTAGTCCAGCTTTTACTACACTTGGTGGGACAGGCAGTTTATCCCCACTTAGTATGCTGGGAATTTAACACCTGGGGATCTTATAACCAATGCCCCTGTAAGTTTTGCCACCAGTGTGCCATGTGTGGAGGATCTCATGCCACATGTCCTAGGGAAAGAATAGGGGAAGCTGGAGGATGGGATAGTGGAGGCAACCAGAAGCTGCCTCCAGGGTCCGCCAACCCTCCAAAAGGGCCCCAGTCCAATTAAGGTGCAGGTTTTGAAAAAGTGGCTTCAAAGTTATCCAAACAGAGTGGTAACCAATTATTTCCTTGAAGATTTTAAATTTGGAGTGATATCCCTGCCATGGGGGTTAGGGTGGCCACCTTACCAAAAATCTGATGTCAGTCAAGGGGCAGGAAGTCATCACCTGGACTAAGATTAGTAAACAAGGGGTGGAAGGTAGAGTGCTGGGCCCATTTTTGGCCCCACCAGTTCCATATTTAAGGGTATATCCAGTAGGGGTAGTACCAAAGAAGATGCCTGGTGGATTTTCCTTCCTGGCTGGGGACTCAGTTAATGGATTCCTCAGGACCTGTGTAGCATTTGGTATACCATTTGATGCTGCAGTGCACATGATACATGTTTGTAGAATAGGGGCGGAGTTAGCTAAGTTGACATCAGCTTTCAGACTATTGCCAGTACAACCTGAGGATTTCGAGCTGTTGGGTTTACACTTGAAGGACAGTTTTATATTGATAGGGTGCTACCAATGTGGTGCTCAGTATCAGAGTTCCTTTTCGGAATGGGCACTCGAGCACAGAGTAGGGTGGTGCAAGTGGTTCATTATTGGATGATTTATTTATTTTTTTAATTTGCGGAAAGAGGGCATTATGCAATGCCAGCAACTTATGAGGCCTCTTCGGGAACTTACTCATGAGCTCGGTGTGCCTTTAGCAGAGGAAAAACGGAAGGTCCGTCCCGAGTTTAATGTTTTTGGGGATTGAGCTGGACACCATTAAGTTGTCCAGCTGGCTGCCTGAGGCTAAGATTGTGGACTGATTTGCTCACACAGTCCAAAGTTATGTGAAGGAAATGCAAGCATTGGTGGGGCACTTGAATGTTGCCTGCAAAGTGGTAGCCCCTGGCATAGCTTTCCTGTGAAGGCTTTGCAATGCCATGAAGGGCCTTAATAAGCCACATCACAGATGGCTCTCAGCTGGCACGAGGCAGGATTTGGCAATATGGTTGAGTTTTTTTGGGAAGGTTACAATGGGAACACCTTTTGGAGAACCAAGCTGAGGTTAGGGGCAGAATTCCAGGTGCAAACTGATGCTGCAGGATCCCTGGGGTGTGATATATATTTCAGAGGACCTTGATGTGTGGGAAGGTGGCTGGCAAGTTGGCAGATATCAGGCATCAGAAGGGACCTCACCTTCTTGGAATTTTTCCAATAGTAGGTGCTGTATAATTATGGGCCAAAACATGGGCCAACTTGGTGATGACCTTTTGGTGTGACAACCAAGTGGTTGTAAATATAGTGAATTCACTCACATTCAGATTACAGAGGGTAATGGGCCTGGTTAGGGCCCTTATATTGCACTTCCTGCAATTCAGCATAGTCTTCCACGCCAGGCATGTCCTGGGGGTTGACAACACACTGGCTGATGCTCTGTCCAGTCAGCAGAACGACCGATTCAGAGTGGTAGCACCAGGGGCACAGGTTCACCTGGAAATCCTCCCAGAAAAAGTATGGAATCTTGGAGGATAGAGGCCAACAGAACCATGAGCCTGCAGTGCCCCTCCCCCGGCGCTTGTAGTTTTGCTGCAGCATGCACATTTTTTTCTCATTTCGGCAAGAGGAAGGGCTGCCCCAGTGAATCATGTGGTACAATTCTGTGTTCAACTGCACTGGAAGTGACAGGCACCCAGGTCAATACAAGGAAAAAATGACAGCATTGGCATTTTTATGCTAAAGCCCAGGGACACCAGGACACCACTAGACCTTTCCAGATTAGGATTGACCAGGAAATGGACTGGGGCCAAGGACACACGCACGTCCGTTTCACCAAATATATTAATCAGACTTGGTGAGGTATGGTGAACTGTGTGGTCTGATCATTTTGAGGCATGCCTTTTACAGCGGTGGCACTGATTGCCTTTTTTGGGACTCTCCAAATAAGTGAGCTGGTTGCAGCAAACAAACTAAGCATCTCTATCCTCTTTGCAGAGGAAGGATATGTGGGTTGCTGAGGAGCAAATAGTGATTAACCTATGGAGATCCAAGTCTGGCCAGTTGGGGAAAGATCAAGTCATAGTGTTGGGAATATTGCTGAGATTTGCCCTGTTAGGGCAGCAATAGTATACATGAGGTTCATAGGTGATGAGGATGGGGGGTTCCCAAGGAAGGCATAAGGCTTCATCTCTGCTTACTGAATATCAATTCTGGAAAGTTACTTCTCAGGCCTTATGAAAGGCCAGGATCCAGAGTTGGTGTTTTGGCATCCATTCATTTCACATAGGTGCCACTTCTATGTCCCCAGCTGCTTGGGGACAATGTTGAGGATGTTAAAGGTGGGACAGTGGGCTTCCCACAGGTATCAGAGTAACGTATGACCTTTACCACTGTAAAGGTGTGTTTTTATCATTTCAGGTTCAGGGATGCGACCATCCCGAATTCGAGTGTGTTTATGCAGCCACAGCGATGTGTTCTGGGCAGCCAAGTATGCAGAACAGACCAGCTGGGGTCGAAGCATGAGCCTTTGTGCAAGGCCCATGTCAGAGTGGAGGGGACGAAGAGGCATGCCCTGGGATGAGTTCTTGGAATTGGCATCCCTGGGTACTCCAGATGTTCCCCCTCGGCGCATGGGCCATGTTGGAGCAGAGATGCATGCTCGGGGATGTCTGGGATGAGTTATTTGAATTGGCATCCCAGGGTACTCCGGATGTGCCACCTGACATTGTGCTAATCCACCTCGTTGGCAACAATTTACTCCAGCATGGGGACATGTTGATATTGCAGGTCAGTGGACCTGTATGCCTTGGTGTTGCACTTTCCCAGAACATGCATAGTGTGGTTGGTGATCATACCTCCTATGGTATGGAGGACTCGATGCGGCCACGGGTGCATTGAAAAAGCCCAGAAAGATGTTAATGTGCCCCCTGACATTGTATTCATTGACATTGCATTAATCTACCTCGGTGGCAACTATTTACCCCAGTGTGGGGACCAGGTGTTGACATTGCAGGTCAGTGGACCTATATGCATTGGCGTCGCGCTTTCCCAGAACACACATAGCGTGGTCAGCGATCATATCTCATATGGAAGGCTTGATGTGACCCCAAGTACATCAATAAAGCCCAGAGGGGATTTACCTGTGCAGTTTGTACGGCCATTAGGGCCATAGGTGGGTCAGTGATTTTACATCCTGACATTTTGAGTTAGTTGCACCAAATTATACAGGGAGGATGGGGTGTATTTATCGGGGCTAGACTGGTTCCTCCAGGATTTACAAGGGGGCCTTAGGGCTGAAATTTTTATCTTGGTGTGGGGCCTGGGGCATACGGTGTAGCCCCTAGGCTGTGGCAGGTAGTGCAAAGCAGAATAGGATCATGGGAGTATCAGGGGAGAGACCCAGCAGGTGCTAGAAACCCCTTCTCTCAGAAATGCAGTAAAGAGGTTTAGCTGAGGGGAGGGAAAAACAGGGGACACCAGGGGATGCTATACACTACTGGAATACAGCGCCCTTTTGTCACAGTAACCCACAGAGGTCTGGACCAATCAGGCAGAATTGACACCGGTTCCAGACCTGTTTTGCACTACGGCAGGCCCCCTTGTAAAAGGGAAATTAAAGTTAACAAAGTTGTGGCCCTAGTTTAACCCATACATATTGCGTCTCGCCTCATTATTTCGGGCTGGGCGGGCAAGGGTACATTTCTCCAGTAACTAAACCATGTTTACCTGTATTTTTCCATTGCCCCACATGCTTTGCCATTCATATTTTCAAATGGTTTTGCGTACATTTTATTTCTCTGAAATACAGCCTTCATAAAATGCGTGAATTTCTGTGGCAAGCTGCAATTTATCTCTCAATAAGTCTTAGAAGGTGGAAAATGAATACTTTTGTCAAGAATTTTGACTCTAGTGTTTTGTTTTCCCTCCATCTCTAATTGTAACACAATTACATTTTGAACTGTACATGCCTTTGAGTTTTATAAGAATGTTTTAAGCTCAGAAATGTATATTTTAGAGAGAAATGCTTATATGAATGCTTTAAGGGAAAGTACATTCAGAGCCATAGATTTTAGTGGAACTGCAAATTGTTTAACTGTAAATATGGCCATTTTAAAAAAATTGCAGAAGATAGGATCAAATTGATCTATAGTTGAACATACAGAATTGATGTGGACTAGAAACAGACTTATCCGTTCATCTTTATCTGTGAGGGCAAAATAAACCCTTGTCCTTCTCCTGAGCTCAGAAATTCTGAAAAGGACAGAAGTATATTTCTGATTTTGTCCTGAGTTTCATTATATTTCTGATGCTCAGTAAAACTTTATGAGTGATATATTGCCTGGTCCTTAGCTGCAAACATGTGGAATAACAAAGGTGAGAACCTTTTCTAGCAGGTATGCTAACTGTTGGCAGAAGTTCAGTGCATGTACCAAGACAAATGCCATCTTTTTCCTGAGGTTTTTTCTTGACCTGCCTCTCCAACTGTACTACTTAGCATCAGAAGGAAACCCCCACTTCTTCTTTAAGAAAAAGGCAAAATGGCTACCTATTAAATGTTCTTGCTGACTTTTTCTCAAGTCCATATAGCTTTTTTCCCCTTACCTTTTACTTTCAGTATGACAAAGTCCAGCCAAGGGCAATAACGTGTGATTGTTATTTGAACATATGTCTGTCCTTTCTTCCTTTTCTTCAGTCAAGATACTGAGGTGTTTGGCATGTTCTCTCTCATGTATTTCGCTGGTCAGGGAGAGTCAAGCACCTCTGTGCAGCTCATTCCCTGTCATGATGGTGTCTTTTCCTTCCTTTCCCTTTCTCCCAGAAAGGAAGATTTTCAAGGAGATTGGGGATTGCAGTGATCCTCCTCTTTGGGCACTCTCAAGGAGACAATATCTACAGTCCAGGGATCTTTCAATTTGTATTTCAAAGTTTCCTGGGGTTCTGTTCTTTTGGAGGTAATATTAATCTGAGGGATCATTTCCATTCTCTTCCCTTTCCTCTTATTCTTTCTTTTCTAATGCCTCCAAAATCTCCTCTGTTCTCCCTGGATCTTTTCACCTTCTCTTCTTCTGCTATTCCCCCTCTACCACGTCAAATTTTCATTCCCCAGGTAGCCCTTTCCTCTCCAGGGGCTATTCTTCTTTTCCTGGGTTTCCTCCATTTCCCATGCTTTCCACTCCATACCACCACCCAATAATCATAATCCAGCACTGTCTCCCTCAGGTCAACTGGGGTGGTCTGCTGACAAGGGTCTTGGTATCACTGTCACTCTCCTTACTGATGGTCTCCATCGTGCATAATTGGGAAGGACACATTGTGAATAAGGGATGCACAAGTATTTTCCTTCTAGTCTTATGTAAATTCTGCAACAAAATTTGACTCTGGGGGACTAAACTGTTGTGCATGAAGATTCGTACCTCTAAATGCAAAGAAAAATGTCACTTAGTATACCTCTACATGTAAAGCAATTACTGCAATACAGCTGCTGCTGATGTTTTGCTCATGATTTCGTAAAAACATTCACAGAAATAAAAAAACAACATTGTTTTCCCATTTGGTTGTCAACATTTCACACGGTTTCAGCAAGACATTTCAAAATCACGCCCACATCTAAAATGTTTATGTTCCTTTCTTCCCTACAGGACAAAAGGATGTGAAATGTTGCTGGGTTTCTGTTAAAACAGAATTGAAACTGAATTGCATCATCTAAAGACTATTGATCATGTAATTGAAGAGAAAATGCTTCTAATGTGAACAATTTCAGGAGATAATACCTTCACTCCACTGTCAGTTCTATGCCTGCAGGTGACATCGTTATACAAGTCCGCCATTGGTTTTTCATTTGAAAATGAGATTATTTCAATAATAGGCTTTCAACCTGAAATCTCTCTAATTATGAATTAAAATGGCAGTTCCACTGACATTCTTACAAACAGGACTATATTTGGTTGCATTAAATGTGAAGAATAGTAAATGTCCTGTCGAATCCCTGAAGGGAATTGATTGAAATTCAAAAGAACTTAAAATTAATGTTCTTTCTGTGATGACTGATGCTGTAATTAATGATATTAAAAAGGTTATTAATTTCAGAAGCTCACCTACACCCCTGGAAGTCTGGGACAATTATTACTCCTGCCAATGTAGTCCACAAATTCAGGGTACAATTATTAGCTTTCAACTGCTGTGATTTTAAACCTGCTTTTCCCTGCTCCCATCCCTCACCCCACTGCTGTGACGGCAGTCTTGAGGCCTATCAGTGGAATCAGCAACTTCTCACTGCTGTGAACTTTAAACATGAAGGACAATTTCATATTTGGAATGACAATAACCCTGGAGAAGGAGGGGGAAGAATGTGGAAAAAACTGAAATGATAGATTTGTCTATCCAGAACCAGGGTTTTGAGTGTTTAACTCTTAGCTTTTTATTGTTTGCCCTTGATAGATCTTCTGGCCTTGGTGTGACTTTCCACAGTTATTCTGAATCCATTCTGGAAGGCACAGTCTTCTAATGGTATTTTAATATAATCCTACAATTACCTTTTAGCCCCCTTCAGCATTAAATTCACTTTTTCTTTTTCTTCCCTTAAGTATGGCTCTCCTTTATTAGTTGCCAAGCAAGGTCTTGAATAAAGTTTATGATTTTATTTACTTCAGAGATGTGGATGGATGTGAGTTGCATACCAGGCAATGTGCACAAAGGCCAGAAGGAAGTCAGTCTAAGCTTTCATTCTGACTTGTAAGGAACAATTAAGTCAGGCCTCTGGGTACCAGCTGAAGGCCCAGGTAGTTGCTTTGCTTTCTCACTTAGGGACAAGTATCAGGGCAAGCAAGCTTGTGGGAGGAGAAATTCTGATCATTGTGTGTAATCTAGCTATAGATATGGCATGAATCTCTACTGATGCCAAGCTGATACCAGGAATCAGTGACTCACAGCTAGGGTTTCGTGTGAACATATGTTGTACTTCCACAACACTGATACATCAAAAAGCCAAGTGTGTGGTGGTGGTGAGGCTGGGGAGAAGGTCAGTGAATATGCATAACTGGATCCATTTTGCAATTTGTGGCGAGGTAGAGTGTGTCCCAGAAGTGTTGTGACTCATGAGCTTCCTTGTTGCATGAGACTGGTCAGCAGTGGTACATAGTCCATTGGGAAAATGTACTTCCTATAGGCAGAAGACAAGCCCATGAGTTTCAGCATCAATATAGGATCTGAAGCAAGAGGAATCCTCCATACGATGCATGTGCTGAAGGTAAGAGATGATGTGATCATGGTAGTCGTGAGGCCCTAGTGAGACAGGAAGCAGGTGCTGCAGATTCTGAGCATTTATGCTGCTGTCTCCCTTTTTTTTTAAAAAAAAATCCCTGGCTTTGGGTTGCCATGCTAACTTTTCAGACTTCCAGTGTATCTGGATTTCCCTGACATCAAATTCCACAATCAGCTGGGCCAGAAACAGCCCTCCTACCAGTACTTGTATTTCATGCCTCTGTGACAACACTAAGATACGCTCTTTGGCATCACAATATCCAAGTCACCGATATTAGACTTTGGCCTCAAAATCTCAGGAAGTGGGATGCTGGCAATGATAGTATGGAAAGTACTCCAAGATACTCACTAAACTCTTAACTCTCATCCATCTAGGCTGTGTCAGTTTGATGTGACACCTCAATGAGGCACTTCCAAGTCCTGAAATTTGAATAGAAAATAATTTAAACAACCTATCTGATGCTTTTAGTCCTTGGAGGCTACAAACAAAGCAGTAGTCATTATTTTTCCACAGTTTTTATTGCATATGTGTAAGTATTGCTTGTGTATTTTGCTTAATGTACAAACCATTCTCATCCCCACCTCTATGAGAGGGCCACAGACTATCACACCCTCTCACGAAGTGTGAGAATGAGATAAGTGAGGATTTACATCTCTAGTACAGACAAGTGCCCATTGTTCCAATGCTCGGGAACTTTTCTATGACCTACGGGCTGGTACCTGAAAACTGCCCCAATCCCTGCAGCCATAGAAGTTATGGGAACCTTTGCCCAGTTCTTTCTGAGCTATAATTAGTGAAGACAACTAGGGGTGGCCAGGTTAATATGAATATTTAGCACTGTATATATATTTTGTACATTATTGATGCATGGGAGTGCATCTGTGATCTTTTGTCAGCAAATCACATCAATATTTTATAAGACAATTCTACAATGGGGCAGACCAAACTGACAAATATGTATTGACAATGTTTAAACTAGGCATCTCATCAGCACCAAATTTGTTACATATAACAAAGAGACAGCTCTTGCTCTATGCCAGATTTCAGGATGTTTGAGCAAAAAGTCCTAAGTTCTGTGGGTTTTTTAAAATTTAAAACATCTTTACACCCACATTCAAAAATTGTTGTAACATGCCATCAAGTTGCCTCAAACTTATGGCAAACCTATAAATGAGAGATATCCAAAATGCCCTGTCCTTAAAAGTCCTGCTCAGCTCTTTTAACTGAAGTTTGTGGAGTCAATCCATCTCATATTGGGTCTTCCTCTTTTTCTGCTGCCTTCAACTTTTCTCAGCATTATCTTTTCCAGAGAATCTTGCCTTCTCATGATGTCCCCAAAGTAGGACAGCCTCAACTTCAACAGTTTTGCCTCCAGAGATAGTTCAGGCTTGATTTGATTTAAGGCCCACTTTTTTATGCCTAATAGGGACGTGGTGGCGCTGTGGGCTAAACCGCAGAAGCCTGTGCTGCAGGGTCAGAAGATCAGCAGTTGTAAGATCGAATCCACACGATGGAGTGAGCTCCCGTCACTTTGTCCTAGCTCCTCACCAACCTAGCACTTCGAAAGCATGCAAATGCGAATAGATAAATAGGTACCACCTCGATGGGAAGGTAAAATGGCATTCCCTAGTCACGCTGGCCACGTGGCAATGGAAAACTGTCTTTGAACAAGCACTGGCTCTACAGCTTGAAAACAGGATGAGCACTGCCCCCTAGAGTTGGACATGACTAGACTAAAAATGTCAAGGGGAACCTTTATCTCTACCTTTGCCTTTTTAATGTCTGGCATGGACAAACAAGCATTCATACTGCAAAAGGGATGCTGTATTCATTTTTAATATATTTTTTAAAAAATTAAAACTGTTAAAAAAGGAATGGAGAACAAATATTCCAAAGCTCACCTGTTTAAACTTTGTGGCTAGGGATGGTCTTAGTCAATGTTAGATGAGCTTTGGTGCCTTTATCCTGTCATAGTTTCAACCATTCCACCCATCTTTTCACTGTACAATTATCTGATAGCTAAGGAAAAAAAATCCAAAGATGTTATGTGTCATCACAACACTTCTGATGTGTGGTGACTATATGAATTAATGATCCTCCAAATCTGTTCAGTTCTTGCAAACCAACAGCATCTCATGCCGTGTTGTTCCTACTACCACCCTTCCTAGCAATATTGTCGTTTTTTACTATGTTCTGCTCAGGCTGAAAACAGCCCTTTAAAATATTTTGGCACAGAAGGACTACAGCTACATCCCAGTTTTTATTTATTTATTTATTTTGCTTCTTTCCTCTCCCAGAAGCTGTAGGACAGATCATGTGCTCCTATCATGGGATCCTCTAGCATTAGGTATTTCTACATGTGAGAAGTTTCTCTTAGAATGTGTGTGTAGTGTACATACGTATGCTTAAACTTCAATTTTAAAAAGCCAGGAAATTCAATTTTTTTTTAAAAAGCCCTCTTGTTTATGAAGGTGAGATATTGTACATATATATCCACAAATCAAAATGCTGAGAAATGTTCATACTTGCAAAAAACAAAAAAAAAAAAAACCCCAGTCCTGATGGTTAAGAAGTGGTTAATTGATGGGGAGGGGAAGAGTCAGCTTCTGGGATTTTCTCTTGCTTGGTTTCTCTTTGTGAATGCTAGCGAGCAAAAGAGGGTACCCTGTAGATCATCTTGACACCATTGGCATTGTCAACATTTAGGCTTCTCTTTGCTATGTACACTTGGCATTCTTTTTCCTGCTGGCAACATAGACATTATATTGTGCATCAGTATTGGACCATTTCCTGGCATTTTGAATTATGGGTAGAGAAACACCGTATCCCATATTCATAAAGTGGAGATATTTTGAAGAATTGGGTCTGTGTATTTGAAGAATTGTGACAGTGTGTATATTTTTATTCTCTTGATTGAGGCAGAGAGAATAAGAGTAAGATGTGTTTATCTCAACTTATACAAGCACTTGTTATTTTTGTAATTTAGCCTTGATATGGGTAAATATTATATTGTATACGATTTGTATATGAGGGGAAAGAGGGGAAAAATCATAGCCTTATATGGGAACCTACATTGGAGATCTAGAAATTGCTTTATTAGAAAATAGAGAAGTTATTTGCCAGGCAAAGAGGCTATTATCTATATATTTCTGAACAGTTTTTCCCTGTTGACGTCTCCAATATAGTCTTATAAAGTCTGGGAATTTCCATTTACTCATAATAGTTGGTTGAAATAAACAAAGCATGAGGTTATCATAGCCAATGTGAGAAATGCACTCACTGACATGATGAGCAATCAGGTTTAGATTTGTTTTCCAAACAAATCAAAATTGCATACTTGTACAAAGTTATTTTAGAGGAGAATAGACAAATCAGATGAGGTTTATCCTGACACTTCAAGAAATATGCACTTTGTACAAAACTAGCCCCCATCCAGTTATAGTTAAATGAAAGAAGATATTGGGCATGGTCAGTAGAGCAACGGAAGGGGCAAAATGTGCCTCTCTCATAATTTGTCTGGGACTGCCAATCCCCACCAATGTTTGTTGTTGATATTATGTTTTTCCAATTACACATCATTGCAGAGTGACTGGTGTATTTTTTAGCATATAAACAGCATAAAAGCTAGCACAGGATAGTAGCCAGTAGTGATGTGTATTCAGGACATAGAAATGAAAAAAACCCCAAAAGAGATGGGGGGTTGTTGATGGATTAATTTGTGACTTTCCAATGCAGAGCCTCTGAAACCCAGTAATTTTAGCTTCCTGAAAGAGAGTTTCTTGAAAATATTGGGTTCCCTCTCTTGGTTTTTCTCCTTTTGAAGCTGATCGGCCACCACCCTCTCGACTACCTTGCTTAAGAAAGAAACATTGGCGACGGGCCTATAATTGCCAATTTCGTCCGCCGCCAAGCTCGGTTTCTTTCTTATGGGCCTAATGAGTGTGTCCTTGAGGGCAGAGGGAAATCTTGGTTTTTCTCCTTTTGATACAGTATTTATATAAAGTCTTTCCCCTCCTTTTACCTCAGCACTGCCATTCTCCATGCCCTGGTCTTTCCTGGCATTGCCTCGCCACCAATACAATTCTCCTAGCCCCACTCTTTCCCCTCCCTCTTCTTGTCTCATGGGGCTTTTTAAAGCCCCAAAACCCTGAGTGATAACCCTACAATGAAACAACCAGATAGACTTGCTTCTACTGGTTTTTCCCCAAACCTGAATGAGCCCAATTTGAATGAGACACCCTCCCCTGAAAGAACCAGAAACAAATGAATCGCCAAAGTTTTTCCCATTCATATCATGAGTAGCCAGTCATATGCAATGTGCTCATGTCCTATTTGAGTAAAGCACTGTCTCTGTAGTGGGCCAATCCATTCCCCTCATTTGTTGTTGTTGTTTAGTCATTAAGTTATGTCCGACTCTTCATGACCCCATGGACCAGAACACGGCAGGCCCTCCTGTCTTCCACTGCCTCCCAGAGTTGGGTCAAATTCAAGTTGGTGCTTTGATGACACTGTCCAACCATCTCATCTTCTGTCGTCCCCTTCTCCTCTTGCCTTCATTCTTTCCCAACAGGGTCTTTTCCAGGGAGCTTTCTCTTCTCATGAGATGGCCAAAGTACTGAAGCTTCAGCTTCAGAATCTGTCCTTCCAGTGAGCACTCAAGGCTGATTTCCTTCAAAATGGATACGTTTGATCTCCTTCCTGTCTAGGGGACTCTCAAGAGTCTCCTCCAGTACCTCAATTCAAAAGCATAAATTCTTAGGTGGTCAGCCTTGTTTATGGTCCAGCTCTCACTTCCATACATCACTACAGGAAAAACCATAGCTTTGACTATGCAGACTTTTGTCGGCAAGGTGAAGTCTCTACTTTTTAAGATCCTGTCGAGGTTTGTCATAGCTTTCCTCCCAAGAAGCAGATGTCTTTTAATTTTGTGGCTGTTCATACCATTGTAATATTTTACAGAAAATTTACTATTTTTTCATCTACAGATTGTCTATGCCAGATTCTTATTTAGAACATAAGAGTAGAAGCATACTGGATTTTTAAATTATATATGCACATTATGCCACCAGATCTGTACACTTTATTTATTTATTGACTATATTAATTTAGTTAAGGTCTAAATGGGAAAATAAAGCTTGCCCCAGTTAGTCAGTGGGGCTCAGATTAACCTATAAGCAATCCAACTGCACAAACTTCCTGTTCTTTCCTCTAAATAAGAAGTCAGGAAACATCCTTACGCCTGGGCCCCAGAGTCCATCAAGAGTGAGCAGATATTTTGCATTTCACAGTAAAGCTGCCATGTCTTTCCATTGACAGGTATGAGGGCTCCAGGAAGCAGAAGATGACAGTGTTCATTCAAAATCAATGCCACTACGCCTTCTGCATTCTATTCACAGTACTGATGGGATTTGACCAGGTTTTCTTTGCAGTTATTTCACCTTGGTTGTGAATATTCTATTCCTAGATTCCCAGACTGGTAATTCCCTCATTCCTTTTCACACTGAATGATAACTTTTGCTTATTAAATTGTAACTCATCACATCCTTAAAAAAAAACACCAGCCATTTTTTTCAGTATGAAAAAGAAATCTAGATATTGAAAACCTGTTTAACTGTTTGGAAGCCTTGAGCTATATCCATAATAGGTTCATTTAGAACAGATGACTGAAATGTGGGCCTCGTGGTTATATCTAGTTTAAATCCTGCTGAATTTAGCATTAGGTAAAAACTTAACAATCTAACCTAATTCAATCTAAATTACCACACAAGGCATCAGACATGAACTGGCCTGTGAGAAGGGGAGATTCAGAGTTATCAACAGCAGGGAAAGGTAGTAGCACATTCCTTTTCATCAGAGGGCCACCAAAGAACAAATAATATAAGGGAAAGAAGCTCAACATTTTCAGGATTTACTTTTTAACTAATATTCACTGATATGTTGATGAAGATGCAGCTACTATGCATATTTTATAGACAGAGCTCTATGGATATTTGACCAAGCCGAAGTCAACTGAGAAAGCTGTGTGAAGCTGTTGGTACACAGTAAAACAACAACAACAAACAACAACAACAAAAACCCTCCTGTTTATGGATATGGAATATTGTGCTTCTGTATGAATGATTCACAATGCCAGGAAATGACCCAATATTGCTGCACAATATCATGACAGTGTTCTCAGCAGGAAAAATGGCACCAAGCTTTACACAGCAAAAGGCAGCCTGAATATTGACAACACCATTGGCAGCTGTCAAGTGCTCTGTGCTTTTATAATGCAAAAATATTTTGAATATATCTTACAAAATTTCATTCTTTGGAAATACATGGCAAAATGAAGTGGACTTGCCTATGAAAGCTCAAATTAAATCTTTAAAGTGCTACATGTTTTTATCTTGTTTTATTTTTATTTTATTTTTTGGATTTTGCCTGATATTCTGGAGGACTGTCATTCCATTACTTTTTTAAAAGCAAACCCATGTTATTGACTCTTTCCATAATAGCTATGAACTTTTGTTGACCTGTAATTCTCCCTTACCCAGACAATATATTGTATTATCTGCTTGCAAAGCCTGTACCATGCAAGCTTAATTTATAACCAAGTCAGTGTTTTCTTTCCAATTGAAAGGCTCCTTTTGATTATCAGTATTTCAGTCCCTGCAGCCTGGAAAATAAATCACTTTCAAGATAAGCAAAGCTGGTCTTTATTTTAACTGTATGAACTATTTTAAATCTGGGATTGCTTTTTTCTGCATTGGTTAAAACAATTGTACATTTTAAAAGATATAACTGAAAAACAGTTACCCAAATTTCCCCTGATTTGTCACAGAACAAAAGCAGACAGTCTGGAACATCTGTGCCAAATTTAGTGCTAATCTGAAGTCAATTTTAACGTTAGAATTGGACTGTAAAATTATTTGTTCTCCTGCACAATAAGGAGTAGGACAATTACCAAGTCTAGATAATACTAATCCCGCTACACAAAACAGATGTGTGCTAGAGAGAAGAAGAAGAAATTCAGTAACTCAAGTAATGTCACCATGTATTTGAGTTGCAATTTTTTTCAATAAATTAAGTGGTTTGTTTAAATTAGAGCTGCTATGGCCTAATTCAACAAGTTGTTCAATGGTAGCATCTCACCTCTCTTTGGCCTCTTGATGCTACTGTATCAGAGAGTTCTACAGCTGTAGTTACCATAATCAAAGGTGAGGCGTGGTGGAGTTTGTCCATTAACATCTGGAGGGTGATACATTTACCATCCTGCCTCAGGTGAACCCTGGTTTAATTACTGAAAGATTATATATTCAGAGATAAGGATGCGGCATTTAGATTTCCATTTCAGACTGACCCTTGTTATCTTTGGCATACAGGATACATAAAGAGGTGTGGATTCTTTGATAGACCATAGAACATACCATACATCAAGCTCCAGTTTTATATAAGCAATGTGCAGGAAATACTGGTTGTGGGTGGGTGAGGTGCATTCCCATTGCCTAAGAAGATACACGAAGATAGTTCACTCAGTGAGTTAGTGCCATGGAGCCTCAGGATGTTAGCTGAAGTCTCAGAGAATTACTCTGCTTTTCCAGGTCCACAAGTAGGGATACAAACAAAATAATAGGCAGTAATAAAGAAAGGGAAAGTCTGATTCTTACAGAGAACACAGCTAGGTAAAAGCTGGAACAGAATGAAAAGGACCACAACGGGTACTTCTTAATCAAATTTGATACACAAAATAGTGAGATGTTGTCCTCTGAAGATGCTGGCCACAGAGACTGGCGAAACGTTAGGAAGAACAACCATCAGAACATGGCCAAAGAGCCCGAAAAACCCACAACAACCATCAGATCCCAGACATGAAAGCCTTCGCGAATACAATAGTGAAATGTGATGGAAAAACATCAGAACAATATTTTAGACCTCAAAACCAATGAATAATATTCTTTCATAAACTCTTTATTGCCTCCAAACCTGCCAGAATGGAACACGATCACCCCAAGTAGCAACATCTGAGTATAACAACTTAATCAAATGCACAACATGTAAGTGACTTGATAGGACAGATTCAAACGGCCATAATCACCATCAAGAACAACATTCCAGTCCTTGTTTGGAGCCAAAAAAAATTGATACAGCGAAAGCAGATCTAGAATGTTGATTTCTAAGGCTGAAAGCCCAGAGAAATTCCCCTGTCCCATCAGATTAGAGGGCACTGATGAAGCCAACCAAAAAGCACCCCTGAGAACAACATTCCAGTATGCATTTGGGCAGAAAAGTGATATGGGGG